>NC_134692.1:50607243-51207243 GCF_050947455.1 Rhinoderma darwinii
GGAAGACAATTGTATTCTTACTTGAACACGAGGTATACTATATACACTAATACAGTGAGATTCATTAAACAGAGCTGACAGTTTGGTTTGTAAGACAAAATTGACCCTTTCTCTGACTTTCTAAGTACAGATGTGTCGTCCTTCCGTACTTTTCCTCATATTTCAACATATCCTGAGATGTGTGGCGCGAAATTACCAGCTTTAAAAAAAAGCATGATTTTGTGATACTCTGTCACGAGATGAAGATGTTTATGCTATATGTCTGTATGTGGTCACCCAGTGGTTATGATGTGAACTGCAGCCCGTCAAGAGTTTTGCTAGCAAGTCGGGATAGTCTATTGATTATCTTTCATGAAAAACTGGAGTCCTTAACCATATTCAAGCAAAGATATGGGTGGACACATCTGTAGATTATAAGATACATAGTTTATTTAGCATTCATGTATATTAACTACTTATTTTAAAAAAAACTTTACGTTTTTGCTTTATACACTAATAACAACAAAAAGGGGGTGAATAAAGAACAAAAAGGAAATCTATGGTACATTATGAACTTTACCTTTGAAGGGTTAAATATGTCTCTGCTATTTCCATTTTTTTGTGATGTCTGATTTGCCTGGACATTCTCCGGAAAAGTGTTTGCATACAGTACTTGCTTGTGATCAGAGGGTGAGGTAAATTAGCCCTTGCGTAATGCCAATGCAGTAGATTAGAAGAAATGTTAGCAGTTTCTTGGTTCAGAAACACTGGTCCTGTGCAGTTGTTATTATTAGTGTCCACTAAATACTAATGATATTGAAAACAATATTAAAACAATGGGTGGGTTTCAATGAGTTAAAAAACACTTTTTCATTTCCTATCACACTTTACTCATCACATTTTTGGGCACCCTTCACTTACAGTTCCAAAACACACTCCTTACTTATGGAAGTAGAAAGTAAAATTCCTCTCGAAGGGATAACAACATCCATTTTTCAAGTTGAGCTGGAATAACAAGTAAAGTGGAGTGTGGCATTGCCATGTAGGACTTACCATGGTCTACAGCAAGTCTGATGAAAGGACCATAGGAAATAAACCAGCATTTAGTTCATTGCCCTATATTTTGCCATCTTTTTTCCCTTGCTAAATATCAAGATCTTTAACTGTTAATATTCCAAAGCACATGTAATGAATCACTTTATCCTGTATAGATTTGTTTCAAAACCAGTAAAAATTGTGCTGAAAATGTTTACGTTTTTGTTGGTGTGACAGGTGTCTATCTCCTTTATGGTTTTCTATTTTCTTTGAATCTACAGATTCCAGAACATCCTCTCAGTGTCATGTGAACTTTTTCTCAAGGATAACATATTCAATTTCTTTAACAAAACAATTTTTAAAATTCTATAATTGCGTCAACCTCTCAGAAAGATCAGATGACTCCATATTACTTTTTAAGGGACAGAGTCCAAATCTTAGCATCATCCTGAGCTTCAGCTTCCACTAAACCACATCTCATATTATCATAGAGAAGTAAAAACTCTTTGATGAATGAAACCTCACAAAATCACATCTGCTTTTTGCATGAATTCAGCATACAATGTATATTGTACCATAAGTACATATTTATTTTATTACCATCTGTGCTCTTTGCTGTCTTTGTATAGTATGACTTTTGTTTGGATCTTTATATTATGTCGTTTAGTAACAAAATGATATATATTTATAAGCATGTGTCAAATGTAACATCTCTCTGTATATCATGCTGTGTTTCACAGCCACACCGATGATGATTTTACGTATATATTCACGTCCGTATTTTGCATGCATACAATGCCTAAATCTTTGACAGGGATTATGTATACAGCTTATGAGCAATTTCCATTTCTAGTCTTGTGCCTGGAGAATTGTACATATGCCGTAGGCTGTTATCCTTTGTAGTTCTCCAGTGTGTGGGTTCGCCGGAGATGTACAAGAAGGGAAGGGGTTTACAAATCTGTTCTCCAGAAATCTAAGCACAGAGTAAATACATGTAGTCAGATTTGTGCATTGCTATAGTGTATTTCCACCAATAGCTCTTCTATACTGCTGCCAATTAGGTTTAAAGATTCAAGCTGGGCATCATACCATGTGACAGCTTCAGGGTATGGGTTATATAAGCTATCACACTGTAGTGTATATGCCTACTGAAAGCAAAGTTCCTTGTCTGTATAGACTGCAGGAAGACTGAGTGGCAACTTGCAATGTGACCTTTAAAACTAGATCAGAAAGGAGACAACATATATTGACCATGTTCCTTTATGGTTTCTTAGATTGCCTCTAGAATGGAAATAAGATGTGTAATTTTCCATAGCTAATATCCTTAATAAAATCCAGTTTTAGGTCTTGTCCATGTACCGCGGTGGAGATTAGAAGCAAGATATATATTAAAGATGACTTCCCTATGCTGTACAACAAGTACTGTGAGCTTGAAAGCTTCCCCTACTAGCAAGCTCTGTTCTCTTAGCACACCACAGTAGCAAGCCTATAACTGATATGACTGTGAAAAATTAAGTCTTTGCAACCATAATTAGTAGGGGAGGACAGATGGCAAAATTAGACATGTTAATTAAATCCACCTAGTTCACTGAGGATTATTCAATATCGTGAGCTTTATAAAAGCCAAAAATTCCCATAACTGCTGCCAAAGCAATGGTAAAAGATGGGTAGCATTTGACTGGTAAGAGCCATGTCTGAAGAAGAAGAAATAGTAAAGTTGTTTTTTTGTATGTTCTTTCTTAGAGCAACTAGTAATTCAATGCTATGTAGGGTCAAGAAAGTATAAAGGTAAATTTAAATGAATTCTGAGTGAATGAATTGCTAAAATTGCCGCGTTATAGGGGTATTCCCAACTTAGACATTTATGGCATATCCACATAATATGCCATAAATGTCTGATAAATGCTTATATCGAGAACGGGGGTTCACCCAACCACCATTTTGCTTGGCATGGCTCCACTATGACCACTATTTTCTATTAAAGATGAAGTTTCCTAGATAGTGAGTGCGTTCATTAATGGGATCTATCTCTACCTACCACAGAGCACTACCTGTTGAGACCACAAAGAGTTTGTTCAAGGTGCTGGGACTTATATATGTAATATTATATAGAGCCTATTATACTGAAACATACAATATGATTTATCTAGAAATCTTTCAATACTTGCTTACTTACACTATACACTGCTGAGTTTATATTCTGTAACACCAATGAGCAGTGCGAGCCCTTACTAGTAAAAAATATGGAATTTACAACAAATAAAAAGCTAAGAACATTTTATTGGTTAAGGGATTGTATCGTTTTAAGTAAATTAGACAATCTAACATGGTACATCGGTAAGTATTAATACAGTAGGTACCGATTGGTACAAAAAAATAGAGGTCTCACGATAACCAGCGACAACTCAAGTTCTGAGTTTGGATGCTGTCGTGGGGGATGTCCGGATGATGCAGGGGATGCTGGGATACCCCTACCCTAATTTACATAGTGAAGGTACACTGTCAGTGGGGGTATGTTTGCATTTTTTTAATAACCTATATTTAGAAAATGATTGATTTCTTAAGGGGCTAATCGGATATCTAATAAAACAGGCCCCCCTTTTCCAGTGATATCTAGAAGAGAAAAATGAGGGAAACACGGCGCCACATGGTGCAGGTCACCAAAGCAATAAAATAGTTAAAAAATAGTGGCGAATGCGCTTCCCTAGTATGGTAGTGAAAACTCAGGCACAGGCCCTGGTGTAGGCAGAAGTTAATGTGAAGTTCAGCTGCAGCTCAGTCCCGAACGGTAAGCAGAAATGTTCAAATAGCCTGATGAAGATGCTAGTACAGCATCGAAACGCATAGTCAGAATAAAGTCCTTATTATATATCACTACTACCTGGCTTTTGTCTGATGCCAACAGCACTTTGTATGGGTCCCCATTTTCTGCCTCAAACTTTTCCAGTGATAGGCACACTTTAAGTATCGCATGCAGTATATGCATAGTAACATAAAGAAAAAGTTCACTAATACTGTACATCATTCCTATTTTACTTCATTATCAGAACGCAGGGGCAAAGCTATAGGAAGTGCAGAGGTATCAGTTGCATACTGACCCTTGTGCCTGAGGGGGTGCTAAGGCCTCTCTCTCATATTAGAACACAACAGTATTATAAATGGCACATTAGGGGTGGGGGGCCATATTACAAATTTTTCATTGGGGCACAGGAGCTTCAAGTTACACCACAGTCATAGCAATCATATGAGTTGTATATTTATAGAGGCTATGGTGCAACAATTGGAACAGTTTGTACAAAATAAGTTATTCCTAACACAGAAAAATTAATTCTGCTATGTTCCCTAAAGGAGTTCTCTGGTACTTAACAGGTTCCCGACTGCTGACTGTGTTTTTATGGCCAGCGGTCAGGTTCAGGGTCTCTGAAGTCCGCCGTATATACTAATTACGGTGGCACTTCAGAGAGTGAGCACACACACAGCCCTGTACCCTGGCTATTGCTAACAGCCCTGGGCACTGGGCAGAGTATCAGGGACCAATCTGTTGATCCCTGATCATGCGATCGCTGTGAAAACACAGTGATGAAGTTTTTATTTTGAAACATCTGGCAGCGAATCTTCTACCTCTTTTCTTCTCCTCACACATTGGTTCAGTGTGAGGAGAAGAGATTTAAAGAGAGTCGCTGCCAAAAGAATATATACAGTGTTACAAAAAAATACAGTGTCATCTACACTACATTCTTTGTATAGATAGATTTCAAATTTCAATCTATCTATACAATCTATCCAACTATCTTTTGATCCAGCTATCAATCTGTTTGTCTGTCCGGACGATCTATCTATCTATCTATCTATCTATCTATCTATCTATCTATCTATCTATCTATCTATCTATCTATCTATCTATCTATCTATCTATCTATCTATCTATCTATCTATCTATCTATCTATCTATCTATCATCTACCTGTCTTTACTAGAATATTAGAATAGGCAGGTAGGGAATATATAATGTGTAGATATATAGTCTGTTTGATAATATATATATATATATATATATATATATACATCAGTTAGTTTGTGTGTGTACACATATATATATATATATATATATGTATATATATATGTATATATATATGTATATATATATATATGTATATATATATATATATATATATATGTGTATATATATATATATATATATATATATATATATATATATATATAAAATCTGTCTGTTATTAAAAAAATCAATAAAAAAATTATGATAATTTTTGGTTAGTTACATCATGGCGAGGAAGTTATATAGCGCTACGGAGGCATACGCCATGCTGTGGTCAGACTCTGAGACAGCATCAGAGATGGCGTCAGAGTTGGACCCTTTTTTAGGCAGTGACGATGTTAGCATCACTTCAGGTTCATCTTCAGGGGACGTTATGCCTGATGGAGTTGACACTGCAGAGCATGGAAGTGCTGGGCCTAGTAGCGCTGTAGTACAGGATAGCCTAGTCCCTCCAGTTCAGGCTTTCCTATGGGCACCTTCTCTATCTTTTGGGCCTAGAATCCACACATTTACTGCCATTCCTGTCATAACTGTGGACAATTCAAATTGTGCCCAAATGGATTACTTCAGTTTATTTATTACTGACGACCTCCTAAATATAATCGTTCACCAAACCAATTTATATGCCACTCAGTATATAAGGCAGAAACTTTCATCCACCCATGCCAGAGATTGGACTCCCACCAATTTGCCAGAATTAAAAAAAGTTTTGGGGCTCACTCTAAATATGGGTGTTGTAGAAAAAAACCTACATTAGATCTTACTGGTCAACAAGACCCGAACAAGCCACCCCAGTGTATTCTGCAGTAATGTCCAGGTCTCATTACGAAACCTTAATGAGGTTCTTCCACTTCAATGACAGCTCACAGGCCCCCTAAAGTACCGCTGCAAACCGTGATCAGTTGTTCAAAATAAGACCACTGATAAATTGCCTAAACAATTTATTTCTACAACTTTACACCCCTGAGCAGAATGTAAGCATGGACAAATTTCTCAACTTCCATGGAAGACTTAGCTTTCGCCAATATCTTCCTTGCAAAAGGGCAAGATATGGCATTCAGCTTTATAAATTGTGCGAAAGTGGGTCAGGATATACTGCCGCATTTAGAATTTATGAAGAGCGGGATCACTCAATAAATGTTCATGGATGCCCCCCTGATCTTTTCACCAGCAGTAAGATAGTGTGGGAGATAATGCAGTCTACTTCAAAAGGGGTACCACCTGTACTGTGACAATTTTTATTCCAGTGTGCCCCTGTTTAGGCATTTGCATTATACGAGGATCGGGGCGTGTGGTACCAGGCGCTAAAACCTAATTGGTTTTCTGCAGCAATTAGTGAGGAGGCGCATGGTAAAGGGGGAGTCCTGTGCTTGCGCATCTCAAGAATTACTGGTGGTCAAGTACAGGGATCGCAAAGATGTATATCTGCTAAGCATACCACAGCAACAGTGGCAGTGAGGGAAAGAGGGGCATCATCAGACAAGCACATACCAGTCAGCGCTTCCGAATATAACAAGTACATGGGGGGGGGGGGGTGGATTTAAGCAACCAGATTTTCAGCCCTATTTAGTGAAATGAAAACCTGGTACAAAAAAGAGGCAGAGACACATATCTGGATTTCCAGGAGAAAATTATTGAAGTCCTCATATTTGACATTCAGGACACCAGAGAATGCCCCCAGTCTGAGGATGTCAACCGATTGACTGAAAGGCAATCTATCAGCCCCATTCCCCCAACACCAACTAGAAGTAACCCCCAGAAAAAGTGCTGCGTCTGCAGAAAAGATGGGCAATGATTCCCGATATTTTAGTACCTCATGTCCCTCACAACCGGGCCTGTGCATTCACCCATGTTTTAAAAAATACCACACTGTTCTGAATTATTAGATCTTAGTTAATTAGTTGAAATTATATTTGCTCTACGGTACATTACATTTTTATTTTCCCCCTTATTTTACTCCAAGGATGAGGAAAAAAATGGGTGGGGGGAGAATGTCATGTTTGCATATTTTCTAACGTTCGACTGCTGGTAAAGCAACATTTGAATAAACCTGCAATTTTAGGAAACCAAAATAAAATAAATTCTCATTATACCCCTAGATGAATACTTTTGGGATCTCTGCTTCAAGTGCAGTTATTTTGAAAGTGTTACAGAAACTCAGTTTTGTAAAATCAGCTTTGAAAAAAGGTGATTTGTGAAATAAGCTTCTTCTATTTTAAACCCTCCTAGATCTATGTGATAAATAAGGCACACATATTTGGTATCCTCATACATGGGAGAAGTAACAGAATGTGAAAGGAGATTAATTTTGTGCGTGGTCCATACTGTGTGTGAAAAATGCTAGCGTAAACTGACGCATTTGCCCAAAAAAAATGCACATTTTATTTTGTTCAATCTTATTCAAGAAACTTTTAGAAGAAAACTGGACTTTCTAAAAAGATGATAAACCCCTTGAAGAAAACCTTGGGTGTCTAGTTTTGTGAATGAAGTCATTTATGGGGTGTTTCTAATGTTTCAGGGGCATTAGGCCCCCAAGAAATCAGTATATTGCGATAAAATCAAGTGCAGAATTGCTGGACCCAAAAGGCCAAAAAAAACTCCTTTTATGCCAAGCCCTGGCACATGCCTGCACAGTGAATACAGCACACCTATTGGGTATCCCCATGCACGGGAGAAGTGGCAGAATGTGAAATTAAATAGTTTTTATCCGTGGTTCACACTATGTGTGATTATTGTTTGCATAAAATGACACATTTGCTAAGCTCTTGAATTTTTTTCCAATTTTGCCCGCTTTAGGGGAAAAAAAAAAATATATGCATACTGACAAGTACCATTAAAACAAAGCCCTATCTGTCCTTTATAAAGTGTGTAAAATTCAAAGATAAACTTTATTCACCTAAATAACCGCATAGCAAAATTGTGACATTTTCTTTGGTCATTTAGCTGTAAAAAAGCCTAGTCCTTACCCGGTTAAACATTCATGGCCTATGGATCCCTGATGATCGGCAGAATGAAGGGAGTGAAACTGAGCTGCAGTACCAAGTTTAACTGACTGTACAGACAAGACGATGTGATGTATACTGTGCCCCTTCATCACTGTGCTGATCGGTGGGGGCTCCAGGGGTCAGACTCCCACCTATGCTAAGAATAAGCCATCAATGTTTAAGAATGGGACATCAATGTTTAAGTCCTGGGGGAACCCTTTGATATCTTCCCTGTAATCACAATTTACATTCTGCAATCAGTCATAATAACGATTGTAGGGACCTGGCAAATTAATAAATAAATAAATTTAAATGATCACTTACGGTATATTGGTAATTTTTGGCTGAATCATGGGAAAAAACATTCTTTCATCTTGTCCCTTGATAAAACTGAGAAGTGCTGTGATCTTGCTTGCTGGATTTAGACTGTTCCACTTGTCATGTACATATTTCTTATCACTTCCCTTTTTCTAATAGTTTTGTCTCTTTTTCCATCCTTCTCAACCTCTATCCTCTCCTGGTCCTTTGTGGGTACTTGTACTGGTAGATATGTATACCAGTAATAAAAGTCTTTGTAACAAATCAAAAGATATTCTCTGGTGGGCTATAAAGCTCCTACCAACCGGAGCCTCTTTAGCTTTACTGTCATTGTGTGAAGTTGAAGGGACATTATAGTCCCATTTACTGTAGTCAGATGATAATGCACCATCAGTCTAACTCATGAAAATAACTGTGTGGAGCAGATGGAGGCCGAAGGGACCGAGCTCTCGCTATTGTACCACATCACCTTTGTTCCAGTGATCATTGGTTGGCCTTGGCTAATAGACTACTGCCAATAATATCTTCTGACATATCTCAATGGCATTAGAGAAGATATTTAAAGGTGCACATGCCCTTTAAAAATGTTAAAAAAGTTTCTTCCAGGAAGCAGAATGTTTAAATACAGTTCTGTTTGAGGTCGTGGAGTTTCACGTTGGTAGGAGAGCAAATCAACAGTTGCCCTGGAGACACAAGGTGTTAATCTGAGCTTGATAACTACTCAGAAGCACATGTCAAATAGATGTCAAAGTTTTAGGTTTAATGAAATTGGACCATATGGCAATCCGTGACATACAGTATATGGCTCTGTCTACACAAACAAGACTTATCAAATTGTAATATAGTTTAACACTTCTTATCTCAAATGTAGAAAATAGAAGTAGCTGGCAGTTGTGATCTTCATTAATAGATGTCCTTATAACTTAACTTAGTGCAAGAGCCTGTTGGATGTAGCCCAAGAAATCTGGAGAAGACAATTATCCTCACCGCACAGTTTGAATAGCAGCCTAACACAGCTCTCTGTTTCTTCACTTAGTTCATACCTGTTGCTATCACAGATACCTGTGGGTCCGCTTCACACACATTGCATATTGGTTTAGTCTGTGGGTTATGGATCCTGTTAAGTATCTCATGCTACAGTCATCACAGACGTACATACAGATTAAGCAGACACTAGCGCGACTGCGACAATTATATACAGGCCCATAATGCACTGCTCTCCTCCAAAAATCATCGTAACTCTTAATGCTGAACATTAAGTTGTGCAGAAAAACGGATCTGCCCTGTTAGGCAATTATGTATAAATTGTTGTAAGACGCTACATGCTCTCCGTACAATATTTGAAGGTACAAGAGGTAATAATGTTTACCACAGAGCGCGAGCACATCATGTGTCTGAAGGTAATGAAACTAATAAAATGATCCTACAACGTAGAACTGTTTCCCGGTTCATAATTAATGTTATCTATTGTACAGCTTGATAAGACTGCATGCTGTATCCAGTGAGACGTGAAGCTGCTTAGATTATTTTATGATCTACATGGAGATGAGACACTAGTCTTCTGAAGTGTGTATTAACAGGAGTAGATGTACTAAACTCATATCCCTGGGGACGTCACAGCAAATGTCCAAGACACTGAACATTAGAATTCTTACTGGTCAGTCCCAGTAACTAATGCAGCATGGCATAGATGTTTCTCGCCTGGCTACAATAATGCTAGAGTGATGGTGACCTAATTGGGTACATGCAAGGCAGCCATACTAGGAGGCCAATACAGCCCAGATGCGATACCTCCATATTGTGGATGGGAAAAATTGAGGAAATGGGTAGTTTTTCTTACCAATGCGTTAACAACACCTTTAGCACTAGACTTATCAAAATTGTAGATATTTAGTTACTAGCTGATAGAATTATAAAAATGTAGATATTTGTTCACTGGACAGAAAGTATTTAACCTACAGATGTGTCCTCCCTTAACTTATCTCTAAACCCGGCATATCCTATGATGTATTGTGCGAGATGTTAAACAAAAATGTAAAAAAAACGTATATATCTCCAAAGGATGCCTCGATGGATGCCATACGTCACCCATAGACTCTGCTTTTTTTTCCTATAATTTAAAAAACAAAACAATGCCAGAATCATTTTTTGGTCACCACCCCTCCCAAAATATAAAATAAAAAGTGAATAAAAAGCAGTACCAATAAAAACTCTAGCCCGTCCCACAAAAAACAAGCCCTTACACAGATTTTCTGACAGAAAAATAAAAAAGTTATGGCTCTCAGTGTATGTTGACAAAAAATATAGTAAAGTTGTCGTTTTTACCGCATGGTGAAAGCCGTAAAAACGAAACCCAAAAAACAATGGAGGAATTACTGTTTTTTCCAATTTCAGACTGCAAAGAATTTTTTTTACGTTTCCCAGCACATTATATGGTACTTTATGGTGTCAAAAGAAACTACAACTCCTTCTGCAAAAAAAAAAGCCCTCACACCACTCTATCGAGAGAAAAATAAAAAAGTTATGGCTCCTGGAAGGTCGGGAGTGAAAAATGAAAATGAAAAAGCAAAAAATGGATCAGTCCTCAAAGGGTTAATTAATTTCGAATAAAAAAAACACAACAACTTTTATGACCACATGTGGTGTATTGCCGTACTCGAGAGAAATTGCTTTATAAATGTTGGGGTGTTTTTCTCCTTTATCCATTGTGAAAATGAAAAAATGCAACATATTAGTGGAAAAATTTTGATATTCATTTTCAGCCTAATTGTAATAAATTCTGCAAAAGACTGGGGGTCTAAATGCTCACTATACCCCTAGATAGATTCCTTAAGGAATGTAGTTTCCCAAATGGATCATTTTTGGGGGTTTCCACTGTTTTGGTCGCTCAGGGGCTTTGTAAATGCAGCATGGTGCCGCAAACCATTCCAGCTGAATTTGAACTCCAAAAGCCAAATAGCGCTCCTTCCCATCTAAGCCCTGACATGTGTCCAAACAGCAGTTTATTACGACATATGGGGTATTGCCGTAATCGTAAGAAATTGCTTTACAAATGTTGGGGTTATTTTTCTCCTTTATTCCTTGTAAAAATTAAAAATGTCTACGTTTTTTCAGAAAAAAATTAGATTTTCATTCTTACAGATTAATTCCAATAAATTAAGCAAAAAAAACCAAACCCAAATGCTAACTATACCCCTAGATAAATTCATTGAGGGGTGTAGTTTCCAAAATGGTGTAACTTTTGGGGGATTTCCACAGTTTAGGCCCTAAAATCCACTAGGTGCTCCTTTGATTCTGAGTCCTGCATTTTAGTCAATTAGGACACTAGAACCACATGTGGCATATTTCTAAGAACTACAGAATCTGGGCAATAAATATTGAGTTGCGTTTCTCTGGTAAAACCTTCTGTGTTACAGAAAAAAATTATTACAAATGAATTTCGGCAAAAAAAATTAAATTTGTACGTTTCACCTCTACTTTGCTTTAATTCCTGTGAAACGCATAAAGGGTTAAGAAACTTTCTGAATGCTGTTTTGAATACTTTGAGGGGAGCAGTTTTTAAAATGGGGTGATTTATGGGCACTTTCTAATATATAAGTCCCTCAAAGCCACTTCAAAACTTAACTGCTCCCTGAAAACATAGCCTTTTGAAATTTTCTTGAAAATGTGAGAAATTGCTGCTAAAGTTCTAAGCCTTGTAACGTCCTAGAAAAATAAAAGGACGTTCAAAAAAATGATGCAAACATAAAGGGGACATATGGGAAATGTCAACTACTTACTATTTTGTGTGGTATTACTATCTGTTTTACAAACAGATACATTTAAATTTGGAAAAATACACATTTTTGCAAATTTTCTCTACATTTTGGTGTTTTTCACAACTAAATATTGAATTTATTAACCACATTTTTTTTTACTAACATAAAGTACAATATGTCACGAGAAAACGATCTCGGAATCGCTTGGATAGGTAAAATCATTCCAGAGTTATTACCACATAAAGTAACACATGTCAGATTTGGAAATAATCGGCTGTGCCGCAAGACCAAAACAGGCTGCGTCCTGAAGGGCTTAAAGGGGTTAAACACTGGAAATTAAGTAAACAGAAGAAATGTTTGTACACAGTGTTTGTCGGTTTAGAAGATTTTCAGTGTGTTCCAGTTACAAAATATCTGTATAAATCTTGCAAACAGGTGTAAATTTACTCCTGATTCCTTTCATTTTTAACTGGCAGGTTGAGAAGTTTGAGTTTGCCTTAGGGGCAGGGTTTTCAGCAAGGGGTGGAGCTTAATTTTTCTTGTCTTCTACTGCAGACAGAGCAGGAAAGGCATATTCTGCAGCCAATTGCCTTACAGTCAGACACAAGATTGTGAAAAGGAAGAGGGGGAAATGCCTGATCTGCTTAGTGACACATAGAATAATTCTTTACATATTTCTCACAGATTTCAATTACAATATGAGACCAAATAGGATCAAAGGAGAGAAGGAAATGTTACAGGAGGAATTGTTGGGATTGTTTTTAGTTCAGCTTTTTTTGTGTATTTTAAGCCTTCTAAAACTAAAGATTATTACCAAAAAGGGAATTTCTGCAGGGACACACTATTGACAAGACAAATGGTAACACTCAGTTTTCCTTTCATTGATACATTTCCAGGAGGAATAACAGAGGAATAACACAATGCAAATCTCTACAAAAGTTGCTCCACCATTATTATTTAATGTGGAATGCAAGTATTTAATAAAACAGATATAGACGGAGCTGACAGGTCCTCTAAAATGTCTCCAAAGATTGTAAAAGGGAAAATTGCTGGTGGGGCCTAACTTAGCTCTTGTTTCCATTCACTTCTTATTTTTTTGGAAAATTTCACTTATTACATGCAGCTATTCTTCCCCTTACACATTTACATGAATGTGCATGATCTGCAAGGTCATAGCATTCATTCCCTGTATATTCCATGCTGCTGATTAATTTACTTGGCTACAGGCTGTTCTAGCTATAACCACATGCGCATAGAGAAAGAATTGAATGGTAAATTAAATAAAGTTAACACTAGCCAAACCTAAATTCTGGGCAAATGTACCTAAAAAAATCTTTATACCTATAAAGCATCCATGGATATTATTAAAGAGCATTCCCACTAGTACTTAAGTTGTTTTCTGCTGTTACATTATTACAAACTCATTTTCACCTTTTTCTTAGTTATATTTGTTTCTGGAAAACCTGGCTGACATCCAATATGCCTACCATAGTTCTGACAGGAGTTATCTCCTAGCTCTCTCAGATTCCTGAGCAAATCTGCCTAGTCATGCAGCGACACAGGAGCGGGAAAATGTATCACTGCTTAACTAGGTAGATTTTACCTTCAGAAGTCTGGTGATGGGTGTCAATCAATGTGGGCACTGGAACAGTGGGACTAGACTAATATACGGATTTGTCATTCAACATTCCAGATAGGCTGGAAGTTGGAGTGGAAGCCTAATTGGTTGTCAGAAACAAATTATCTATCTATCTATCTATCTATCTATCTATCTATCTATCTATCTATCTATCTATCTATCTATCTATCTATCTATCTCTCTCTCTCTCTCTCTCTCTCTCTCTCTCTCTCTCTCTCTATCTATCTATCTATCTATCTATCTATCTATCTATCTATCTATCTATCTATCTATCTATCTATCTATCTGATATATATATATATATATATATATATATATATACACACTACCGTTCAAAAGTTTAGGGCCACTTAGAAATGTCCTTCTTTTTTCAAGAAAAGCACAGTTTTTTTCAATGAAGATAACATTCAATTAATCAGAAATACACTCTATACATTGTTAATGTGCTAAATGACTATTCTAGCTGCAAACGTCTGGTTTTTAATGCAATATCTACATAGGTGTATAGAGGCCCATTTCCAGCAACCATCACTCCAGTGTTCTAATGGTACATTGTGTTTGCTAACTGTGTTAGAAGGCTAATGGATGATTAGAAAACACTTGAAAACCCTTGTGCAATTATGTTAGCACCGCTTTAAAGGGTTTTGCTGTTTAGAGGAGCTATAAAACTGACCTTCCTTTGAGCTAGTTGAGAATCTGGAGCATTACAATTGTGGGTTCGATTAAACTCTCAAAATGGCTAGAAAAAAAGAGCTTTCATGTGAAACTCGACAGTCTATTCTTGTTTTTAGAAATGAAGGCTATTCCATGCGAGAAATTGCCAAGAAACTGAAGATTTCCTACAACGGTGTGTACTACTCCCTTCAGAGCACAGCACAAACAGGCTCTAACCAGAGTAGAAAGAGAAGTGGGAGGCCCCGCTGCACAACTGAGCAACAAGACAAGTACATTAGAGCCTCTAGTTTGAGAAATAGACGCCTCACAGGTCCACAACTGACAGCTTCATTAAATAGTACCCGCAAAACGCCAGAGTCAACGTCTAGAGTGAAGAGGCGACTCCGGGATGTTGGCCATCAGGGCAGAGTGGCAAAGAAAAAGCCATATCTGAGTCTGGCTAATAAAAGGAAAAGATTAATATGGGCAAAATCACACAGACATTGGACAGAGGAAGATTGGAAAAAAGTGTTATGGACAGACGAATCGAAGTTTGAGGTGTTTGGATCACACAGAAGAACATTTGTGAGATGCAGAACAACTGAAAAGATGCTGGAAGAGTGCCTGACGCCATCTGTCAAGCATGGTGGAGGTAATGTGATGGTCTGGGGTTGCTTTGGTGCCGGTAAAGTGGGAGATTTGTACAAGGTAAAAGGGATTTTGAATAAGAAAGGCTATCACTCCATTTTGCAACGCCATGCCATACCCTGTGGACAGTGCTTGATTGGAGCCAATTTCATCCTACAACAGGACAATGACCCAAAGCACACCTCCAAATTATGCAAGAACTATTTAGGGAAGAAGCAGGCAGCTGGTATTCTATCTGTAATGGAGTGGCCAGCGCAGTCACCAGATCTCAACCCCATAGAGCTGTTGTGGGAGCAGCTTGACCGTATGGTACGCAAGAAGTGCCCATCAAGCCAATCCAACTTGTGGGAGGGGCTTCTGGAAGCATGGGGTGAGATTTCTCCCGATTACCTCAGCAAATTAACAGCTAGAATGCCAAAGGTCTGCAATGCTGTAATTGCTGCAAATGGAGCATTCTTTGACGAAAGCAAAGTTTGAAGGAGAAAATTATTATTTCAAATAAAAATCATTATTTCTAACCTTGTCAATGTCTTGACTATATTTTCTAGTCATTTTGCAACTCATTTGATAAATATAAGTGTGAGTTTTCATGGAAAACACAAAATTGTCTGGGTGACCCCAAACTTTTGAATGGTAGTGTATATATTTATCTATCTATCTCATATCTATTTATCTATCTATCTTATAAAATTAATTCTGCTATGTTCCTTAACCCCTTAATGACCGGGCCTGAAAATACCTTAATGACCAAGCCAGATTTGTAAAATCTGGTATGTCTGACTTTATCAGAGAATAACTCAGCGAAAGTTTTGAATATCCAAGTAATTCTGACATTGTTTTTTCGTCACATGTTGTACTTTATTTTAGTGGTAAAAGTAGACTGATACGATTTGCGGAAATTAATAAAAAAATAGAAAAATGGAAGAAATTTTGTAAAAATTATCATTTTTCCCTACTTTTAACTGCAATATGTGACATATGTACATACATACTGTACAATTTTTTTTATTAAATATATATTTCCATCGCTTTACTCTATTTTGGCAGCACTTTTGAAAAAAAAAAATGTTTTTTTGAGCAATTTAGAAGACTTTCAAGTTTAGTAATAATTTTATACATTTTGAAGTACATTTTGTTTTCTTGCACCAAGCCAGGTTTTCAGAGGCTCATAGGTGTCAGAATGGTGGAAACCCCCACAAGTGACACCATTTTGAAAACTACACCCATTAAGGTATTTATTAAGGGGTGTTGTAAGTATTTTGACCCCACAGTTTTTTGCTAAATTTAATGCATAGCAGGTGAAATAAAAAAAAAACACTTTTTGTATATAAAAGTATCACTTTGAAGACCGATTTCTTTGTAAAGTGACCATGAGAATGAAGAATCACACCCCAAAATCTATCACCCTGTTTCTCCTGTTTTCAAAAATGCCCCCATTGTGACCCTAATGCGTTGCCTGGACACATGGCAGGGCCCGAAAGGAAGGGAGCAACCGGAGGCATTCAGGTCTCATATTTTGCTTGAAAATGTTTTAGGCCCCACTGTACATTTGGAGAGGTTTTGAACTACCAGAACGAAAGAAACTCCCCATAAACGACCCCATTTAGAAAACTAGACCCCTTAAGGTATTTATCTAGGGGTGTACTGAGTATTTTGACCCCACAGTTTTTTGCTAAATTTAATGCATAGCAGGTGAAATTAAAAAAAATAACACTTTTTATATAAAAGTATCACTTTGAAGACCGATTTCTTTGTAAAGTGACCATGAGAATGAAGAAACACACCCCAAAATCTATCACCCTGTTTCTCCTGTTTTCAAAAATGCCCCCATTGTGGCCCTAATGCGTTGCCTGGACACACGGCAGGGCCCGAAAGGGAGGGAGCACCCGAAGACTTTCAGGACACATGTTTTGCTTGAAAATGTTTCAGGTCCCATTACACATTTATAGAGGCACTGAGCTGCCAAAAAGATAGAAACTCCCAATAAATGACCCCATTTTGAAAACTAAGGTATTCATCTAGGTGTGTACTAAGTATTTTGACCCCACAGTTTTCGCAGGAAGTAATGCAAAGCAGGTGGAAAGAAAATTTTATTTCACTTTTTTTCACAAATGTGTCATTTTAAGGTCAGATTTCTTGTACAGAGGACATGAGAATAAGGAAATGCACCAGAAAATGTATCACCCTGTTTCTCCTGTGTTCAAAAATATCCCCATTGTGGCCCTAATGCGTTTCCTGGACACACGGCAGGACCCAAAAGGAAGGGAGCACCTGGAAGCTTTCAGGACACACATTTTGCTTGAAAATGGGAGGATTCTACTTTTCTAGATTGAGAAATATATGTCCCTAACAGTTTCTACACCCTATGACTATGTCGTGCTAAGAAAGCAGCTGTCCTGAAATCATGTCAGTCCATAGACATTATGTATATCAACCCGCTCTGATATATAGTAAGTTAGAGTGGGAAAATGTATTAAACTGTTGGCGGAAAAAGGCAATATATCCCAAAAAAAAGGAGGAAGAATGTATCCAGCTATGTGGAAAACTAGAGCATGTTCACAGGATGAAAGAAAATTTGTAGGGCTGTAATGACTTTATTATTCAAAGTGACTGGTCATACAACGTCTCTTTAGCTCCATCAATCCCTATATAAGGGACGAATGTGCCAAGTGACGCGGTACACCATAACAAGCCCCTGCCCGGCAAGGTAGGAACCGCCATGTGCACAAAACAACCAATCACCTGTAGAATATATAAAGGGGCAGTGTCCCACACCGTATGTATAGATACAGTAAAGGACCACTACTCCCCAAATTAATGTCGCTATTTCTAGAAGTATTGTCGGGTGTAAGAGGTCCACCAAAAACCCGAACAAATCTGTAATAAAGCCCATAGTGTATTGATAAGGAACAGCTCGATTATTAGAAATCCTCAGAATAAAAAGAAAAAATTATGCCGTATCCCCAGTCAGTAACAGCTATTTATGGCAGGACATAGTCATAACGGAAAAGGAAATAAAAAGCTTTCAGGGCACAATTTTATCTTGAATGAATTTCAGGGCCTTATTCCACATTATATAACTGGGTTATATCCCAAAATGACTCAGTCTAGAAAAGTATATTTCCCTCCCTCCCAAAAAAAGTGATTAAAAAAAAGAAATCTCTAAAAGAACCCTAAATTTTGGCATGTCCTAAATATAAAGCGAAGCTGCTTCCCTAAAAAAAAAAAAAAGAGGTGTACAGAAAAATAAAATCCGAAATAAATCCTGCATTTTAACTTTTATAGCTCACAAAAGAAAATTAGTAATGTGCGACGGTATGATAGATTTCAAAACAGGGACTTATGCATAGACCGGGGTTGGAAGGACAAGCGGAACAATAATATCTTGACTCACTTCGCTGTCCTCGTTTGCTGCAGACCCGACACCGTTTTTTGGGGTATTTTTGGTTAGGTGTTGAAGGGATGGGGTGTAAAAAATGTTTTTCAACAAGTCGGCGTACATCCTCTGACTCATGGACTACTCTCTGGTCTGCAGATTGAAATAGGAGATCTTCAATCACTTTATCCTGAAATTCAAAGAATGTCGCCCTGCCCGCTGATTTTTTGTACAGGACAAATGCATTGTGAATCGCAACCTGGATGAGGTATATTGCCACTTTCTTATACCACGTTCTGGTTTTCCTTTTAACCAGATAAGGTTGTAACATCTGGTCGCACAAATCTACCCCACCCATGAATTTGTTATAGCCGATGACACACACAGGCTTTTGTCTATCTGCAGAGGCCCCATGTTCTCTAACAGTTGCTGTTGCACTTGTATGGATAGTGCTGATCATATAGACGTCCTTGCGGTCACGAAATTTTAAAGCCAGCATCTTCTCAATTTGAAAAGTGCATGACTCCCCCTTTGGTAGTTTTTTATCCACAAGTTGACGTGGGAAACCTTTGCGATTCTTGCGTATTGTGCCACAGGCTCCGGTGTTGGCACAATGAAGGGCGCTAAACAATGGCACACTGGTATAAAAACTGTCCGTGTATACATGATACCCCTTGTGTAGGAAAGGGCCAATTAAATCTCACACAATCTTACCAGTGGTACCAATATTTGGAGGGCACCCTGGTGGATTGAATTCACTGTCTTTACCCTCGTAGATCTTAAATGCACATGTGTAGCCAGTAGTGCTTTCACATAATTTGTAGATCTTTACCCCGTATTTTGCACTTTTTGAGGGTATGAATTGGCGGAATGAGAGACGCCCTTTGAAATTCATTAGCGATTCATCCACTGCTAAATTTTGTTCAGGGGTATATGCTCCTAAAAAGGAGGAATTAAGAAAATTTAGCAAAGGCCTTAATTTATACAGCCGGTCACGGCTTCTGTCGCTGGAAGGGGGTGCCTGTAGGTTGTCACTAAAGTGGAGAAATCGCATAAGTATTTCATACCTGCTGCGTGACATAATGCCAGAAAAAATGGGGGTGGCATGTATAGGGCTTGATGCCCAATATGACCTAATAGAGTTTTTGTTTATAATTCCCATGTTAAGGGTGAGGCCCAGAATTTTTTTTATTTCCGTTGCATTTGTGGGATTCCACAACTTGGCATAAGGTGACGAAGGCTTATTGGCAATGTACTGCCTGGCATACAAATTTGTTTCCTGCACAAAATGTTCCAAAACTTGGTCCGTAATAAAAATATTAAAATAATTTAGTGGTGAAAAATTACTGACATTGGGATTTATGCCAGGAGTAGCAATAAAGTCATTTATGGTGGGAGAAAATAGACTTGTGGGTTCCCACACTAAATTGGTTTGGTGGGGTTGCGCAATTTCAGGGGCTGCACTTTGAACGGACGTTGTGGCAACTGCGCCGTCTCCCATATCACTGGTGCTGGGTCTCATATCCGTAGAATCCCTTGAAGCGACACTTTCGCTGTCGCTTTCAAGAAATAGCCCAACTTCAGATGCAGAATCCGTATCGGAGCATAGCATCTGATAGGCTTCCTCAACGCTGTATCTTTTGGCAGCCATAATGATTATACAGTCTAAAGCGCAAATAATAAACGTAACTAGCGGTTTCAATTTTTTTATCAACTAATCACACTAAAGGAATTAAAATTGTTATTTTTATTTTTTATTTTTTTTTTAAGTTTTTTTTTTTTCAAACCTAAACCTAAACCCTACGCCTAACACGAACTGTAAACCTAAGCCCAGAACAGAACCCTACGCCGTCTAACAGCGTACACGCCGTCTAACAGCGTACCCTAAAAAGAAAGTCGTTTATAGTACGATTCTTAGTATATACAGTAAATATATTTATATTTATATATAGTCCAATGGTAGATGAACACAGCACTCCAATGGTTTCCAGAAAATCAGGCCATGTGCTCGTTACCTGGGGGTGAATCAATTCCCCAAGAAAATAGAGAGAAACATAGACCACAGCAACGGCACCAGGACTTCAGAGTAGATGAAAGCAAAAAGTGGATTTATTCACCTCAGTAAAGCAACGTTTCGGTTCAACATGGCTTGAGAAAGGTTCCTGTTGAACCGAAACGTTGCTTTACTGAGGTGAATAAATCCACTTTTTGCTTTCATCTACTCTGAAGTCCTGGTGCCGTTGCTGTGGTCTATGTTTCTCTATATTTATATATATATATGAATATACTATATACAATAAAATACTGAAAAAATGTTTTGTTTTTTTTAAACTATGTGAGGAACAAGTGATTTTGTGTAGGGGACACTGACACACTTGTATCTGTTTCTCTCCACAGCTAGAACAGAGTGAGGAAAAACAGATACATGTTTTACTTTTATTTTACAGTAGTGATCACTAGGATTGGATATCATAGTGAACACAAAAAAGATCAGGAACCAATACTATTGGCTCCTGATCACTGCTCTAAGAACAGAGCTGCTAGCAACAGCTCGTTCTTAGAGCAGGAGCTGTCATTTAGACACTCCCAGCGGCTCTGTACACAGTAACAGCGTGTGACCGCTGTGATTGGCTGTCACAGCGGTCACATGCTGTTACGACGAAATCGGCAGGTCCTGATGGCTGCACTAAGAACCGGACCTGTTACATACAGCCGGTTTTTAGTGCAGACTTGACCAGGCTGCCGTTAAACCCACTCTACTACAGCGACGCCAAAAGGCGTCGCTGTAGACTGAGTACCTGCACCGCCCGACGTCAAAAGACGGTGGGCGGTCGTTAAGGGGTTAAAGGGGTTCTCTGGTACTTAACAGGTTCCAGACTGCTGGCTGTGTTTTTCCGGCCAGCGGTCAGGTTCAGGGTCTCTGAAGTCCGCCGTATATACTAATTACGGCTGCACTTCAGAGAGTGAGCACGCACATAGCCCTGTGCCCTGGCTGTTGCTAACAGGAGAAGAAAAGATTTAGAGAGAATTTCTGCCAGAAGAATATATACAGTGTTACAAAAAAAATACAGTGTCACCTACACTACATTCCGTGTATAGATAGATTTCAATCTATCTATACAATCTATCCAACTATCTTTTGATCCAACCATCTATCTATCTATCTATCTATCTATCTATCTATCTATCTATCTATCTATCTATCTATCTATCTATCTATCTATCTATCTATCTATCTATCTCTCTCTCTCTCTCTCTCTCTCTCTCTCTATCTATCTATCTATCTATCTATCTATCATTTGTATTTGTCACGATCTGTGGGTATGTGGACCCACTGGTCCGTACCACCGCAGCGGGATAGCAGCTGGCCAACAGGATACCATGTCAATGTCTATAGTTCGAATAAGGGTACCTGTGGTAATTCAGACAGTAGCGATGGCAGGCTCGGATGGAACCTTTTCAGCAGGCAGACACCATGCGCGGTCTAACATGGAAGGCGTAGTATATGGCACAACATGACTCCAACTCTCAATGGCACAGGAACAAGGTAGCACGGGATACAGGTAGCAGGTACGGAAACACTGGGAACTGGAAAACACTAAGGGACCATTTGCAAAGACTACACGGGTAAACGCAACAACGCTCAGGCAATGAAGTAATCATGGGCTAATTTAACATACTTTTCAGGTGCGCACACTGGATCTTTATCATTTGAATTGGAAGCAGCATCACCACAAGAACTATTACTCAAGATCTTCCATAACTGAACAGCCACATATCAGGCTAATATTTAAATTTGCACTGCTAAATGGAGAATAGGCTACAAACCAGGTCTTCATCATTATTACCTTATTGAAAGGGTTGAATTTAGAAAAAAAACTGTCTAATATTATAGAGCTATACGGTTGCCGTGTGATGCTATGCAGGCTTTATAGGGTGCCATATGTACAGCACTATTCTCCCTTAGATGCAATGCTTCCCATGGAGCCTTCATATGCCATATGGGAAATCAGAGTACAGTAAAAGCCCATACACTAGGATTGGTGAAGTGTTATTGCTCCATACATCTCAGAGATTGTACAGAACTGTAATATGGACTTGAGCCATAATGGATTTAACAGTCAATATTGCTTTAAGTAGCAGAGAGTTATAGTCGTATGCTTTCAAGAGATCTCCGAGCTGTAGGCTCTAAGCTATATTGTCACAAGATTAGTTTGGATTCATCGTTTGCTGATCTACAGTATTAAATGCTTCCTGCGTGATGCTGCCATATAATAGTGGTAAATTTTTGTAGCACAATAAATAATGTGCAGAACTCCCTGTTTAATAGCTACTAAGTGAGCAGTCTTAGGCCCTGTTCACACCGAGTTTTTTTTTGCAGGCAGAAAAATCTGCCTCAAAATTCCTTCAGGGATTTTGGGGAAGATTTTGACTTGCCTGCAAATTCTTGCTAAGATTTTCACAGCATTTTTCGTCAACGGCTATTGAGCACTGCAAACAAAAAACACAGCTCAAATCGCTTTATCTGCCTTCCATTGATTTCAACGGGGGGGCAGAGGCAGAACCGCGTGAGCGGCTAAAAACCGCAACAGAAAGAGAATGCCTCCGCCTCCCATTGAAATCAATGTGAGGCAGTTTGGGCGTTTTTTGCCGCTAATTTCGACATGGTTTCCGCGTCAAAATCAGAGTAAAAAAACTCTGTGTGAACTGGGCCTTAAAGTGGACCAAATCATCTTCCTCCAGCTAGGGATATTGTATGGGCACAATATCTGGCACTCACATGGTTCTGGGTTTACTGGAGGTATTTTTTCCAGGCATTGTAAGTAAATGGTCAAGTGTATTTTTCTACATAGAGTATTTACCTTATATAGAAGATTTTAAGACTATGTTCACATTACCATTGTTCTCTGTTCCAATGGGTTAAATTCTTTATTTTTTACGCGAAAAAAGGATATTCTTGCTTTTCACTGCTATTCATCAGTGCTGTAAGAAAAACTTAAACCATGGCACACAAATTACAAGTCAATGGGATCCATCAGGATTCCTTGGCATCTATTTGAAAAGGATCGGTCATAGCCGTCATTTCTCTGTTAATAACGGAAGCATTGATGGTAATGTGACATTGTCTAAGCTTGTATATATGATATTCGAGCTAGGTAAGTAGAGTTGTGAGCACTAGCTTCTGTCCTGTATGAGAACCCTCTTGGTATAGCTAATAGGGTTACCGGAAGGCCCGAACTAAAGGCAGCGTGTGCATTTTTTGTTAATGGCTGGTTAAAAGCCTGACATAAGTATAGTTTCATCAATATTAACCCATTAAGACACCAGGACGTACAGTTATGTCATGGTGATTGTGTTGGAATAGCATTGCTTTTAGGTGATAGACAAAGGCTATACAGTTCAGTTCACTCTGTGATTCTAATTAAACAAAGACGACGGACATTGGAAAAGGCGACACATACACACAAGTTGGTGTGGAAGCCAATTCCCTTCTGAGGGTTCTTTGATTGAACAATTTCACTAATATCAAGCAAGCGGCGAAGCATAGCCAATCATCTTGTGTCCCATATAGGATTCCATTTATTTTCATAGATACAACAGCTGACGTATGCATACATTAACTAAGCTGGGTGCATTACTCATATGGTATACATTACAAATGGTCATGCTATGCCACCAGTTAACAAAGACTTTCTTCTTATGACCAGACAGAACCAGACTGGAGAGTCTTATCCAATATCTTGTGCCTCATGACTATTGAATGACTCATATATGCAATAGATATACATTATACATATGACTACATCAGTAATACACTAAATATATGTGAATACAATAAAAACTAACTAAATATACTATCACAATTGTGTGGGCACTGAAGCTGTGCCTGAACGATTATCGTGGAAGCACGACATTGACTGACAGCCGCACTACCGCTACAACGGCTGGAATGGGTAATAACTCCAATTACGGCCGTTTTACCCCTTAAAGGAGTTTTCCAGTACCTAAAAAATGATGGCCTATCCTCAGGATAGGCCATAAATACGTGATCGGTTGGGGCCTGACTTCAGACACTGCTGCCGATCAGCTGTTTTGAAGGGATCGCGTCCCCTTCATTTCTACTTGCTCACTGTGAATCGTTGACACAATTGTAGTGGCGTTTCACAGTGTTACAGCCTTCTCCCATTCAAGTGAATATAAGGCTGTAATACCAGTGAATCGCCACTATAACTGTGTTGACGATTCACAGTGAGCAAGTAGAAATGAAGGGGAAGCAGCAGTCGTACGAGCACTGTGGCCCCTCCAAAACAGCTGATCGGCGGGGGTGCAGGGAGTTGGACCTCAACCGATCATATATTGATGGTCTATCCTGAGGATAGGCCATCAATCTTTTGGGACTAAAAACCCCTTTAAATGTTGTGGTTAATAGACCGCTGCATTTAAGTTGTTTAAAAGACAGATGGGGCTCCCTCTGTCCTTTATCAACGGCCTGCAAGTGTGGTTTCCATGGCAGCCAGGGGCCTAACAAAGGCATGACCTAATAGATTGCCTGACGGTTTTCCACTGACAGGCAGTAATGCTTCGGTACACCAAAGCATTATATAATCGATCAGAAAATCGCTTTGTGAAGTTCCCTAGCGGGACTAAAAAAATAACTAAAGAAAGTGAAATAAAGTTGTTTCTTTTTTTTTTTAAATGCACAGTAAAAAAAGAAAACAAGACATTTTTATTTTGTAAAAGTGTAAAAAAAAAAAGTCTAATGTACCCCGAAATGGTACCTATAAAAACTACTTCTCATTACACAAAAAAAACAAGCCCAGAAATGGCTACAATGGAAAAATAAAAATGTTATGGCTCTTGGAATGCTCCAAAAAAAAGGTGTTTTTATTGTGCAAAAGTAGTCAAACATAAAATAACCTATACATATTTGGTATTGCCCTAATCATACCGACCCAAATAATAGAATTAACATATTATTTATACTGAACATGAACAATGTAAAATGAAAACGCAAAAAGCAATGGCAGAATTAATTATTTTTTTTTCCTTTCTCCCAGAAATATTTAATAAAGGTTAATTAATATGTTATAGGTGCTCCAAAATGATACCCTTGACAAACACAAATTATCCCGCAAATAACAGTCCCTTGTACAGCTTTGTTGACGGAAAAATAAAAAGTTATGGCTCTCTGAATGTTCGACGCAAAAACAAATTCATGTAGACCTTAATGCCAGAATAGGCTTGGTACATAAAAGGCTTATATGATGTTACAGATGACACTGAACTGTTGCAGACGCTAGAGAGATGTGTCATTTTTAGGAATTTCCTAGTACAGCAATAACATTGAAGACTTAATGAATAACGTATGTACTAATTAGTTATCTAAACAGATTCCTTGTTCGTGACAACAACTGCAGACTGTGAGTTTTGTTCAATTCCCATTAGCTATGAATCAAATATTAAAAGAGGACACATTGTAAGTAACTGTGATAAACAGAGAGTGTTCTAAAGAAATATTCAACATTTCTAGAAGGACACAGATAGCAATATTTGTACTAACCATATCAAAGAAAACACAAAATAGATTGCGCATTACAGTTCCAAAAATATATCTAAGACTATTTTATGTTTTTCTATGGTGAAAATTAGAAATGTAACTGTATAATACTTTAATTACACATGACTTTACTTTTACAGCAAGAAGAGTTTATTTAGTGAAATGATATGAAATGTAAAGTTCTGCTACTATCCTTTTTAAAACTTCTAATGACAGAGTTTACTGAAAAGTGCTCCTCCGGTGGACCACAATGTCAGTGCATACAAAAAAAAATTCTCAATACAAAGTTAAGACTGAATTTTTTTTTTATATCAGTAAATGTTTATAAAGGTATTGCAATTTTTTGGTGGTGATTGATCTACTTCTTAGAACAGCAGAGATATAACATTGTGTTTTTAATTCTTTAATCAAACCTAACATTGTCCCAAGTTGATTCTTTTACAACATTGCATTCTACACGTCCAAGTCTGGCATTCCAGGGTCCATTAAACTTGCTGTTGAGTTCGCTGATATTTTAGGTTTCTGTGTGTCCCAAAAATCCAATGATATCAGTCTTGGGCTTGCCATTTGAGTTCTATAAATAATGTGTTTTTCAAAAATACCATATAATTAATTTACTTCTTGGCTATTGGAAAGGGCCATTAAATATTGTATTCTTTTAGCTGACTGTTTTTTTTTTCATTTAACCATGTATTATTCTTAAAAATAAGGAAGTAAAATAAAATCTATTTATATATTCTATAATTGAAAAAAATTCCAGAACCTTATGAACTTCAAATCTGGCACAGAATATGGACAGTCATTAATAGGCCACATATCATCAAGTAAAGTATAAGAGAATATGTTAATTGCACAAAATAAACAATATGAGTAATACGTCTGCTAGTAACATAATAGATATAATGGTATGTGTAGAATCTACTGTAAATATTAAGATATAACATACTGTACTCCATGAAGTGGAACATTACATTGTAATCCTTTCCTCTAGGTAGCAATATGCAGTGCTATTTAATCAACATAATTGCAACCAGTACAATACACTAAATAGCCACTTTATTAGAGACATCCATCTAGTAGTGCGTTGGACCTACTTTGGCCTTCAGAACCGCAGCAATTAGTCGAAGCATAGTTTCCACTAGGAATATCGGCCCATGCGGACAGAATAACTTCTCACAGTTTCTGCTAAAGTGTCCTTCTGCCATGGGGTAAAAAGCTGTAATGAAGGGATGAACTTGGTCAGCGACAATGCTTAGGTAAGCCCCACTGTTCAAATGTCCATCCACAGGGATCAGAGGACCCAGGGTGTGCCAAGAAAACATTCCTCACATCATTATTTCACCTGCACCAACTTGAACTGTCGACACCTGACAGGAAGAGTTCATCAATCCATGCTGCTTGCGCCAAATTCTGACTCTCCCATCAGCATGGTGCATAAAAATCTGGATTCATCTGACCAGGCTCTGTATTTCCACTGCTCAGTGATCCAATGTTTGCACTTTTTTGCCCACTTGCCTTTCTGTTTCCTTTAAACAACAATGGAACTCAAGCTGGTTGCCTGCTATTATAGCCAATGATGCTAATAAATGACAAGTTGTGCGTCCGGACATGTTAGTTGAAACACCAGTGTTGTATTCGGCTGCAATTTGCTTGACTGTGCCCGGCATGTTCGACATAGTGATTCTTGACATCCTCCTCCGATTGTTTTCATCTGTAAGACCCCTTTTTGCTGGATGTTTTTCCTCAATTCCATGCATGAGAAAACCCCACAAGGTTGGCAGTTTTTGAAACACTGGCCCCAGCTGGTCTAGCACCAATGACCATGCCTTGTTCGAAGTCGCTTAGATTGATCAATTTTCCTTTTCTAATGTGGATTCGCACAAACTGATAAGTCTAAAAAATGTATTGATTTTTACACTGCACTTTAGGGTCATGTGTCTAAGCTTTAATGGTAAGGCCTCATGCACACGACCTTAGCGACGCACACGCCTGTGAGTTTCATGTCGGCCGGCAGCGGAGTGTCACCGACGAGCCGCCGGCATATCGCCGGCCATGCACATGGCCGCGTGCATTATTTTCTATGAGCCTGGACCGCAAAACACGGCCGTAATAAGACATGTCCATTCTTTTTGCGGTCCAGGCTCCTGGGCCATGCACGGACCGTGGAAACCACGGTCGTGTGCATGGGCCCATTGAAATGAATTGCGACCGCAAAAATACGTTCATGTGCATGGGGCCTTAAAGGGCTGGTGTTCCTAATAAATTGGCCATTCAGTGTATATGTTACAAATTATTGTGCTCTGGCATACTTAGTGCACGAATATCCTTGTAGGAAATACAATACTTTCCAACACTGTGTTCATATATTATACCTATCTGATTAAGACATCACATTGATGTGTAAACTGTAAGGTGATGGGGTTTGCGTGAGACTACAGTCAGGTGTTGTTGATGACGGTATTCAATACATGTTCTGCATCATTGATCCACAGACTCCTGCTTTATACTTAAATGCTACATAGCTGTTAATGAAGTGGAAAGGATCATATATAAAGCCATGCTAACAGAAAGTTCTATGTCATTTACTGATGACCTGTTCCTAAACTCAGCTCTTTTTTTATTTTAGTCACAGTAAGTCATCCCTAGCAACAATCTAAAGTCAAGCAAGTAGAAAAATACCATTTTAAATAAATGTACAATCTCGGCTATGGTTCAGTTGTATTCATAGATGCTTTGTGTGCTATTTCAAATATATTGAATACAGATCTTCAGCTGCTGAATACAGTTTTCTCCATTACATGCAGTGGCTTTTATTCATTTACACACATTATTTAGAACGTTCAGGTCTATAGATTTTAAAACTGATGAAAATACATAATTTAACTATGTATAATAACTGCATTTAAACATTTCTGTGCAAATTGTTCTTAGTTGAGAGTCTGGCCTTGATGAAGTAGAAGAATCCCACCAGATTGTGTGCAATACCACTCCCCTGGATTATAAAAGAGCCCTCAATAACTCATTTCTGACGCTCTGGGCATCTAGGTATACAAAGGGTAGATCAAAATCACTGTATCAAGCATTACATTATGTCAGACCTATCGTAACTACTACACTCTTTAGACCAACATCCAATTTTAGCATCTGTTCTGATCACTTGTCAGGATAATAACTGTATTTTATTTTATGCCTGATGCCATATATTGAAAAAAAAAAACATCATATCTCTGTAAAGCCCATCTGATCTTAATCTCTGTATTGAGTCCTAATTTTTTGGAAAATAAATGAAATGCAGGGTTTGATTGACCCACCAAAGTACAAGAGGATCCTTCTTTGGGCTTTAGTTTTGACATGATAATGGAAGACAGACACAACAGGACTCATAAGCTGCAGCTGAAGACAACCCTACCTGAAACTGACTTTGGAGCAGATCCCTCGACATCCGTGTCTATCAGTTTTTTGTCTAAAGGCCTTTTTACATGGGCCAAAGATCGGGCAAACGAGCATTCATATGAACGCTCGTTACCGATTATTGCCTTGTGTAAACAGAGCAACGATCGGCCGATGAATGAGAAAACGCTCTTTTATCGGCTGATCGTAGTTTATGCAGCAGAAAATATTATCATTGTCAGCAGCATAACTCTCTGTCTACACAGGGAGATGTGCTGCTGACATGATGGTAATGCAATGGGGTTGAGCGATCGTAGAAATGATCGCTTATACTCATACATTACTGATCATAGCTCCTTGTGGAAGGAGCAAATGAGCGCCGATCAACGAGTTGTCTGGTTGATCGGCGCCCGTTGCTGCGGCCAAACTTGGCCGATGTAAAAGGACCCTTACACTCAAACACTGATAACAGCAATGGTGCCAATACAATTAAAAGTGAACATGTTATATAAAGTGTAGCAGTGCAGATACTAAGAGGCAGGATTTGGGCCCGGAAGGAATATTACTATAGAATGTGTCCTTTTCTCCTTATTTGTTGTGTAAGAAATCTGGAGAAGGGTATGGGTTGCTGGAGTGGAAGAGAAGTTCCACTCCGTTTTAGGACAGTACAGGGTTTGGGCTGCCTTAGGAGTCTCATTAGCTGCCATTTGAGAAGACTCTTTTAAGAAAGGTGTGATCTATTCACACAGGACCCCCAGTCTGGGGAAGACAGCAGTGCCAGCCTGTGGGAGACAAAAGTTCTGGTAAGAACACGTTTGTTGCGAGGTGCTGGGCAGAAGGCCTTTCACCCTGTTAGCTAGGGAAAGTTATATGTTTATTTAGAAGCTAGACAACCTAGGGTTTAATTTGAACTGTTTTCTAAAAACTGCTTTTCATGTATGAAGACAATAAAGCTGGTTGCGGCCAGTTTCAAACCGAATCCACTGTGTTGGAGTGAAAATATTCAAGTGTGCCAAGCCATCTTCAAAAATGGCGATCCTGTGAGCTAATTTACTACAAGTTGTCACAATAGCTATAGAGTAGTCTCTAAGAACCAGTGTACTCTGGTTGTCCCAAGGTAACCCAGTCCAACGCTGAATAAGAGCACAGTAACAGCCACAATGTATATTAAATAATCAGTTCTTTGCCTTTGTGCAATAGTAAATTGCACTTCTCAGAACCTAAAAATGTTGTATGAAGTATTAGAACATTACAAGAACCATCATTGTAGGATTTTTTATTTACCCCCTCTGGTATAAATCTTTCTGTAAATGCTTATATAAAGTACAGTGAAGTTTACCGCTCAGACGGCACTGGTAACAGTCCAATATCATTCAGTATAGACATTCTCTCCCAGAAAAATGCAGTGGACAGTCCGCAATCCAATGAGGGTGTGGATGGCAATTCTTATCCTTGTAGTTCCACCAAGCTCCTTATCGGGTCCCTCCACATTCAAAGAACTCCTGGTAGGAAAAGGATCTTATGTCTCTAATAGATGGAAAAAGGAAGACACATAGTGCAACACCCTCTGCAAAAAGATTGCTCCACGCCAAGTTTAATCCATACTCACAGAAGTAACAAGAAATAAAAGCATCAAGGTAAGTAAAAATCTTTAAAATTTCTAGGCGGCACGCCCCAGAGGAAGCCGGAAGGGCGAAACCCAGGGTCGGGCGAGAGTGTTTGGCGTGCCGCCTAGAAATTTTAAAGATTTTTACTTACCTTGATGCTTTTATTTCTTGTTACTTCTGTGAGTATGGATTAAACTTGGCGTGGAGCAATCTTTTTGCAGAGGGTGTTGCACTATGTGTCTTCCTTTTTCCATCTATTAGAGACATAAGATCCTTTTCCTACCAGGAGTTCTTTGAATGTGGAGGGAGACGATAAGGAGCTTGGTGGAACTACAAGGATAAGAATTACCATCCACACCCTCATTGGATTGCGGACTGTCCACTGCATTTTTCTGGGAGAGAGTGTCTATACTGAATGATATTGGACTGTTACCAGTGCCGTCTGAGCGGTAAACTTCACTATACTTTATATATGCTATTTAGGGTATTTGTTGGATCATACCCAATTTAGTTTTGCCTGCTCCGGTCTGAGAGAGATTTTGTGGGTATTTGAGCCAAGAGAAACCACCATTATATTTCTGTAAATGCTACTTGTCAATTCCTTGCAGGTGAGTTATCAGATCTTGTATCAGACCTTCGACAATTCATTCTGTGATGTAGGTCACTCACCAAGGGCCATTGTTTTAAGTATTAATTCCAAAGTATTAGATTCCTAAGGGAGTAAAGACAATCAGTCATCAGTGTTTCGATAACCTATGTTTTCCAAGTAGTTTGCTGGCTTACAAGAGGCCAAGTCTCATTTGATGGATGATTGAAGATATTATACCTCATTCCCTTTAATTATAACAGTGTGGTTCAGATCTGGGACTTGTCATCTCTGATTATACCTCTGTGCCTGTCTGCTGGGACACGAAGTGATGGCTTTAGAAGAATGTGATTGCTCTGACAAAATCACTAAGGAAAGATATGTCCCAAAAAAAGGTTAAGTATTTAACCCCTGAGGTGATGACAAAGTGCATTTGATTTAAATAGTGAATGACAGCAGTTATATACTAGTCATTCTCAATGAATTAGAAAATCATCAAAAAGTTCATTTATTTCAGTAATTCAAGTCAAAAAGTAAAACTCATATTATATAGATTCATTACACACAGAGTGATCTATTTCCAGCATTTTTTTCTTTTAATGTTGATGATTACGGCTAACAGTTAATGAAAACCCCAAATTTAGTCTCTCAGATAATTAGAATATTATATAAGCCCAATTTCAAAAATTATTTTTAATACTCAAATGCAGGCCTACTGAAAAGTATGTCCAGTATATGCCCTCAATACTTGGTCGGGGCTCCTTTTAATGAATTACTGCATCAATGCGGCGTGGCATGGGGGCGATCAGCCTGTGGCACTGCTGAGGTGTTATGGAAGCCCAGGTTGCTTTGATAGCGGCCTTCAGCTCGTCTGCATTGTTGGGTCTGGTGTCTCATCTTCCTATTGACAATACCCCATAGATTCTCTATCGGGTTTAGGTCAGGCGAGTTTGCTAGCCAATCAAGCACAGTAATACTGTGGATATTAAACTTTTGGCAGTGTGGGCAGTTGCCAAGTCCTCCTCGAAAATGAAATTAGCATCTCCATAAAGCTTGTCAGCAGAGGGACGTATGAAGTGCTCGAATATTTCCTGGTAGACGCTGCGTTGACTCTGGACTTGATATAACACAGTGGACCAACACTAGCAGATGACATGGCTCCCCAAACCATCACTGACTGTGGAAACTTCACACGGGACCGCAAGCAACTTGGCTTTATGCCCCTCCACTCTTCCTCCAGACTCTGGGACCTGGATTTTCAAATGAAATGTAAAATTTACTTTCATCTGAAAACAGGACTTTGGACCACTGAGCAACAGTGTTGGTCCACTGTGTTATATCAAGTCCGGAGTCAACGCAGACGTCTACCAGGAAATTTTAGAGCACTTCATGCTTCCCTCTGCTGACAAGCTTTATGGAGATGCTGATTTCATTTTCCAGCAGGACTTGGCACCTGCCCACACTGCCAAAAGTACCAATACCTAGTGTAATAACCACAGTATCACTGTGCTTGATTGGCCAGCAAACTCGCCTGACCTAAACCCCATAGAGAATCTATGGGGTATTGTAAAGAGGAAGATGAGAGACACCAGACCCAACAATGCAGACGAGCTGAAGGCCACTATCAAAGCAACCTGGGCTTCCATAACACCTCAGCAGTGCAACAGGCTGATCGCCTCCATGCCACGCTGCATTGATAACACCTCAGCAGTGCCACAGTCTTATTGCCAGCATGCCACGCCGCATTGATAACACCTCAGCAGTACCACAGGCTTATTGCCAGCATGCCACGCCGCATTGATAACACCTCAGCAGTGCCACAGGCTTTTTGCCTCCATGCCACGCCGCATTGATGCAGTAATTCATGCAAAAGGAGCCCAACCAAGTATTGAGTGCATATACTGTACATACATTTCAGTAGGCCTGCATTTCAGTATTAAAAATCTTTTTTTAAATTGGGCTTATATAATAATCACATTTTCTGAGACACTAAATTTTGGGTTTCCTTTAACTGCACAACTAATTTACCACTCAGAATGTCCCGCTCCTGTCTTAGGGCTTGTCCACAAGTAGCGGAATTGCTGCGTTTTTTTCCCGTCCGGAATTGCGGTCGGAATATACGCAGCAGAATGCAGTAGCAGAAAAGTGGGTGAGACTTAACAAATCCCATCCACACGCTGCGTAAAAATTCGGTCCAGAAATTGACTTTCGGTGCGTATTTTTCATACCGCAGCATGTCAATTCAGCATGTTGCGGAAAGTGGACTCAATTGCTGCATTTTTCACCATCTACCAGCATTGAAAAAATGCAGCAAAATACGTACCATTTTCTGCAGTAAAAAATGGTGCATTTTTTCCGCAGCACTTTTTAGAGTTTCTATGCTTCTTCTTGCTTTACCCCTGCTGCATTCCTATATAAATATCATATTACAGGCAAAAAAACAGCTAGCAACAAATCGGAGTTCAGCTTACATTTATCAGCTTTCATTTATTAAACTGCTCTGAAAGTGAAAGATGTAATGTGATTGGCTGCTATGGTTAACAAGGTCTGTTATAGTTTTGATAAATGAGGCCTATATTCCTTTTTTTTGCCCAATATTGTCCATAAATAATATCTTAGGTTTAAATTTGGAAAAAGCTCTAATTTACAATAGCTCCGACACCTGTTGGGTGTATGTGTCTTTAAATGCGGCCATGGTCAGTGTGATAACTGAAGTAAGCAGCCATAAAAAATATTGCAGATAGCCATCATACAGTAGTATACAGCCTGGATTTTTTTTACATCTTTGACACATTTCATACTCTTATTTGCAGTGCAGTAATATACCGGTTTCTATTTAGCGGTAGCCTTAGGGTATGTTCACACGACAGCGCAAAATACGTCGGAAATTACGGAGCTGTTTTCAGGAGAAAACAGCTCCTGAATTTCAAACGTTTTTGCATGTACTCGCGTTTTGCGGGGCTTCTTTTACGGACGTAATTGGAGCTGTTCTTCATTGGAGTCAATGAAAAACGTCTCCAAATACGTCCCAAGAAGTGTCCTGCACTTCTTTGACGTGGGCGTAATTTTGTGCACCGTCTTTTGACAGCGACGCGTAAAATTACACCTCGTCTGCACAGAACATCGTAAAACCCACTGCAGGCAATGGGCAGATGTTTGCAGACGTATTGGAGCTGTCTTTTCAGGCGTAATTCAAAGGCGTAAAACGCCTCCATTACGACGGAAAATAGGTCGTGTGCACATACCCTCAATCTTTACAAAATAATCACACATAATAATATTCTCCCATCTTGTACTGCTCATGTAATTGGCAGCATGATATGATATGAAGGCGCTATAAGGAGTAGGTAGAGATGAAGTCCACCAAGTTCTGGTTGGCAGAAGACCAAGCAATCCCAAATAAAATAATGATTCCGGTCAGTGTGAGGGACAGCATGAATATTTTCTAGTGTCGTACTTTTCTATAAAATGGATCACCTATTCTTCAATGAATTAGCGTGTAATTGAAAAGTTTGAGTAGGCAGCTCATCCGACAGCAATAACATGATCCCTCTGTCCCTTATAATTGTTTTATGTTCCATTTTGTCTACTGCCGAGGACAATAGTGATGTTTGTTCTGTTATCCTACAAAAGCATCACAAGGATTTCCCCTTTTGGGCTGTGGCTCGTTGCCTGACATATTTGTTTATTTTGTGAGTAATAAGGCAACACAGCCCACTCATCCAGGAGTAAGTGAATTAATACGTTTACATAGGATCTATAACGGCAGAGACCTCAGCACAAGGCCTGTTTGCTTTACAGAAGCAAACAGTCTAAACCATTTTGTAGTTTGAGCCTCCAACTGAAAGACAGCTTTCAAAGCAGGTTATATTACCCTCATCCACATTATAATTCTCATACCGGATATTTACCGGCAGCGTACATCCACCATAAATCCTGCTATAGATAAATCAGAGGTGTATTTTACGTATAACAATATTAATTAGTTACAATATATGAGTAAAATACTTGTCCCTTAACTCAGGTGTGCATAACCTTTTTTGTCATACTATAATCCTCAAAGGGGTCCTAATATAAGATAGGTTACTGCTACTAACAGGTGAGGTGTAATGTGGTTATGACCCAATAAAACATTATATAACTTTGCTTAAATGTTGCATGTTGCCTTTGATGGAACGTGCAAATTTAAGGGACCTCTATGCAGAAATCAATGCAGCTGATTGTACAAAAGTCATGGTGCCAATGAGGCTGACGTCACCATAATGTCCTTGACTAAATTCTACAGGCGCTGCTATAGACCTGTTTCCTGATTCTCATGGCTTTAAGAAAATATGGGTGGGGCCAAGTGGGAGGGACGGGGCCGAGTGGGAGGGACGGGGCCGAGTGGGAGGGACGGGGCCACCCGCAGCCTGACAGAGTCACTATGATTTACGTCAGTAACTGGCATAAATTATAGCTGAAGAGATTTCAATTTCTGGCGCACGGACAGCACAAGATCCGTTAAATTTATTAAGAGGCATGCCTTTTCATAAATTAGTCATATCTTACTCTGTATAAAACGCCAGTCTTTGTAAATCTGCCGCATTGTGCCATTGATTCCTTTGGTATATGTATTATGGACATTTAATCTACAATCTATACAAGAGCTGCTTTCTTTTGTTATTTTTGTTCTTAATCCCTTGTTAGAAAATGTCTTTTGTTAAATTTGCATTGAGACATTTGAAAAAGTGAATGCTTTCCAGGTTTTAAATGACTGGAGGATTTCCACAAAGGAGACAGCAGCCGTCAGTTTCTATGTTATAATTAGACTGGTCTGGTACTTTGTAAGCTTGCGTGGCCAGCTGAGGATTTTGCGGCTGTTAACATATTTCATTAAAAGGTCACATTGGCAATTTACTGAAATCAGTGACCGCGGTTATACTACTGATCTGTGTTAAAGTAAATATTTAAAGGGCACTTGTACTAATTGTACTTTGTGGCTACAAATAGTACCTGCTGAGATCTAACTCGCTATTACGCTCGGTAAGATGAAGGTCACTCAAGGTAGGAAATTTTACATAAATAACTAGTTACATATTTTACAGTGCTGTACAGACTCATTCAATCTGCTATTGCTAACCATGATAAAATACATGCGCTATTATTTCTGCTCTGTGAGGTCTTTTTAGTGTTTTAAATACTGTTCTAGTGCATTTTAGTATCTTCAGGAGCTTTCGAAGGACCCAAAAGGTGCAGAGACTTCTGTACATTTCAGCTTTTGGCTGGAAAGCAAAAAATCCTGGAAGCAAATTAGTTAAAGGATGAACATAAGGAAATATAGGATCAAGGCATGCGGGAATAGGAAGTGGACATGAAGGGTGGAAGTATGTCCATTTTTTATTTCCATACATTCAAATATTTATCAAATATTCTATAAAAATATGAATAACCAGACAGATCTGGGGACATCCTACTAGAAATATTTCCTACTATAGCCTTTACATACATCGCCATAACCCTATCTATTTTCCTAAAGGAAAGAATACTCAATATTTAAAGGGGTTTTCTAGTTTCAGCAAATTAATATTATTTTTTGTATAATTAAAAGTTATACAATTTTCCAATATGCTTTCTGTGTTAATTCCCCATGGTTTTCAAGATCTCTGCTTGTTGTTATTTAGTAGGAACATTTATTGTTTACTTCCAGGGGATAAAATTCTGTCCATGGTCAGGTGATGGACAGGTGCTGGGATCGTTAGGAAGACACAGCTCTGATACACACACTATAACTTTAATGATCCCAGCATCTATGTGTCAATCACATGATCATGGACAGAATTTGTACTAGTTAGTAAAGGTTATAAGGTAGAAAGGAGGCAGATATCTTGATAAATTATGGCGATTGACGAATATCATCAATGCAAATGAATTTGTTGAATTGTGTAGTCTCAGCAATCGCCAGTGCCACTCTCTACTCTGAGTGATGGTTCTAGCAGCCACTCAGGAGACTGCTAGAGCGTCACTCAAGCGCAGAGGGGCGGGGCTTGCAGCATGCAGTGCTGGAGCACTTGGACATCAAGACCCGCCTCAGAGGCTCCTGGTTCGCTGGGGAAATTAAACATCATTTTTTTGAGTCAAGCAACTTGCATGACAGAGATAAAATGCCCAAGTGGGTGTTTTTTTACTCTTGACCAAGTGGGCGTAGTAAAGAGAAATGTATTACGCTGATTGGTGAGCGTCATACACTCCTCTTTACTACGCCCACTTGGGCATTAAGAACAAACTTGCGTAACACTTAAAGAGGCTCTGTCACCAGATTTTGCAACCCCTATCTGCTATTGCAGCAGATAGGCGCTGCAATGTAGATTACAGTAACGTTTTTATTTTTAAAAAACGAGCATTTTTGGCCAAGTTATGACCATTTTTGTATTTATGCAAATGAGGCTTGCAAAAGTACAACTGGGCGTGTTGAAAAGTAAAAGTACAACTGGGCGTGTATTATGTGCGTACATCGGGGCGTTTTTACTTCTTTTACTAGCTGGGCGTTCTGACGAGAAGTATCATCCACTTCTCTTCAGAACGCCCAGCTTCTGGCAGATCACGCTGTGACGTCACTTCCCCAGGTCCTGCATCGTGTCAGACGAGCGAGGACACATCGGCACCAGAGGCTACAGTTGATTCTGCAGCAGCATCGGCGTTTGCAGGTAAGTAGCTACATCGACTTACCTGCAAACGCCGATGCTGCTGCAGAATCATCTGTAGCCTCTGGTGCCGATGTGTCCTCGCTCGTCCGACACGATGCAGGACCTGTGAGTGACGACACAGCGTGATCTCTCGAGAACACGGCTGTGTCTGCACTGCCAGAAGCTGGGCGTTCTGAAGAGAAGTGGATGATACTTCTCGTCAGAACGCCCAGCTAGTAAAAGTAGTAAAAACGCCCCGATGTACGCACATAATACACGCCCACTTGTACTTTTACTTTAAACACGCCCACTTGGACTTTTGCAAGCCTCATTTGCATAAATACAAAAATGGTCATAACTTGGCCAAAAATGCTCGTTTTTTTAAAAATAAAAACGTTACTGTAATCTACATTGCAGCGCCTATCTGCTGCAATAGCAGATAGGGGTTGCAAAATCTGGTGACAGAGCCTCTTTAAAATGCTCATAAGGGGAGATTCACACGAACGTTGCGTTTTTGCGCGCGCAAACAACGCAGCGTTTTGCGAGCGCAAAAAACATTTGACAGCTGCGTGTGTCATGCGTGTCTGATGCGCGGCTGCGTGATTTTCGCGCAGCCGGCATCATAGAGATGAGGCTTGTCAACGCCCGTCACTGTCCAAGGTGCTGAAAGAGCTAAATCTTTCAGCACCCTCGACAGTGAATGCCGAACACAACAGCGAAAAACCTGTAAAAAAAAAAGATAAAGTTCCTACTTACCGAGAACTTCCCGGCCGTTGCCTTGGTGACGCGTCCTTGGTGACGCGTCCTTGGTGACGCGCCTCTCTTGACATCGGGCCCCACCTCCCTGGATGACGCAGCAGTCCAAGTGACCGCTGCAGCCTGTGATTGGCTGCAGCCTGTGCTTGGCCTGTGATTGGCTGGAGCTGTCACTTGAACTGAAGTGTCATCCCGGGAGGTCGGACTGCAGGAAGGAGACAGGAGTAATCGGTAAGTTAGAACTTCGGTTTTTTTTTACAGGTTAATGTATTTTGGGATCGCAAGTCACTGTCCATGGTGCTGAAACAGTTTAACTCTTTCAGCACCATGGACAGTGACTATCTCCTGACGTCGCGTACCGATAATTTTTTTGCCGGGATCGGCCAAAACGAGTTTGGCCGAACCCGGTGAAGTTCGGTACGCTTGTCCGGCTTCGCTAATCGCAAAGACACTCCGTTTGGATGTTCGGAAACAGAAAAGCACGTGGTGCTTTTCGGTTTTCATTCATCCTTTTCACTGCTGTTGCGCGAATCACGCTCGTTCAACGGAAGTGCTTCCGTGTGGTGCGCGTGATTTTCACGCACCCATTGACTTCAATGGGTGCGTGATGCGCGAAATACGCAGAGTTTTTGAACCTGTCGCGCTTTTTGCGCAGCAGACAAACGCTGCGCAAAAAGCACGGACTGTCTGTACTGCCCCATAGACTTGTATTGGTCCATGCGTGCCGCGTGAAAACCACGCAGCCCGCACGGACCGAATACACGCTCGTGTGAATCCCCCCTTACTCTGTTTAAAATGCCCCTCCCCCCCATACCACTTAGTCAGCAGTTTTGAGGCCCCAAAACTGCTGACAGGTCCCTGTTAAAGTGGTGGACTTTTATCTACGGTATCTAGAACAGTTTTCATTTTCAAATGATATTCTAATTCTGGCATTTATTTTATGTAGCAATCCTATGTCACATGAATAAAACAAAAGCATCTACAAGGGAAAAATCTAACTTTTCTTTGAAGTGGAATGTTGTGTCATACAATGATATATATGTATTTATATTTTAGCTCACAGTATACATTTGCAATAAAATATCATGAAGTTATTTTATGACTTAGGCATTTCACTCTGCAAATTGGTCCTTTGTTGTCCAGGATTATACATAGAGGAATGGGAGCTCCATCGGAGACATAAAAATGCACTTATAGTACTGGCCAATGACAACCAGGACAGAAAGGTTTGTTGCTTGTTTTCCCTGCCAATATCCTTTTGCCAATTTCCCCCTACCTTTGTTTGCTAACATTGCACTTCCTATGGAGAAGGGAGTAAATCAGGTTTTCGTAGCTACATATATGGCTTCCTCATATGCCAGTCTAAAGAAGGCATTTGGCCAGATTCACTAAAGACCACTTGTGTGCAAGTGTAAAGGTGAGCAATGTTAGTGAATGGGATTATTAAAAATTATTATATGCACTAAGTCTGGGTAGACATGTCTGGGTAGACATGTCGCAGTAACAATGTGTTTTTTGCCGCAAACCGTAGTAAAACAGTGCCATTATGCCACGACTTTTGTAAAAGTTTTCCTGTGGTTCTTGGCCAAAAAAACAACACTTTTTGTCCTCGACGTGTAAAACAGGACCACGGGTACGGTCTCACATAGCGGTGTCCGCATGAGGTCGAAACGATGCTCACTTGCACTGTTTAATAGCAGCACAAATTTGTTGTGCGGCCATTGGCCACCGCAAGTGAGAAGGGTTTAAGCTGCATGCAGACGTGCTAGGTGGGCCGAGTGGCTTTTTGTGAAAAAATTTTCAGTAGAAAAAAATGATAAGGTAAAAAAAATAACAACCCAAAAAAGCAATATCCAAAAACATTATTTGTTTAGTGAAGGTGATGTACAATATGTTTTTTTCCCTTGTTCTGATATGCAAACAATGCAAAATCAATGATACCTGATAATTCAGCAGAAACATGTGAGTACAATCCCTTATCTGCCACTACTCTACTCTAGCATTTACTATTTAGCAGTTTTTATTGGTATGTGCTATACAATATCTATGAACTTGCAATTGGATTGCAATTAGAGGAAATGAAGAGCCGAGCCGACCAAGCTTAAATGCGATCTTTGAACACTACATGCACTAAATCGGATTATTGAGCACAAACTTTCAGTAATTCTGATGCTAAGAATTTTTTTTCCACATTAACATAACCATATGTTAATCTAAGGGTTTCGTCCCAGTATTTTGTATCATGGCAATGTCTACAATAGACTTTTGTCAATCTTACAAGCCAAAATGTTATTGTTGGATGAATAAAGCAGCTTTCCGTAAACATATAATGATGCTGTCTGTTTCTTGGGGATAAATTTCTTTCAGGGACATTGGACTTATCGCTCCTTTAACTTTACACCCAGCTTGCATGCTTCAGAGCAATCCACAAATGGCTTCCATACTTTGAAAATAGGTTCCCTAAGCATGCAAGTTGCAAACATCTGTAATACTGCAATACCAATAGTTCAGAGAAAAAAAGCACAAAACAACAACCTACAGTATATACAATAAAACAGAATATCCACAAAAGGGCCATACTATATATATTGTTTAGGTCTCCCTCGCACCGCTAAAACAGCTCTGACCCGTTGAAGCATGGACTTCACAGGACCTCTGAAGGTGTCCAGTGTAGCTGTTGTGAATCTCTACACAAGGGAAGTTGGCAAATTACACTGGTGGAGACATCTACGAAAGTTCTCCATAGGACATATCTGGTTCCAGAGAGTCTCCATGCCATCTATCCGACAGCGTCTCCCTTCTGTTTTAGGAACTGTGGGTCTATCAGGTTTATGTATCACACATGGTGGGTTTTCCCTATAGTGAGTAGATTTTGGAACTCAATTTGTATGATGTCGTCTGATGTTTTAGGTCTCATGTCTCATAAAGTGCCCTCAGTATGTCTACTGGGAGATAGGCCAACGGTATGCACTATGCACCTTCTAAATTAGCACAATATATACTTTTGGCGGCCCATATACACATCGCCACCAAGTGAAGATGTCCTGTGGTATCTGGCACCAAGATTTTAGCAGCAGATTCAAGTCCTGTAAGTTGCGAGGGGGGGGGGGGGGGCTGCATGGATCAGATTTGATTTTTAAGCACATCCCACAGATACTCAATCAGATTGAGATCTGGAAGATTTGGAGGCCAAGTCAACACCTTGAACTTTTTGTCATGTTCCTCAAACAATTCCTGAATCATTTTTGCAGGGTGGCAGGGCAGATTGTCCTAAAGAAATCGGCCACTGCCATTAGGAAATACTGTTGCCATGAAGGGGTGTACTCGGTCTGAAACAATGTTTAGGTAGTTGGTATTTTTACATGAATAGAGTAACATTTACATGAATGCCAGGACACAATGTTTCCCAGGAGAACATTGCCCAGAGCGTCCCACTGCCTCCACTGGCTTTCCTTCTTCCCATAGTGCATTCTGGTGCCATCTCTTTCCCAGGTAAATGACGCATATGCATCCGGCCATCCACATGATTTTAATAAGATGTTATTCATCAAATAAGGCCACGTTTCTCCATGGTGCTCACGTGCCTATTGTAGGCCCATTATAGTAATTTATCAATAACATAGCATGGCCCCAGATTGGTAGTTAAGATCTTCTTAGTTTGGTTAGCTTAAAGAGGCTCTGTCACCAGTTTATAACTGCCCTATCTTCTACTTTAGAGAACAATCAGCATCATACACTTATCTTCATTCATGTTCAGCAGTACGCTGTGCTGTCACTCCCACAGTAACTTTACCGGAGTGTCGGGAGAATGAATAGACATCACCTCCTGGCTGGAGCCGATGTCATTTCATTCTCCCGACACTTCGGTAAAGTTAATGTGGGAGTAAGTGACTGCATAGCGTCATCTTGCGAGATCACACTGTGCTGTGAGTACTGCTGAACATGAATGAAGAGAAGTGTATGATGCTGATTGCTCAGCGTCATACACTTCTCTTTAATTACGCCCACTTTGGCATTAAGAACAAATTTGCATAACATTTAAAATGCTCATAACTCTGTCAAAAATAATGTGTTTTTTTTAAAAAAAAACAACACATTACTTATCGTACATTAAAGCGCCTAATAGATTAGGTAGAAGATAGGGCAGTTATAAACTGGTGACAGCGCCTCTTTAACGTAAGGCTCCTGCTCTGATGCAAAATCTTTAACAAGGTCCTCAAACTATTAATCATTTACAGTACTGGTGTTTTTTTTATGGGATAAAGGACCCTTTGGACCTCCTCAGGCACCAGGGCCGAGTCTTTCCCCCTAAAAACCGTATATCCTTTGAATATGCGCAATTCCGCAATATATACTTCTACTTCTCAAATCAATTCCTATAGTAGCAGGAGTAATTTAGGTAATAGGAAAGATTCTAGCCCCATCAGTAGAATACGGAGACACCCTTTATGTTGCCTGTGTTGTTTAATTAGAAAGACCACATGGGCTGCCCTGATGCTATCAGCACACTGCAATGGCCTCACTGCCCTCTTCATTGACAATCGACAATATATGTTCAGTTTATTGTATTAATGGCTCCAAAAGACCAGCAACTGTGGGACATATAATTTCCTTGCACCTGCTCTCCCTTATTATATCACTCTTGTCCTAAAGAATATAAGGGAATTGCCTGAAATGCAATCTATACAATATACTAGCTACACAACATAGATTTACTTAAAGAACATGCATACCTTTGATTTATTTATATATATATATATATATATATATATATATACACACATGTATGTACATATATATATATATATATATATATATATATACACATGTACAGTATATATACATGTATATATATATATATATATATATATATATATATATATATATTAGTGCATTGTATGTATTGCGTGGAATAAAACATTTCTGGAATCGGTTTTAATTACAACTTTTTACCGTTTTTCTTCTGAAGCTTGCATGTATTACAATACATGATAAGCTGCTCAATTCCGTCCACTCTCAATCCTGATAGCCGACTCCCTGTCGGCTCAGTCTCCAGACCATCTTCTCGTGAATGTTGTGCATCTAAGCTCAAATCTAATTTTATATAATTTGAGCTTCTACGAGAAAAGGGGCTGGAGACTGAGCAGACAAGAATACAGCTGTCGGAACTGAGACTGAATGGAATTGAGCAGCATCCAGTGTTTTGTAATACAAGCTGCATAAGAAAAATGGTAAAACATTTTTTAATTAAGACCAATTGCAGAAATATTTTATTTCACATAATACATTAAATGCACTAAAAAATAAATAAATAATAATAATTATGCAAATATGTCTGATGAAGGGGTTTTCAGATTTAAAGTATTTGCCTTTTTTTCATATCTGTCCATGGGTTGTGTCTGGTGTTACAGTTCAGTAGTATTCACTTGAAAAGAGATGAGCTGCAATACAAGACACAGTCCATGGAAAAAAAAACATAGGGCCAAAACGTGATGTGCATATAGTTTAACCGTTTTGCAGCTTTGTCACTCAAATTAAATTCAGAAGGCAAATAATTAAACAGTAATGATGCGATCTGTGTTTAGAACGATGAATCTGTCCCTGAGATCAAAATCTATTTTGCATGTCCAATGTACAGTACTTTGTTAAGTGGAACTGATGGCTGAAATAATTTTTTACTCATTAAATGAAATAATAACCAGTCATTTACAGTAATGCATCAGTGTCTCTATTAGTATTTATTAGGAACACTTGGTGATGAACGGATATGATTGTTTAATCAGGTATGGACCAGTTTCTGATATGAAATAAGGATCACTATTAGGCTGGGACTAGACATCAACTTTTTTTTTGTGGTGAGCAATAAATCGCTGTCCATAGGAATGCATTAGGCTAGAGCTATTTATTTCACTACAAAAAATTGCTATGATATCGTTGTGATAAATCACTGTCGATAGGAATGGATTGAGTAGCTTTAAAATCTCTTCAAAATCCCGGCTGAAATTCCAGCATCTAGCAATTTAAAACAATCCAATTTATTCTGTCTGTAATACGGAGCTTATTTTAATCAATGAGGCTATTCACATGGGCGTATAAATATTTAAAAAACGCAGCATGCGCTACTTTCATCGATTTTGCGGACGGAAAATGCCCACTGTAGTCTATGGAGAGTGAGTAAAATATGGATGCATTTTCAGTCGGTCCATATGTGATCCGTATTCCATAAGTTTAACATCAGTTTTGCATCTGTGCACTAGTTTTACATATTTGTACCTCTTAGAAACTATGTTAAGATTCAAGTCTAGTTGTTAAAGGATAAGGCACATTCTCGCACATATTTCTACTTCCTCATTGTTTAATCTCACCCCAATATCTCACCCCAAAGAGAAAAATCTTATTTCCTTATTCAGCCATTTCTGCCTAGTTTCTTCTGCCAAAGTTTGGATACCATTTTAGTATGTAAATCCAGGAACCATTAGACCTTTCTTTTCCTCGGAAACCTGGGCAAGTGGTTTATGGGCTCAATACATAGTCTATGAGGTTGTACACCGCTCACTCACTTTCCGGAGAAAGCCGCTCAGAAATGAAGCAGCTCAACAACCACCTGAGCGCTTCTGCTGCTTCTTTTTAGCGATCGGTGGGAGTCTCAGTGCTCGGACCCCCACTGATTAAAAATTCTGACATGTCACTATGACATGTCAAGTTTTTTAAAAGTTTAGTTACCCTTTAGGATTGTTCTTGGTAATAAGTTGTTTTTTCATAGCGTATTTTCATTTATTAATATGAGCCTACATAAAACTGCAGTATATTCAGTCACAGGTTTGAGAAGTTCATTCATAGGGTATTGTTCTATTCTCCTTTTATCATATTCTTTCTGTACCTGTGGTGCTTTCTTTCCATTGTGATGAGAGGGTGGTCGGACCCATCCTGTGAACGTTGCCATAATGCTTTTCTTTCAAGCAGCCAGCCATTAGATCTTGGAAGTAAGATTCGTCCAAAAGATAATAAGTGATTGTGAAGAAATTTTCGGTCGAGGTACTTGTGTTGTTCAGAATAAATTTCTCATCTACAGGCCGGTAGTGTTCTGAAAATGTCTTAGAGTTGTAGATCAATGAATACTTTATTAGCCACTCTAGAATGACAGAGGTGAACTCATAAAGCAGGTGATAATATCAAAGGGAAATATCAGTGTGAATAATCCATCAAATGGAGAGTGTTTCAGGCATTATGATTAATCAGCTCTATAAAATAGCACAGCATGAGGCAATCCTATGGTGTGTGCAATGTAATATTTGATTAATACATCCTCTTATGTATTAGCATTATTAATCATGTAAAGACTTGTCCTTACTGTTTTTCATCAGGGTTTCCTACTTCATTTAGATAATGGACACTATGCATTATAGAAATATCTAACTTGTTCATTCAGGCGGCTTCTAAATAAATATGAAAAGTAGCACATACCACACTGTGAGCCGACCAGACTATTTAACCCTGCTCCAGACATCCGAGGTATAGCTTTTGAATATTAAATAAAGTTTGTACCAGTCCGTCCTGGAGTTCCAAATATTGTTCTAATTCAAAATAAAGGTCAACTTTCTGTTAAGCTAGCAAATTAAAGGGAATCTATCATGCACATTGTGCTGCCCGCATTGAGGGCACCATGATGTAGTGACAGACAGACATCTGATTTCAGTCACTTATCTTCTAATGTGAAGCTGTTTCTGAGGAACGTACATGAAGAGCCTGGGTAACGTCGGCAGAGATGAGTCCAAAGTATTCATGAGCTGCCTGTAGCTCCACCCACTCTTTGACAGATTTTCCCCTATTACTGTGCATAGGGAGACATTTGTCAATCAGTGGAGAGTGGGCATAGCTAGTGGCAGCTCATGAATAGTCCTGGCTCATCTCTGATGACGCTAAATAAGCTACATTATGCTGCCTCCAATGAGGGCAGTATAATGTGCATGACAGGTTCCCTTTAACCCTTTAGTGACCAGTCTATTTTGGCATGCCTCCCAACCATCTTAGATCCAGCAGGATAGTTCTGGATTCTAGGTGATGTCCCTTTGTCCCTAGCGGCCCGCGGCATGTCCCAGTTTCAACTGTATCTGTGTCCTCAGGATGCAGATACAGTTTAATCCAAGGGTGAAGCAGGGAGCGTATTCACACTGCCATAAGCTGTTTGGTGCAAGCGGTCGCGATGCAGTGATGTTCTCGCGCCTGCCTGTGCCGAGCCACACACAGCACTGACTGGTGGAGACCTGCAGAGGGATCTCCTTTATTTTTCATGGGAACGTGGCTAGTTCAGTATTTATTTATTATTTTTAGGAGGCACTATGGGAGCATTATACTGTGGGGTTGCACTATGGGGGCATTATACTGTGTGGAGGCACTATGTGGGCATTATACTGCGGGGAGGCACTATAGGGGCATTATACTACGAGGAGGCACTATGGGAAGTTGTACTGTGGAGAGGCACTATGGGGAAATTAGACTTATCATAAAAAAAAATAATATTGTGCGCAGCATGTCATGCCATGGATAAGAAGGAGCGAATCTATGCATCCACCTCTCTGTGCTCGCTACAATTTTTAAACAAATTTTCAATAAAAATATTTCCTTTTAAACCCAGTGCTGGATTGAGATTTTTTTTTTCGTTCCATTGTGTTCTTACTTCTATCTGTTTCCTCTGGCAGCTGTTGTTGGGTTGTAAATCCTATCCATACAATAGAGAAATGGAGTAAAAAAGATGTATAATGTTTATGTCTCCTTTGGTGGGTTGGAGTCAGAAATGGAGAAACCTCTGAAATTGTAGTGGTCAAGTATGTGATAGTTAGAAATGTGCTTTACTTTTTATGGCAGTAGTCTCCAACCTGTGGCTCTCCTGCGGTTATAAAACTACAACTCCTAACATGCTCACGTGCTAAGAGTTGTAATTTTGTAACAACTGGAAAGCAACAGGTTGGAGACCTCTGCTTTACAGACTAAGGACTTTCGAGCTAACGGGAATTCAGGACATGTTATTCACCTTACTGGAATATTTGTTTTAACTATTTGCACAGTTTGTTTTAATATAAGTCACTTGGCTAAAAAACATTTTTCCTAGCAAAATTATTAAAATATTAAAATATGAACTATGTATATTTATCAATTCATTACGTCCTTGCTGAATAAATGTAAAAAACCTTATGCAGAATATGTAGATATGGTAATTTGAATCTATATTGCAGAAACTGCAGACAATTGCATCTTTACAGGTCTTTATTCTAAGCTGGAGATTCCTTCTCTGCACTAAGGTTCATTCAAGCAAGCGGTGAATTCAGGTCAGTGGGCCAGAGAAAATTTGTCTTAAGCTCAGCCATTAAGGATTTCCACTGAAAAGGAATCATGAACATATACTAGTATAGTGACTGTGTGTTGGAGCAAAAATCTCTGCTTTCTCATGAGAGTAGGAAAGAGAAGAAAAAGACACTTTGTGATGGCTTAAATGACACTGCACGTTAAACTCAGACACTGGCATCTTGTACGGAGTTTTGGACCTAAGGGTATGTTCACACGCAGTGTTTTCAGGCATAATTCGGGCATTTTACGCCTCGAATTACGCTTGAAAAAACGGCTCCATTACGCCTACAAACATCTGCCCATTGCTTGCAATGGGATTCACGATGTTCTGTTCCCACGAGCCTTTACTTTACGCTTTATTTTCGCTGTCAAAGTATGGTGTGTAAAATGACGGCTCGTCAAAAGAAGTGCAGGACACTTCTTGGGACAATTTTGGAGGCATTTTTCATTGACTCCATTGAAAAACAGCTCCAAAAACGGCTGTAAAAAACGCTGTCAAAAACGCGAGTTGCTACAAAAATGTCTGAAAATCAGGAGTTGTTTTCGTCTGAAAACAGCTCCGTATTTTCAGACGTTTTGGTCACTACGTGTGAACATACCCTCACTGTCATAGATTTAAAGACATCTTGTCACTTTCCATTCTTTAACGTTATCAATTACTGTCAGCGGCATTTCTGGGAATGTTCAGTGAGAGAGTAGGGACTTTATCTTTTTTATATTTATGAAGGTTTATCTTTGGTATTTTTAATGACTATAAGTGACAATGAGTGAAATTTATCGAAATGTTTCCCATAGCAGTATCCCAGAGAAACCAATCAGTTTCCAGATTTCCGGAGACCCTTTTGAGAATGAAAGAAGCAATCTGATTATTTTGCTATGAACAACTCCTCCACTTTTCCTTTGCACCAGTTTCATAGAGCTCTGGCTACAGTATATGCACAAAAATGTGGGGTGCAAATGGTACATAAATATTATTGAAGTGAAATGCTATAAGATCGAAGAAAAAAAAAGTAATATATGACACCTAGTCTCGGTAGAAAAATACAGCAATGACTACAACACACAAAAAACACAAGTGTTAACTAGACCGTAAGGTGTTAGATTGAATCACACGTTTCGTAAGTTTACGTCACGAATATGTCTGCTACAAATTTACGGCAGACCTCTCAGTGGCGTAAAATGAATCTGACCGTTATTGATGTAGTTAAACAAAGACTTTAATAGGAATAACATACCTGTCAATAACAGCTTGTTGACAGCTTACCGGTAGCAACAGGTACTATTACTCTATACGGCATAAACAATGCAGCACTACTGATCTGTTTTTATTTTAGTTTTGATCCCATCGCCATGTTTTTGTTTCTTACTAGCCTCGGGTCTTTCCTGAGGCAATGATTGATTTTTGTTTCATTTCATACAGAAATTTAGAGATCATAAAAAATAGCAATAAAACAAATATGATTCAAGTTTTTTCTTCGTTCTTCTATTAATAATGCCCAAATTTGCCATTATAGTGCCCAAATAAAAAATGCATACCATGCTAACATAGTGCTTCAGTGCCAAGTTTTTGCCTTATATTACAAAGAGAAAGATAACCAGTACTCCGTGCACCAATGAGACTTACTGTTAAGGATCTGCCAGGCACAGCTTCTGTCTCTACGCCCATAGGTATTCAGTCTGCACCTGCTTCTATGTCTGTGAGACTGACTCCATCTTCCACCACTCAGGATGGCAGGCTTAGGAGTGGGAGAGCCTATCACAGCCTGGCCAGACGGAGCTAGCTCCCGCCCTCTGCCTATTTATACCTGCCTTTCCTGTTCCTCCTTGCTTGTGATTCTTCTCGTTTGGTTTCCTGGCCCTGCTGCAGCTTCTTGAACTATTTGACCCTGCTTCATATTGACGCGGCTTGTTCACTACTCTCCTGCTCTGCGTTTGGTATCTCGTACACGCCTGGTTTGACTCGGCTCGTTCACTACTCTTGTTGCTCACGGAGTTTCCGTGGGCAACTGCCCCTTTTCCCTTGCTTCTGTGTACCCTTGTCTGTTTGTCTGTCGTGCACTTATTGAGCGTAGGGACCGTCGCCCAGTTGTACCCCGTCGCCTAGGGCGGGTCGTTGCAAGTAGGCAGGGACTGAGTGGCGGGTAGATTAGGGCTCACTTGTCTGTTTCCTTACCCCCATCATTACACTTACTACTCCATGCACCCACTCAATACAGCTGCACGTTGTCACCCCATGTCATGCAGTGTTGCAGGTTTCAACCTGCTTGTCCATGCGTGATGCCATGTGGGAATTGCATGTCGACCCTGAGCACCTGGAAATGTCGAAATTATCCATTTGAACAAATCTCTAATAAAGGCGACATAATATGGAAATGTTAATTTTATTTTTAGGTAACAGTGCTCAGTTCCCAGTGCACCATGGTCCAGCATATCTATAGGGACATTATGTAATAAAATCATATAATAGTTCTCTTTAGAATTAAAAATCTGCATTTATTTGTAAATAATTGCTGTAAGTAATATATTGCACACAGAAAGAAACATCATAATGTGGACCAGGATGTGAATCTCCTGTGAACTTGTGTTTCCCAGCTTGCTTTGTCAATTACTGGCAGAACCAGTAGACCACAGACGACCATATACACACGACAGAAATAGCAGATATCTATGGAAATAATATTCCAACATACTGGAAAATCATTGCAGCAGATGGTCATTTGGGACAGATGTTATCAGTGCACCCAATCTGTTTTTCATTACAGACAGTGGACATTAATTTCTTCTTCATATGATCAAAACAAATGGCCCATGTCCCAAAAAGAAAAAATCACACGGATTTACTGTACAAAATTAAAAAAATAGACGGAGCCATTGTTGTATCGTTTGATGTAATTTGGATTACTTGAAAATGCAAAATCTTTGTTGAACCTTTATAAAAATTGCACTTGTATGGTCTGCTTAAAAGCAAAATCTATCTAAAAGTCATGTGTATGGAGGCTGAACAGAGGCACGTTGAGTCCCTGTAACTCAACACTACAGTGCCATAGGAGTTCTGTGTGCTGCAGTACGTTGCTCCGTACAGTGCTGTATTACAGAATCATTAGTTCCTAGAAGAAATGCCTTTAGAGGAGAATACAGCGTTCCAGTGGGGCAAGTCCCAGTTGTCAGATTCATACAGAATCCAAAATAAATAAAAATTTGGTGTGAAATCAGAAGCATATGGAGGTATAGTAGGGCCCAATAGAACTATGTGGATGCCATATTACAGCTCTGTACAGCTCAGGGGTTGTATGAAGCTGTAATACACTCATGTGCATGAGCCCTAACAGTTAGGGTATGTGCACACAACCTATTTTCAGACGTAATTCAAGCGTTTTACGCCTCGAATTACGCCTGAAAAAACGGCTCCATTACGTCTGCAAACATCTGCCCATTGCTTGCAATGGGTTTTACGATGTTCTATTCAGACGAGATGTAATTTTACACATCGCTGTCAAAAGACGGCACGTAAAAATACGCCCGCGTCAAAGAAGTGCATGTCACTTCCTGAGACGTTTTTGGAGCCGTTTTTCATTGACTCCAATAAAAAACAGCTCCAATTACGTCCGTAAAAGACGCCGCGAAAAACGCGAGTACTTGCAAAAACGTCTGAAATTGAGGAGCTGTTTTCGGCCTGAAAAGAGGTCCGTAATTCCAGACGTATTTTGCGTTTGCGTGTGAACATACCCTTACAAGTTGATGCAAAATCCTCTTCATAATGCTATTGAAATTCAGTTACATTCTTGAATGGATATTTTGATCTTGGACATTTATGGCATATTCACAGGATATACCATACATTTTCGATAAATGCAGATCCGACCTCTGGCCTCATGACCCCCATCCTTCCTTCTGCTGCTCTCACCGGTTGCTTAAAGAGCCGAACACGGAAACAGCCAGGTGAGTTTTGCTATGCTGTTTCCGGAACTCCCATAGACGTTTATGGACGTTACGGAAACCGCATAGCACAGTAAGCTGTGTTGTTTCCAGAACTAGGGAGCTACGGAAACAACATAGCTTGCTTTGCTATGCTGTTTCCGTAACTCCCATTCACTTTTATGGGAGTTCAGAAAACAGCCTAGCAAAATGTGCTTGGTAGATTTCATGAAAAACCCAGCCACCTCGACAAACAGTGGCCGGGGACAGCGAAAGCGGCAAAAGGTTGGGTGGGGTGATGGGGCTCCTTTCTAAAGAATAGTGTAGTTCTCAGTGGTGGGACCTGCATCTATTGGACATTTATGGCATAAATTCATATGGCATAAATGTCCGAGATGCGAACTCATTTAGAATCTTTAATATTATTAGCTAAACAGCCATGTTTTTTTCTCACTGCTTTAATTTCTTCGTGTTGAGCTGTTCTTAGAGCTATGAACGAGTGGGAGAGGCAGGGAGGCACTATTTTCGATGCCAAGATCTAAGCTCAGAGCTGGTGGCCACCTTAGTGTCACATGGGCTGTTGCTATGCAACTGTCATCAATCATCGTAAGTAAATATTATTTTTAAAAAATTATTTTTCTATGCAAAGAAGATAATACTATTCAGGTATGTAGGGCAGAGTAGATAATATTGCTCAGTCTGCGCAGTCTGGAATTGCTGTGATTTGTGTGGCTGACCACAATACCCCTTTGCATAAACGGCTGTACATGCTATATTTTTGTATTGTGATGCAGTGTACTGTCCTAGCCAATGGTTGCGGTTTCTATGCACCTGCTACTTGTCTGTGTTCTGAATGCATGTGCAGTTTTTAGGAATTTATCCTGTATTTGAAAACAAGTTTTGCATTGCAAAGTGGTTCTAAAAGCTTATTTACTGGTGTGTTGTTTTTTTCTTCCCTTCTCTTTAACTAAAATGTTAAAAACAGAGAACAGTAAATCCAAAAGGCTATGTTAATAATAAAAAAAAGTCAGACTTTCCATGAACTGTGCCTGTTCCTGTCAGACATTTGGTGGTATATTACAAGTTAATGGTGCCATAATGTGGACTACGCTCTATTATTGTCCCTGTTTTCCTGGGAATCAGGTGATTACACCACAAATAATAATTCTCGCATCTAAAACATCGACCATCTGACATATTTGAGCCCACCAAAGGAAGATCATCATTTTTATAGAATATTGTTGTTGTTTTTTTGTGTTTTTTCAGATGTTTTTAGCTCAATGCTGCATTTCCAACCCCTGCAAACATGTTTTTAACATTACGCTTCACCGACATTAGCTTTTGTTCACACAAAGTGCAGAAACGGTGCAGTTGTTTCAGACTTTTTGTGACTGTCGCAAGGTGTTTCCCATAGGAAGTCGTTGTAATTGCAGTATTTTTCTGTGACCAATTCTCACCATGTAGCCTGAGCCTTTTATACCAATTTTTGGATCCAATCCAGCCTGCAGCTTAAAAGGCATGAAAGAAACAAGTCCTAACATCCCTGATCCCAACAATGAAAATGTTATAATATTTAGATTTTTCCTCCAAATTTTTAGGGCTCCTGCAGGCGAGCCATTTACTGCTCTATGCATGAGTTGCATATTTAGAGCGAGGGGCCGGATATGATAGTTTCCTGTGAATTTAAGAAAGCCTTTCCCCAAGAAAGATTTGGCAAAGGCTTCCTGATCTCACAATATGGGATCTAAATCTATCCTCAGCTCTGAATATTTGACACCTGTTTGAATGAGCTGTTAATTTAGACAATTTTATTGGATTATAACCTATATCAATATATTTCTTACTAGTTCATTATACTCAAGATACCACAGTATTCACATAGTAAACCAAAAAAGGAAATCTTGATATCATACAATTATATTTGTCAAAATACAATTTTATTAAACAATTTAACAATTTATTACACATCAGTACAAAAAGTACAAAAATAACCCCCCTCCCAAGTATATACTATAGACATTTAAAATATATTAAATTAAAAGAAAGCCAGGTGACTCCTAATATGATATCGTAGATCATGAATGATACTAAATTTTCACAAAATCATATAATCCTCAGGTGAAATAAGGGCGGGTTCACACATAGCGGAATTTCACTTAAATTCCGCTGCGGACACTCCGCAGCGTTAATCCGCAGCGGAGCCGTTTCTCCATTGACTTTCACTTTAATTTAGCAGTGTTCGTTTACACGATGCGTACAATTCCGCTGCGGAGCATAGGCTGCGGAGCGGAATTTGGTGTCCGCAGCATGCTCTGTCTGTTGCGGAGCAGTGGCGGACTGGTTGCGGACTCATGGCGGAATTTCTCCATTGACTTCAATGGAGAGTCAAAATTCCGCAATGAAGTCCGCAGATCTTATGTGTGCTGCGGAGCGTATTGTTTTTACTACCATGACATTTCTTCATTCTGGCTGGACCTATGTATTTCTAGGTCTACAGCCAGACTGAGGAAGTCAATGGGGCTCCCGTAATGACGGGAGCGTTGCTAGGAGACGTCTGTAAATAGTCACTGTCCAGGGTGCTGAAAGAGTTACGCGATCGGCAGTAACTGTTTCTGCACCCGGGACAGTGACTACCGATCTCAATATACATGTATCTGTAAAAAAAAATATAAGTTCATACTTACCGAGAACTCCCTGCGTCTGTCTCCAGTCCGGCCTCCCAGGATGACGTTTCAGTGTAAGTGACGGCTGCAGCCAATCACAGGCCAAGCACAGGCTGCAGCGGTCACATGGACTGGTGCGTCATCCAGGGAGGTCGGGCCGGATGCCGAAAGAGGGACGCGTCACCAAGACAACGGGCGGTAAGTATGAATTTCTTTGACTTTCACTAGGGAAAGTGCTGTCCCTTCTCTCTATCCTGCACTGAATAGGGAGAAGAGAAGCACTTTTCCTGCAGTCCGCAGCGGCCAGTCCGCATCAATTTTCTGCACATTTTGTGCAGATCCGCTGCAGAATCTGCAACGCAGATTCTGTGCGGCATTGATGCGGACAGTTGCGGAGGAATTCCGCCATGTGTGGTCATGCCCTAAGAATTAGATACCATGTGTGTTGCTACAATCGGAATAAGAGATCAAAAAATGGCATAACCATTTAAGATGTTAATCCTATATCAAAACAGTGTAAGAAAATTATAAAAATACGATTGGTAACACACACTACTTTCAAGTTAATGGTGGTGATGGTTTAGCATACCTGAGGAGGACATGATAAAAGTGTGATAAGGCACCTGGACACACATGGTATCAAATTCTTATTTCACCTGAGGATTATATGATTTTGTGAAAATTTAGTATCATTCAATATCTACGATATCATATTAGGAGTCATGTGGCTTTCTTTTAATTTAATATATTTTAAATGTCTATAGTATATACTTGGGAGGGGGGTTATTTTTGTACTTTTTGTACTGATGTGTAATAAATTGTTAAATTGTTTAATAAAATTGTATTTTGACAAATATAATTGTATGATATCAAGATTTCCTTTTTTGGTTTACAATTTTATTGGATTAGCAGGAAATACACACAATTTTGTTACTGAGTAAAGTATTTTTTTAATTTCTAAAGAAATGACAAAGGGACATTTTTCAAAACTAGTACAAAGGAAAATTAGAGTAGTTGTCCATAGACACCAATCAGATTGCAGCCTTAATTTAAAGAGCCCTCTGAATAATGAGAGGTGGAAAAATTATATATAATGTTTGCTCTTGAAATTGAATATAAATAGTCATTGTATCCATTTTCGATCATTTCATACATTTTGTTTTGACATTTTTTTTTTACAGCATCATATTTTAAATTGTTTTCAATGTTCTTTTTCTTGGAAACGCTGCATCACTTTACAAATAAAATGTGTTTGTTGACCATTTTCAATTAGGTAAATAATGTTCACCTATAAAAGTGCAATTATTGATTTATACATTCTGGATCCAAAGTGAAAACAGATGCTATTGTCTTGTGCCAACTGCTGTAGGACTGATGTCGTACTCTCCGTGTGATAGTTGCCAGGTGAATGTGACAGCTAGTTCTAACTATTGGAGAATCTCAAACTGTTTCAGGGTAACTCAGAGGCGGAGCTTGAAGTTCCTGGGCCAAAATGCAAAACCCTTAACAGGACCTTCTCTTACTATGTTCCACTTATAATTCATCTTCTTATGTGGGAGTTAACACTTAAAAAAGCACTCCCACAAAATATTTTATTCACTGGCCCGTTGGAAAGGCACATTATGTAAATTATGGTGGAGGTAATTTTGGTACCGGTGTCTGTATTTGTGATCAGCAATAGGACTCTCCAACTGCCACAGCGTCTCATGTGTGGACAGGAAGTCAGTTTCTCTATTTATTCCTATAAGGTTCACATTGAGGCTGTGATAGGAATGAATGGAGAAACTGACTTCCTGTCCACACATGAGACACTGTGTCAGTTGGAGAGTCCTATTGCTGGTCACATGACACAGCGGAGGACCAGAAGGGAGCCTATAACTCACAAATACAGACACCGGTAAGAAGATTACCTTCACCATAATTTACATAATGTGCCTCTCTAATGGGCCAGATAATAAAAAAAATTGTGGGAGTGCTCCTTTAATAGATTTCTTTAAACTATGTGCTCTAGAAAAAAAACCAGTTAAAACAGCATTTTTTGAGAGTTCGAGCACAATGGCTGCTATACTTGTCTGCAGGAGTTGGAACATTTCACTTTATCATTTAGAGGGAACAGTCCTCCAATCCTTCCGAAAGTGACGGACAAAACTGAGCTGGGTGAAGAAGTTATTAAGTAAAATAGCAATTTTAAGTGATATAGTCTGTGTGTTCCTCAATATACTGTGTGCAGCCTGTTATATAGAAAATATATGGGACCTATTAGAGAACCGATAAAACAAGTCTACTGGGGGGAGTGCAAATATATGGGGATTCCGTGCTGGGAAACAGATTGAAAATGTAAAGGGTTAATAAATGAAAGAAGTCAGGGGCTGTGTATTCATTTTTGCCCATGCTGGCAGCTTTTTAATGAGAGTGTCATGTTATTTTGAACAATGCTATTTCAGCAGAAGAAAATGAATGCAGTGAGGTTGTAGACATAGATGTTAACATTCACTTTTGCTTTAAAGAATAATAAAATTGTCCTTTTCTAGGTGTTTTATTTTATTACTTTCATTATAATTTGAATAATTTACATGCATTAAACAGTAAATTAAGGGTATAGTGGTTTGGCACTCCATCTATGAGATCTGCTTTTCACCTCCTGAATACTGTTAAAAATTCCTCCAAACCACCATGTTGCATAAAAGGTTCCTTAAAACGCCTCTAAAGCATTTTAATCACTCACATTTCTTCATTTTTGTCTTCTGGGTGGACATTTATACACAGTGAAACCTCCCCAGAGGATCATCCCTTTGAACCCCGCCCCCTTCCCCATGTAGACAAAATTTTTCTGTGAGCGATTTTTTCCCACCAATCTAGTCTATGGAAGCTGCCTCTCTATAAGCAGACTTCCCCCTTCCTCCTGTCCCACGCCGCTTTTTTCATTCTGCGCCTGAGTCCGGCGGCTGCTCTAGTTGCTGCCGTGCTCCACTGGGTCCTGGCGCCAAAGTGCACGCCAATTTTGAAAATTAGCACCTCAACTGCTATAAATGCTCCTCCTGCTTTAGTAGTGATACCGAGAGCAATTTCGTTGCTAGCATTCCTTAATGTTCCTTGTTCTCCTGCTCTTATATTTGCCGAATCCCTTTGTACCGACTTCTGCCTGCTGCTGACCATCCGTGTCTATAGCTACGTTTACCACTCCTCCAAAACATTAGCCATTACCAAGGGAGACTTCTCTATGGGTAGCAACCTGGGGATCTTCCACATTCCGGTACCGGGGTAAAGGGTGAAGTCCAGGGGTTCCCTTAGACTCCGCTCCCCGGAGTAGCCCCGGGTCAAATCCCTTGGTGACAAGAAGGGTTCACACTGCACTCTGCTGGCATTACTACAGCCCACTCCTAGTGGTGTCGTTACACATAAATTGAGTTGTGCCTATACAATAGCACAACCGATACAGGAGAGCATTATTCTGATTATTATGTGTCCTCTGTTTAGCTCTGATCATTAAATACACCGCCGTAGAGCAGCGCTGTTTCTCTTCTTTTTGGTTTTCTCCTATTCAAGCATCTCTATAGTATATAAGGGAGTGCAAGATGCTAAGACATTAATAGTTCTTAGTTATTTCTGTTCCCAGAATGTAGTGGAAACCAAGAAGTTCCAGACACTGATAAGTAAAGAGTAAAAACGAGATCATTCAATTATTTTAGATTTCCTACTATTTTTTTAAGACAATAACCTAAAATATGCTGAAGTCGTTTTCTGCAATTGAAATTATGATGAGTTAGTGAAAACATGGTGAACATTTTTACGAATGCTCTTTGTTAACTGAAAAGTTATGTTTCATTTGTAGAAAGCAAAGCAAAGCAGCTGTCAAATCATGACAAATATTAGTAACTCAACTTAAAAAGGAACTCTTGGATTCCTTCTGAAAACTCATATGGCTCAGTATTTGTGTGACAATTACATGGTAATCCTTTTTTTACTGGTGTTTTAGTTGCTTGTAATCTAGAATATTTTTTATTTTTTATGTATGTTATTAGTCCATATACTGACTTCTTGTTCAGTTTGTGGTGGGCTTTTACTTCTGAGCCTCTGACAAGACAGGAGTTGGATTTTAGACTATCTCAGGCTACCAATAGACAGTGCAGCTGAGCTAAAGACAAGTAAAGATCATAGCTATGTTCTGACAGAGCAGAGCTAAAATACAGCCCAGTAGGCAACAGTGAAGAACAGAAAGACCAGATAAGCATTAGGCCTCGATTGCAGTGAACTCGATTGCATGGGACTATACTTTATTTCCATATCCCTCTGATTTCTTACAGAGGCATACAGAGGTTTGTATATGCAATCCAATAGGAAGGTATTGCTTCTAGAGGAAAATATCTCCATAATACAGTGCTGTAGGGAGGCACCATATGGCGCCACAGGGGATGCCTACTGCTCCGTAGCACATAGCTGCAGGGACTCTGTGTGCCGCAGTACAATCTCCATGCACACAGCTGTGCTTTTTCTTAAGATACTGATTTGCGGCACATTTTGCTGCAGAAATTTCTGCGACTGAAAATCAGTTCTATTCATTTGAATGGGATTTTTTGTGAAGCAGGTGCATGGATTTCTGTAAATTCCATTTAGGCCACGTTCAGACCATGTGACGGAATTTTTCCGCTGCAAATGTTGGTGCAGATTTGGGGCAATTATGCAACGAATCTGCACCAATATTTGCATATTTGACAGGTAATTCAGACGTTGCAGATATCACAGCGGATTTGCCACATATTTCAGTTTTTGCAATGCAAATGCTGAAATCCGCAGTGAAATTCCGCTTCTCCTCCGCAACATAATGTGCATGCTGCAGAGTGAAAATTCGGCACTGCAGCCTGATTTCCGCACAGTTATTTTCTGCAACGTCTGAACTAACTTTCCTAAAAATGTATAGAAACAAATGTAAAAAACGGCTGCTGCAGAATTCCACTGAGGACTGTCCGCAGCGGAATTCTTACGCTGTAAGCTGTCATTTACAGCAAGATTACGCTTGCTGTGTTATAAATCAACCACAAACATTACTGAAGTGTCGGGATTGTGAATAGACATCACGTCCTGTCTAGTAGTGATGTCTATTCACTGTCAGGATACTTGAGTAACGTTAATGTGTGTGTATGTGGCTGCACATAGTGATCTAGTAAGATCACTACGTGCTGCGTAAAGAATGGAGAGAAGTGTATGACGCTGATTGGTCAGCGTCATACACTCCTCTGTACAATGCCCACTTGGTCAAAAAGTAAAACATGCCCAGTTGGACATTAACAAAGTAATTAGCATAGAGCTAAAATAGGTCGTAACTCCGTAAAAAATTATCATTTTTCGAAATAAAAAAAACGCTGCTGTAATCTACATTACAGCGCCGATCATATTATGTACAAGATAGGCCACTTATAATGTGGTGACAGAGCCTCTTTAACACCAAGATAGCATTAGTAATGTCAAAGTGACAGCAACATATATGGCTATAGGTAAACTGATTGTAGCCGGTCGTAACAAACAGCTTGTTGAAATCCATATTCCAATGATGGATATTTTATGTTTTTTAAAATAAAACTGAGATGCCTGCCAGTGTTTATACTCACATGGTGGCACCGGAAGAAACAATGACTTTTTAACAAGCAGTCCGTGCCGTCTGTTTCAGTAGGCAGCGGAACGCTATCACCACCAGCATTAATATTATTGAAGATTTGTGAATGATATGAAGAAGATTGGTGGTTCACAAATGAATGTAAGAATTGTATAGCTGCAGCAGCACTCACTCCCAGCAATGGTTATCTATGCCTGCCGAACTAACACACTAACGCTGACTGACTCCTATCTCTCTCTAAAATCTATCTCTCTATCAAATTAATGCAAATGTATCTATCTATTTTCTTCTCCCCACTCTGAAACACATTTACTTACACTAATCCACTATCTGCATTACGTGTTTTACTATCTCTGATGTTCTCTCTCTCCTAACTGTATTTCCTGAAGCAGAAGCATTTCCTGGTTGTGCTATTTATACTGGCTATGACTTATAGGATGGTCATCCACCTAGTCATCAGTGACTCACACCTATACCCCTCATAATAGGCTGTGCTAGAGGAAGGGTTGCCTGCAAGGCATTATGGGGAAATGCGCTATGCCACCACCAGTGGTCATGTGATCCTTCTTTTCTGTTAAATTCTGGCGGCGACAGGACAAATCCAAAAAGTTTGGAATTTGATAAAATATTAACATTTTTGAAAATTTGTAACGAATTTGATTCATATTGAATCACTTATCTCTAATCATTATGTGCAGCAGAGGGTGGAAACAGAATACATAGGGCTTGGATGGCCCTAACAGAGTAGTCATTGCGTTCAATAATGCCAATAACAGGGATGCGGTACTATGTTGATCTTTTTCATTGGAGTGTTACTATGGCCAATATATTAAATTTAGCTTTACAATGGTTTTCACATAGAACTCTCACAGTATTCAAATTCCTTCAGCTTTATTTTAGACAAGTTACAGATTTCTAAGAAAAATCATTCTAATGTCTTGTTTATACATGCAAATCCCAGTCATAGCCCATGGTGAAGGATCATCAGGTTTGACTGTGCATATAGCAAATACTGACCGGCGGACAGAGACATTGCATTCCTTCAGAACTAATTCTTCAAAGACATCCCTCTGCTGCTTTCATGTACATGCTTATCCTTTCTCCCTATAGGAAAATGCAGCAGAGCTACTTTACATAAGAGATAATTGGACTTGTTCTTAAACACCATACCATTTGTGAACAGAATAACAATTGGTTTGGTCATAAATATCTATAGGTGTGCTCATCACAGATAAACATACAAATGATGGGAATTCTGCATTACTTTATCTCCACCAAGAGAATAAAGACATGGAGAATCCGTTGTACAGATATGTGCCATGAAATTGCATCATTAAAGCTTTACTGGCACCCACTGAACAATTCAAGCAATATATGCTACATTTATACTGCAAGTGCTATCAATTTATCACTTGTAAAGTGTGGTTGTATGCCTTGCAGAACATTATATGTTCTTTTATTACATGATTTGAACGCTGTGAAATCGATATTGTTTAAATAGGTTGCAATCGACGGGTGAAAATATGCTCATCTACTGTATATGGGTTATATATGGGACACAACAACCAGATCAGCGTGTTTTGGGTTTTAATTATTTAATATATACTGTATGTGTATATACACTCCCCAACATTGAATTTGCAACACCAAGAAGGTCAAGCCGTAAGGTTGTGCAAATCGAGGAAGCAGCAGGTGTCGCTAAGATCTGCAAAGAATCACAATTTCAAGCACCTAGCTCCAATCTGTGCAAAGTGGGAGGGGCCTAAAAGCCAGATTGAAAGAAAAGTTTTTTAGCCACATGAAATCTCAAAAATCGTGTCATTTGACATGGGTTGATTGTGCGATGCTGTCTGTTCGTCAACGTGCCAGTTATCACCACTTGTCACAAACTGAGTGGGACAGAATACTTCAACTGAGAGACCTTGGTTTATCAAGGTTGAGATGTCAACACTGTTTAACGTTGCGTGTACCGTATAGTGATCCATTCTGTACTGCAAGTTAAATTGGATGTCACATTGCAAGCCTAGGGTGGCAACCAGTATCGGTAAAAACCATCAGAATTTGTTTGCATGGACGCAATGATAGCCGGAGATTAGTATGGAGACCACGTGGGCAATGCCATGAAGAGGCCTTCACAAGAGAACAGCACACTGGTCCTACTCCCGAGATGATGATGTGGGGTGATATAATGTATGGTAGCCTGTACCCTCTTGTCTTCATTTCAGGTGCACTAACAGCTCATGCGTTACATTGATTTGGTAGTGGAACCAGTAGTACGGCCATTTTTCCAAAGTGTCCCAGAAGCCGTTTTTCAACAGGACAACGCCAGGCAGCATGTTGCTTGTGCTACTGTGTGTAGCCTGTGGGGCCTAAATGTTGCGACTATGGCCTGCAGCGTCTCCGGACTTGTCTCCCATCGAGCACATCTTGGACGTCATTGGTCGGCAATTGCAAAGGAAGCTGCCAGCAGCCAATCTTGATGATTTGCGTGCCTACGTGCATTCAGCGTGGCATAACATTCCTAGGACAACCATTAATAACCTCATTGATAGCATGTATGTTGTGTCCATACGCCTCGCCTGGAGCTCATACTCTATACTGGATAATCAAGATGTTTGTAATATTTTGTTACAATTTTTTTTATCATTTGTATATCATTAACATGTCTATCGATCCTGTGATTTCCACAATTCCAAAACTTCTCCTTCTTGGTGTTGCAATTTCAATGTTGAGGAGAGAGTGTGTGTGTGTGTGTGTGTGTGTGTGTGTGTGTGTGTGTGTGTGTGTGTGTGTGTGTGTGTGTGTGTGTATATATATATATATATATATATATAAAAATACTGATGACATTGTTTGTTTCATCTACTACTATGAATTCCAGTTTTTTAACTAATGTTTTTATTGTCTCATTTGGTAATCCACTATTTTCACCCTATCATTTCGCTTGGTATCTTGTCTCATCTTACATGTGTTCACCCATTTTGTAATTTGTTGTTTTTTTTTTTACTTATTTTAATCTTAAATTGGACTATTTGTTCAGAGATTTTTACCTCAAAATGCGTTATGAATTTGAGATAATAAAGTTTCTTTGCTCATGATACATAAGAGATTTGTGCTTTTTATCTACTATTTGGTTCTTTTTTAATTTTCCTTGTAAACACTTGTTGATGGGCTATATCTGGTATTGTACAGCCTGTGTCTGGATTTATAATACTAATACTGTACACAACCCATGTACAATAGTGGTGCTATTTTGTATCTATTAAAAGTCCTTTTAGAGATACAATAATAGTTGGATTCCATAAACCCCCATTTTGGTCAGAATAGTCTAACGTGCTGTGATAGCAAAACGAACAGATACCTGTTGGGAACCTGATGAACCCATTAAAAGTCAATGGAGTTAAAAACAAAAAATCCTAATGTATCACGATTGATCCATCAAATGGATCATTGTGGTCATAACCAATCCATCATATTCATCATGGATCCTGTAAAAAGAAAAGCCATAACGACAGTATTTGAATAGAGCTTAATACTCCTAGAATAATAAGTCCAACTTTGTTAGCTAAAATAGTATATTGTGACTGAGTAATTAATAAATGCAAATTTAATGAGAACCATTTAACACTTTTATTTCCAGAACAGAAACTTTGGCAGTGTTTTGTATAAGGGAGAGCTCACACCATTCCCATTAAAAACATTATTTATGTAGAAACTACCTGAAAAGCATTGTGAGCAGCTAAAATCAGGGCTGGATAGATGCAGTGCCCAACATAAGTGATTTAAAGGGGTTGTTTGAGATTAGAAAGAAGGATCTGCCTTTTTTTTTATTGCAACCATAATTGGTATCTTGGGGATCATTCAAGTTAATGAAGACCCTTCTTTGTAATCTCATACAACCCCTTTAATTTACTTATGATGCTGGATACTGAAGCTATCCAACGTTTAGATCTCAGACAGATTAATTATCTGTCAACCAATAGTTAAAGTGGAAATCTTTGTTGCATAATAACACTACATATTGCATAGTAGCATTGTAGAAAACCAGAACCGAGAATGTTGTGCCTAAGGGCGTGCGCAAATCTGTGTTGGAGGCTTCGTCAGGATCCTCCTCACAGATTCCATCAAAAATGTCAAAAAAAATAGTGCAGCATTTTGCTGGTAGAGTGATGAACACCATGATGGAAACCCAACAGACTTCATTAAAGTCATTGGGGTTCGTTGGTATTCGTCATGTGATTTGTCACAGCATTGAATTCTGTTTTTTTGCTCCTATGACGATACATTAAAACGGAATCCATAGCGCAGATGTGAACAGAGCCTTAACTATTTCTGAACTATATTCTGTCAATAAACCACAACTGAGGTTAAGATATGGATCAGTAATGCACACCCATTGTCTTACAAGGGAGGAATACGGTTCAAAAAATTGTAATTATACAAGATTTGCTGGTGAGGGTAATTTTTGCAGAATCTCTTAGCTCTAGTAGCTAGCATAGGTTTACAGATGGAACTCTTTTCATCTAACAAAACAAATACCATTCCGTGAAAAATGGATCATCTCACATCTCAAAATCAATTGCCCTACAGTCTGAATAAAAATACAAGGCTTCCTGTATAATGGAAATGTCTACTGTGCTGTCTGTTGCTACAATTGCTTCAATGTAGATGTTTGACAATCATTTAAATAAACACATTAAAATTAATTGAAAGGGTAATGACACAAGCAAAACAAGATACATGGAAAAAAATATACTGTTAATTTTGCAACATAAGGGCTGTAATTTGTACATAGCCGAGACATAAATAATTAAAAGAATAACGTCCTGAAAATAAAAGAAAATCTAAGTCTTTAAGGTGAACACTCAGAATAGTGCAGAAAAACATACTGCTGCTGAAAATTACTTGCTGACGCAAATTGTTATTTGGATGGGAAATTTAAAAAGTACATGTAACATATTTATGCAAAAGTTTATAAATATTTTGTCTCTGTTTTAAGACCCATGCAAATTATAGTTCCTGTTCGGCTTGCGACGGTGACTTTCTGTCTGGTTTACATTTGGACAGCCACATTCTTCAGTGTCTGGATATGTAGCAGGTTCAGACTCCGATCAAAAGTTACATATCGAACTAATGATAGATGGATAGATAGATAGATAGATAGATAGATAGATAGATAGATAGATAGATAGGATAGATATTTGGGCACATCAGGTCCCCCTTCCAGTACAGTGACCTTACACATGTCATAGAGCATGCCCACAACACTTTCCCTTAAAAGTTAACAGATTGTATTCTGACTTAGTTCTCTTATGTCCAGGTGCCTGTTGTAATCTATGTTTTAGTATATATTTTAACTAGAAAAATATAAGGTGATACATACACTCTCTTTAAGAAGGACATGTAACACCCTACCACTTGCTTTACCTTTACAGTGTGATGCTCCATGTCAAATATTGTGTTTCTGATTCAGCCTTGCATAGAACATGCCCGGCAGTAAGCCACGGTATCATTTTAGTGGCATAATTATGACAATATTCCATCTTATATGCAGATGAATGTACGAGTAGTCCCTTTCTTCACAATGCTATGAAGCTTGTATATGCAGTTATGCCTTGATTTTCTCATTCAAATTCTGTTCAACATGGCTTCTGATGGGAGATTATGTATTTATCACAGCAGTGAATACTGTATGCGAGCAATTCAAAAGCTCCCACCGTATTCTAGATCAGTGTGATATTTCCCATAGGAAGAAGAACACTATCAAAATATCAAGTAGTTCAGGACTACAATTGTGCGCATGATTTAAGTTTACCCTTACATGTTATATGTCGGTTATATAGTTTGATCAATTTACTGAAAATCAAATTTCATGGAAACCTATGTGTACAAAGGACCTGTGGGCGCCATCATTTTTTAAATTTATTTTTTAGAAAAATGACAATTCTATGTAGCAGAGAACTTTACGGAATTGGTGCTTGAGTTGCCATGTAAAGTCACAATATCAAAAGCCATAACTATGCATATAAATGCCCAGAATAACTAAAATATTAGATTTTTATCAGAGCAACTGAGGGAGCTTATAAAGTGCGAGAAGCCATACTGATTTGCAAAACTGACAGAAAGGACACATCTGCACTGTACAAATAATGTCCCAAGACAAAGTTAAAGAGGTCATCGAGGACAAATACAGTTTATGGTAGTGAGCATGCTTTATGTAAAGAACTTGAGTTCCTGCTCTCAAACAGAATCACAACATGTAAAATATAAAAAAAAGATGAAACCTCATGTTCTCTCTTCAATATATATTTACTTCTTCAGGACCCTTTGAAGTGGCCAGATTGTACTATTTGCAAAAAATTTTTTATCAACCAGAAGTGAAAGATCATTCCCAGAATGCTCTTAAATCTAAAGCAGGAGCGGGACAAGCTCTTTTGGTGCACAGGTTTCAAAATCTGACCCACCCCTCACCCCGTAAAGCTCCGCACGATTGCTTACGGATAGAAAATGCTTCACTTAATTTGCCCCTGTCATCCCCTTTACTACCAATCCATAAGGTTCTAATGTGTAATTATAATTCCTCTAGATAAAAGCAGTGATTAGTTGTAACACAGTAAAAGTCTATTTCTGTATAAGGCTGGATTCACACGAGCATGTTCGGTCCGTAAAGGACTGAACGTATTTCGGCCGCAAGTCCCGGACCGACCACACTGCAGGGAGCCGGGCTCCTAGCATCATAGTTATGTACGACGCTAGGAGTCCCTTCCTTGCTGCGGGACAACTGTCCCATACTGGAATCATGTTTTCAGTACGGGACAGTAGTTCCACGGAGAGGCAGGGACTCCTAGCATCGTACATAACTATGATGCTAGGAGCCCGGCTCCCTGAAGTGTGGTCGGTCCAGGACTTGTGGCCGAAATACGTTACGTCCTTTATGGACCAAACATGCTCGTGTGAATCCAGCCTTACAGGCGGCGTTTCCCCACTAATACACTAAAGGGAAGTGCTCAGCGCATCTAGATGCCTACAAAATCATCAGCAGCTTGGACACCAACATCAAAATGGTTTTACAAAGAATTTTAAAGCCAACTCATTGTCTTGTTTTCCTTTTAATTCATAAATTGGACCCTTACCTCAAGGGCATCCAAGGTGGCCATCTGCTCTGCCTATCCCTCACCCCGGCCCTGATCTAAAAGGGCATGCCCACACGTGGCGGATTTCCTCCGCAACTGTCCGCATCAATGCCGCACAGAATCTGCGTTGCAGATTCTGCGGCGGATCTGCCCAAAATGTGCAGTAAATTGATGCGGACTAGCTGCTGCGGACTGCGCTAAAAGTGCTTCCCTTCTCTCTATCAGTGCAGGATAGAGAGAAGGGCCAGCACTTTCCCTAGTGAAAGTAAACGAATTTCATACTTACCGGCCGTTGTCTTGGTGACGCGTCCCTCTTTCGGCATCCAGCCCGACCTCCCTGGATGACGCGGCAGTCCATGTGACCGCTGCAGCCTGTGATTGGCTGCAGCCGTCACTTAGACTGAAACGTCATCCTGGGAAGCCGGACTGGAGACAGAAGCAGGGAGTTCTCGGTAAGTATGAACTTCTATTTTTTTGACAGGTTGATGTATATTGTGATCGGTAGTCACTGTCCAGGGTGCAGAAACAGTTACTGCCGATCGCTTAACTCTTTCAGCACCCTGGACAGTGACTATTTACTGACGTCTCCTAGCAACGCTCCCGTAATTACGGGAGCCCCATTGACTTCCTCAGTCTGGCTGTAGACCTAGAAATACATAGGTCCAGCCAGAATGAAGAAATGTCATGTCAAAAAAGCAAGACGCATCCGCAGCACACATAACATGTGCATGACCGCTGCGGACTTCATTGCGGAACTTAGAATCTCCATTGAAGTCAATGGAAAAATTCCGCCATGGGTCCGCAACCAGTCCACCACAACTCCGCAACATCCAGTGCATGCTGCGGGCACCAAATTCCGCACCGCTGCCTATGCTCTGCAGCGGAATTTTCCGCTTCGTCTAAACGAACCCTACTAAATAGAAGTGGAAGTCAATGGAGAAACGGCTCCGCTGCAGATTAACGCTGCGGGGTGTCCGCAGCGGAATTCAAGAGCAATTCCGCCACGTGTGGCTTTGCCCAAAGGCAGAATATGTGCTAATTGTTGGTTAAAGAAATTGTCCCAGAATTGACAGTATAGGTGATAATTGTCTGATCACTGGGCACCCCCACACCCGAGGTGAGGAGATGGTTGAATGGAGTGGCGGTCAAAACTTAGCTGTTTTTGTTATTCCCATGGACTTTGGATGCAGCAGCAATGTGCTTGCTCGACCCCCATACTCGCGATCAGTGGGGATCCCAGCAATGGGCCCCCCCGCAAACAGACAATTATTACCTATCCTGTGGGTAGTTTAATTGTCAATTCTGGGAATGCTCTTTTAATTTTGACACTTGTTTTTGGAGATGAGCAAACTTCCCAAATTTCATTTTGGTCTGATTCAGTCGAACTCGGCATCAGATTCGATTCAAAAGCGCCCCAATTGCCCTGAAAAGTCATGTATGACACTCTGAGGTCTTTTGGACTGCATCCTACCCCTGACGGTAATGTCAAAATAACAGCAACATATATGACTATTGTAGCAATTCCTACAACAGACGGAAAATCACCAATAATTGATCCCACCTGAATAGCAAATCAAATACTCCCATCACAAAATACAAACAGGATAAGCAAAAAGGAGGACACGTGTTTCGCCACCTGCTTTGTCCGGGGGTCTATAACCCCTTAACGACGAGCGACGGATATATCAGTCACCAGCAGGTGTTAGTTTCCGCATAGCGGCGGATATATCCGTCGCTCTGATCGGGTGGGTACTCCCAGTGTACCCAGGAGATCAGCAGCAGGAGCATGGCTGTTATACACAGCCTGGCTCCTGCCGCAACTGCCGGAATCGAAGCGTGCTCTGATTCCGGCAGTATAACCCACTAGATGCCGCTGTCAAAAGCGACAGCGACATCTAATGTGTTTGACAGAGGGAGGTAGCTCCCTCTGTCACCCCATCGGCGCCCCCGTAAAGAAATTGCGAGGCACCGTTGGGTTTCCATGGCAGCCGGGGGCCTAACAAAGGCCCCCAGGTCTTCCTTCAGCAACTGCCTATTAGGCCCTGCCAGAGGCATGGCCTAATAGATTGCCTGTCAGTTTTGCACTGACAGGCAATAATGCTTTGGTATACTAAGTATGCCAAAGAATTAGATAAGCAACCAGCAGATCGCAGAGTGAAGTACCCCTGGTGGGACTAAAAGAAAAAAATGTAAAGCAGTTAAATAAAGTTTATGGAAAAAAAAAAAGCTTACAGTACAGATAAAATAAAACTACTCTTTTCCGCAAAAAGTAGTTTTATTTAGTAAAAGTGTAAAAAAAAAAGTAACACATACACATATATGGTATCACCGCGATCATAACGACTCAAACAATAAAGTTAATGCATTCATTAAACCGCCGGGTGAACGGCATCCAAAAAAATGCAAAACACAATGGCAAAATTCCTTTTTTTCTCCCATTCCCAACATAAAAAATAAAATAAAAGTTAATCATTAAGTCCCATGTACCCCAAAATACTAACAATGAAAACTACACCTTGTCCTGCAAAAAACAAGCCCACATTGATGGGAAAAAAAGTTACGGCTCTTGAAATGTGGCGATGCAATAACAAGTAATTTTTGTTTTTTAAAAGGGTTTTTGTTTTACAAACGTAGGAAAACATAAAACCTCTACGTATTTGATATCCCCATAATCGTGCTGGCCCATAGAATAAAGGTAACATGTTATTTATGCCGCAAAGTAAACAGCGTAAATTTATAACGTGAAAAACTATGCTGGAATAGCCGTTTATTTTCAATTCTTTTATATAATAAAGTTAATAAAAGTTAATCAATATATTATATGCACCCAAAAATGATGCAATAGAAAAATAAAGCTCGTCCTGCAAAAAACAAGCCCTTATACGGCTATATCAACGGAATAAAAAAAAGTTACGACTCTTAGAACGCAACAGTGAAAAAACAAAAAATAATCCTTGGTCATTAAGGCTGAGTTCACACGTTGCGGATTTGTCGCAGATTTTGTTGCGGTTTTGACGCAGATCTCACCCTTTTGCATTGCAAAGTGTAAAATCTGCGCTGAAAATCTGCGCAAGATCCACGACGTGTGAACTCAGCCTAACGCACAAAATGGCCACAGTTGCTTTCTGCAACGTCTGAACTAACTTTCCTAAAAATGTATAGAAACAAATGTAAAAAACGGCTGCTGCAGAATTCCACTGTGGACTGTCCGCAGCGGAATTCAACAGCAATTTTGCCACGTGTGAATGTGCCCTAACTCGACACTTGTCAGTATCGGGCTGCTGCATTTATGGTTCAGGCATTTGCACTTTGCTACATCTACCTATGCATTTCTTTCTATAGGAGGTTTTTAGTATTTACGTGTGGGGATTCTTGCATAATAGGTTTGTCGTTCCATTTTATATTCTGTATTTTATTTTGTATCTAATAAAGATGTTGTATTTTGCGTTATACTGGTAATCATGCCTGTATTTTGTGATAGGAGAATGTATATATGATTATTGCTAAACAAACAGCCTGTTTAAAAACACACTGCACTGTCAAATTTTTTATGTTTTTAAAATTAAAAACCGGTCCAAAAATTAACCCTTTTTTATGACATGTCAAAAGTTTTATGAAAGTACAGGTACACTTTAATGCTATCAATTAACTTATATTAAATATGAATTTGGTTCTTGTGGAACTAGTGCTACATTTGTGCCAAAGAGAAGCGAGATGTGTTCATTATTCTTTGTCTTGTTTTACTTTTTAGTAGTCTGGAAATATGTAACCCGGTCACCTGCTCCTTCCATGTGGTGCTCCCATCAATCTGCGCTAAAGGGCTGTGTTTATTTCTCAGTCATTCAGGCTCAATTTATAAAAAATTTGCACTGATTGTTGTACATGTGTTTGTGATCCAGCATTAACTGGTACATTATATTATCTAAGTAGACATAAATTCAGGCATTGAGCCTTGTTTAGTACTGAACATTAAAGGGGTTTCCACGGGATAGGTCATCAGTATATGATCGGTGCGGTTCCGAAACCTGGATCCCGCACCCATCAGCCGCTCCGGCTGCCTCCGGGTGCCGGATGTTTTGAACGGTATGCAGTAGTTGGAGCCGGAAGCAGTTGGCTCTGGTCAAGGAATAGCGTGAATAGTGAATAGAAGCAGAGCTGTAGTTCTGCAGAACGGCCGCTATGCAGTGGTCGGAGCCCACATACTGTTCCTTCACAGGGGTTCCCTTCTGCCTACCTCAGGCCATGATATGGATATTGATTTATTCTGCGTTACTCCACAACATTCTGCATTCAATAGACCAGTGTTTAAAACTGTTAGGGCATGACCACACGTGGCGGATTTCCTCCGCAACTGTCCGCATCAATGCCGCACAGAATCTGCGTTGCAGATTCTGCTGCGGATCTGCACAAAATGTGCAGTACATTGATGCGGACTAGCTGCTGCGGACTGCGGGAAAAGTGCTTCCCTTCTCCCTATCAGTGCAGGATAGAGAGAAGGGACAGCACTTTCCCTAGTGAAAGTAAACGATTTTCATACTTACCGCCCGTTGTCTTGGTGACGCGTCCCTCTTTCGGCATCCAGCCCGACCTCCCTGGATGACGCGCCAGTCCATGTGACGGCTGCAGCCTGTGCTTGGCCTGTGATTGGCTGCAGCCGTCACTTACACTGAAACGTCATCCTGGGAGGCCGGACTGGAGACAGACGCAGGGAGTTCTCGGTAAGTATGAACTTATATGTTTTTTTACAGATACATGTATATTGGGATCGGTAGTCACTGTCCCGGGTGCAGAAACAGTTACTGCCGATCGCTTAACTCTTTCAGCACCCTGGACAGTGACTATTTACAGACGTCTCCTAGCAACGCTCCCGTCATTACGGGAGCCCCATTGACTTCCTCAGTCTGGCTGTAGACCTAGAAATACATAGGTCCAGCCAGAATGAAGAAATGTCATGGCAAAAAAGCAAGACGTATCCGCAGCACACATAACATGTGCATGACAGCTGCGGACTTCATTGCGGAATTTAGAATCTCCATTGAAGTCAATGGAGAAATTCCGCCATGAGTCCGCCACTGCTCCGCAACAGACAGAGCATGCTGCGGACACCAAATTCCGCTCCGCAGCCTATGCTCCGCAGCGGAATTTTACGCCTCGTCTAAACGAACACTGCTAAATTAAAGTGTAAGTCAATGGACAAACGGCACCGCTGCGGATTAACGCTGCGGAGTGTCCGCAGCGGAATTTAAGTGAAATTCCGCCACGTGTGAACCCAGCCTTAGGGAGGATTTACACGAGCGTGTGTGTTTTGTGCGCGCAAAAAACGCAGCGTTTTGTGCGAGCAAAAGGCACTTAACAGCTCCGTGTATCATCACCATATGATGCGCGGCTGCGTGATTTTCGCGCAGCCGCCATCATTATGACACTCTGTTTGGATGTTTGTAAACAGAAAAGCACGTGGTGCTTTTCTGTTTTCAATAATACTTCTTACTGCTGTTGCGCGAATCACGCGCATCCCACGGAAGTGCTTCCGTGAGGTGCGCGTGATTTTCACGCACCCATTGACTTCAATGGGTGCATGATGCGCGAACAGCGCAGAAATATAGGACATGTCGTGCGTGAGTCCGCTGCGTGAAAATCACGGACTGTCTGCACGGCCCCATAGGCTAACATAGGTCCGTTCGACACATGTGAAAATCACCTGCGTTCCACGGACGTATTACACGCTCGTGTAAATCCTCCCTTAGACAGCTGCATTCATCTTTTCCCAATGAATTTCCTTTCCACCTTTTAACAAAAGAAAACCATTCTACTTATTTATGTCACTTCAGCAAACAAGAAAGATGAATTTGCTGAGCGTTGAATATTGAAATAAACCTGCCATGAGCACCGTGGAGACTTTGTACAGTAATCATATGGTTGATAAACCATGTGTTCACCTGAGGAGGATTCAGAAAAGAGTCTGCCCTTTTGTGCTGCCAGAAAAACAGATCTTGCCTTTTGATGTATGTATAAGTATGCATCCCGGTGTCCAGCGCCTGCAGGGACGAAACTGGATATTTGATGTTCCAGAGATTCTGCCTCATTCACCACTATGTTTATGCGCAGTGTGTTTCTAATACTAAGACTTGTTTTTTTTCTCTTTTATTTTCTCTTTTATTTTAAATGTCATCAATAGTGTTTTTTATATACAGCTGAATAAAGCAAGGCTATATTGTAATGAGATTATCTAGGCAACGACGTTTAATGAAATATGGATTCCGTCCTTATAAATGTAATTGTTATATACTGTATTATATATATTAGATATTCATGTAGGGCATACGTAGCTTGATAAATGTCTATTTATATCATGTATATCTAAACAATAAGATATCATGTTCTTTTATGATATTAGGGTATGTGCACACGGTAGCGTCCGATACGGCTGAAATTACGGAGCTGTTTTCAGGAGACGCCCGTAATCTTGAGCTGTTCTTCATTGAATTCAATGAAAAACGGCTCAAATTACGTCCAAAGAAGTGTCCTGCACTTCTTTGACGAGGCAGTCATTTTGCGCGTCGTCGTTTGACAGCTGTCAAACGACGATGTGTAAATTACAGGTCGTCGGCACAGTACGTCGGCAAACCTATTCAAATGAATGGGCAGATGTTTGCAGACGTATTGGAGCCGTATTTTCAGGCGTAAATCGAGGCATAATACGCCTCGTTTACGCCTGAAAATAGGTCGTGTGAACCCAGCCTTAGGCTAACAAAAATGAAATCATGGTAGCACAGTGTAACAATGTTTGTATTTTTGTACTGCATCAAACTTTTAATAGAACTTTTAGGGTATGTTCACACATAATTTGAGCATAAACGCCTTGAAATACACCTGGAAAAACACTAGCAAAACGCCTACAAACAGCTTCCCATTAAATTCAATGGGAAATACACTGTGCTGGTCACATAAGGTGTATTTTTACACTGCTGAATTTAAAAAAACGCACGGTAAAAAGAAGCCTCGTTACACGAAGTAGCATGTCACTTCTTGAAGTGTTTTTGGAGCTGAACTTCCATTGACACTATGAAAAATTCCTCAAAAAAGCCTCAAAAGAAGCTTCAAAGGCCCTGTTCAGACTGTTTTGCAGGCAGGAAAAAGCTGCCTCAGAATACCTTCAGGAATTTTAAAGGCAGATTTTGAACTGCCTGCGCTTTTTTTTCGCAGTTTTCACTGCTTTTTTCTCCCTTGGGTATTGAAGCTAATGCAATCACCGCAGGCAAAAAAACGCAGTAGAAAATTCCTGAAAACTAGCAACTAGCCTTAACCCCCCCCAGCTTTGAAATCAATGGGGGGCTATTTCAGACATTTTTTGGTGCTAATTCCGACGCGTCAAAATCAGTGCAAAAATCTCTGTAAACAGTGCCTAATGAAATTTTTTTTAATTTTCAGCTTCATAAAATGCCTTGAAATCAGAGGCTATCTTCATTTGAAAACAGCTCTGTAATTTTGAGCGACTTCTTTTTGTACATGTGAACATACCCTAACTTAATTAATGAGTAAAATGGAGCTATTAGGGTCATTTAAAGGGGTTTGCCCATCAGGGACATTTATGGCATATCCACAGGATATGCCATAAATGTCAGGGACCTAAATTCGCTAATCTGTCAGGTCCATGGACCTGACCAGTACAGGATTCAGCGAATGATACAGCTGCTCTATATACAGAATACAAAGCAGCTGTATCTCAAAAAGTAAAAAATAAGTTTTAATTAAAACTAATTTGAAAGTTGCACCAAGCACACTGACTGACATTTTTATTTAAAAAAAAAATACTTTCAAAGGTTACATAGCCTTTAAGACAAATGTTTAGCATATATAATGGTTAAATGGATGCTGATAATCACTGAACATTAGCACCCTGTCAGGGTATGTTCACACCGGCTATTTTTGGCCGTTTTTCGGGTCGTAAACGCCCAAAAAATCAAAATCAGATCGCCTCCAAACATCTGCCCATTGATTTCAAAGGGAAAAACGGCGTTCTGTTCTGACTGGCCGTAAGAAACGGCCACAAAAAAGAAGTGCATGTCACTTCTTGGGACGTTTTTGGAGCCGTTTTTCATTGACTCCAAAAACAGCCGTAAAAAACGCAGCGAAAAACGCAGCGAAAATCACGAGTGGCTTAAAAAACGTCTGAAAATCAGGAGCTGTTTTTCCTTGAAAACTGCTCCGTATTTTCAGACGTTTTTGACTCAGTGTGTGAACATACCCTAATTGTCATTAAGAACTTATTTGTCTTCTTTGCTAAATACTTAATTTTTCTCCATGATTACTAGTTGCATAAAGCTACTATATAGGCTGATAAACAATAGTGACACTTGAGAGATAATAATTAAGTGTATATACAGTGAAGGAAATAAGTATTTGATCCCTTGCTGATTTCGTAAGTTTGCCCACTGTCAAAGACATGAACAGTCTAGAATTTTTAGGCTAGGTTAATTTTACCAGTGAGAGATAGATTATATAAAAAAAAAAAAATTAAAATCACATTGTCAAAATTATATATATTTATTTTCATTGTGCACAGAGAAATAATTATTTGATCCCTTTGGCAAACAAGACTTAATACTTGGTGGCAAAACCCTTGTTGGCAAGCACAACAGTCAGACGTTTTTTGTAGTTGATGATGCACACATGTTAGATGGAATTTTGGACCACTCCTCTTTGCAGATCATCTGTAAATCATTACGATTTCGAGGCTGTCGCTTGGCAACTCGGAACTTCAGCTCCCTCCATAAGTTTTCGATGGGATTAAGGTCTGGAGACTGGCTAGGCCACTCCATGACCTTAATGTGCTTCTTTTTGAGCCACTCCTTTGTTGCCTTGGCTGTATGTTTAGGGGTCATTGTCGTGCTGGAAGACCCAGCCACGAGCCATTTTTAATGTCCTGGTGGAGGGAAGGAGGTAGTCACTCAGGATTTGACGGTACATGTCTCCATCCATTCTCCCATTGATGCGGTGAAGTAGTCCAGTGCCCTTAGCAGAGAAACACCCCCAAAACATAATGTTTCCACCTCCATGCTTGACAGTGGGGACGGTGTTCTTTGGGTCATAGGCAGCATTTCTCTTCCTCCAAACACGGCGAGTTGAGTTAATGCCAACAAGCTCAATTTTAGTCTCATCTGACCACAGCACCTTCTCCCAATCACTCTCAGAATCATCCAGATGTTCATTTGCAAACTTCAGACGGGCCTGTACATGTGCCTTCTTGAGCAGGGGGACCTTGCGGGCACTGCAGGATTTTAATCCATTACGGCGTAATGTGCTACCAATGGTTTTCTTGGTGACTGTGGTCCCAGCTGCCTTGAGATCATTAACAAGTTCCCCCGTGTAGTTTTCGGCTGAGCTCTCACCTTCCTCAGGATCAAGGATACCCCACGAGGTGAGATTTTGCATGGAGCCCCAGATCGATGTCGATTGACAGTCATTTTGTATGTCTTCCATTTTCTTAATATTGCACCAACAGTTGTCTCCTTCTCACCCAGCGTCTTACTCAGGGGCGTAGCTAAAGGCTCATGGGCCCGGGTGCAAGAATTCAGCTTGGGCCCCCCTACCCCTCCCCAGCACCACCATCATCATCAGACCCCTGCGCGCTCCTATGCTCAAACGCCTTGCCCAACAGCCCCATAGTATGATGCCCCCACACAGTTAATGCTCCCATAGCTGCCCCCACACAGTATAATTCCCCCCATAACAGCCCCATACCGTATAATGCTCCCCATATCAGCCCCCCATACAGTATAATGCCCCCCCCCCCCACAATATCAGCCCCCCCCATACAGTATAATGCCCCCATATGTGCACAATTACTTACCTATCCCCGTTCCCACGTCGAGTGGAGGATCCTTCGCCTCCTCCGGTGTGCGGTATGAGTGACTCAGCGCAGGCAGGCGCGATGATGTCGCTACATCCCGCCTGCCTGCGTCGAGCCGCTCAGGGCACAGGGAATGCTAGATCAAGGAGATGTCAGCTCCTTGCTCCAGCATTGATTGGAACCGGGACCTCGGTGAGTGACTCGCGACCCCCCCAGGGGGACGCGACCCACAGTGTAGGGATGTCCCGATACCAAAATTTGGACTTCGATACCGATACTTCGTTTACTTTGCCAACAGTAATAAAAAAAAAAAAGTTCTTTCGTTTTCTAATGTGAGGCACGAGGTGTGATGATGAATTTTGAATGTCTCACATTAATAGTAATTAACCCCATCATGTTTCTCAGTCATAATGGGTTAATGTGTAAGGTACATGATGGGGTTAATTACTATTAATGTGAGGAACATGGAGGTTAAATTCATCATCGCACCTCGCGTCTCACAATTAGGCCCCATGCAAACGACCGTAAATAACCTAAGTTTTTGTGGACCGCAATTGCGGTCTGCAAAAATGGACCCATTCACTTTCATTGAGCGCGGACACATTTCCGTAGCTCTACGGATGGGTGACCGTGCCGTAGAAATGTTCCGAAAATTATGGAACATGTCCGGCCATTTGCATTTTGCGGGCCGTGCTCACATACTTTGTATGGGAGCATGGCCCGAAAATGCGGATGGCAATCGCGGGCCGTGATTGCGGGCACGGTCGTGTGAATGGGGCCTAAGTGATAGAAAGCAATTTTTATTTTATTTTTTTACAGAGTACACATCATAAATGATGCAAAAAATTAGTTGTGAAGGTTATTACGGCCGCGCCAATACCGATTATGTGTATGTTTTATGTATTGAGACTTATTTTAATGTTTATTGTAAAAAAGGTGTATGTGTAATTTTTTTATTTAACATTACTTTGTTTTTACTTTATTTTTAAACTTTAATGTACTGACATATATCAGATATGTGCCAGTACATTAACCTGTGGACGGATAGCACACAGGCAGTTGTTAGGACATACCTCAGTATGCCCTAACAACAGGAAATATGGTAAGACAGCCCTGGGGTCCGTCAATAGACCCTGGGCTGTCTGCCCATATATGGTATGTCCCTCAATCGCGTCACAGGAATTCCCCGTGACGCGATCCAGGGGCATCCCCCTTCTCATTTTCCCCTGAATGCTGCAGTCAGCTTTGATCGCAGCATTCAGGAGAATAGCGGCGGAGATGAGAGGTTTCTCTGATCTCCGCCGTTATAGAGCGGGGCTGCGGCTGTGTAATACAGTCATTGCCCCGCTCCTGACAACAAGTGCACGCGCGGTCAGCCTGAGGTGATGCGGCTGCGCTGCACTAATGAGCGGTGGTGCAGGCACTGAAGACAGAACATGGGGGTGTTTTGTAGCGCGCCCGCCATGTTCTGTCTTCAGTGCCACAGATCATTAGTGCAGCGCCGGCTGCATCGAATCATCCTGACGGCGCGCACATGTCAGGACTCAGGAGCGGGGCAGTGACTGTATTACACAGCCGCAGCCCCGCTCTCCTAGTCATGTGTACTATACTGTATATGGTGCAGTTTGCGGTGGAGGAGGGGGGGCTGTGATTTAACGCCCCCCCCCCCTCTCCACCGCAAACAACACAATACATTACAAGGCATCACAACACAATACATTACATTACAACACAATACATTACACTGCAGCTTATACTGCAGCTTACCTGGAGTCCTCCGCATCGACTCTTCTGCTCCGTCTGGAAGCCGTGTCACGTGACAACACGGTCACATGGTACACTAAGTGTACCATGTGACCGTAGCCAGGAAGTGCCGGCTTCACGGAACAGAAGATTGTTAGGAAACATGTTGTGTGGCAACGGGGGCCCGTGGGCCCCCCAGGCTTAGGGGCCCGGTCGCAACTGCGACCGCTGCGACCCCTATAGCTACGCCACTGGTCTTACTTATGGTTTTGTAGCCCATTCCAGCCTTGTGCAGGTCTATGATCTTGTCCCTGACATCCTTAGAAAGCTCTTTGGTCTTGCCCATGTTGTAGAGGTTAGAGTCAGACTGATTAATTGAATCTGTGGACAGGAGTCTTTTATACAGGTGACCATGTAAGACAGCTGTCTTTAATGCAGGCACCAAGTTGATTTGGAGCGTGTAACTGGTCTGGAGGAGGCTGAACTCTTAATGGTTGGTAGGGCTTCAAATACTTATTTCTCTGTGCAAAATGCAAATAAATATATATAATTTTGACTATGTGATTTTTTTTATTTTTTTTTATATGATCTATCTCTCACTGGTAAAATTAACCTAGCCTAAAAATTCTAGACTGTTCATAACTTTGACAGTGGGCAAACTTACAAAATCAGCAAGGGATCAAATACTTATTTCCTTCACTGTACGTAGCATGTGGAACAAGAAGAATACTCTAGCGATCAATAATCTGTTAATTAATTCTTGAGTTTTCTAGGACTTGCATGGGGTATGGCGTTATCTACAGAGGGGGGCTGTATGGCGTTATCTACAGGGGGGCTGTATGGCGTTATCTACAGGGGGGGCTATATGGCGTTATCTACAGGGGGCTGTATGGCGTTATCTACAGGGGGGCTGTATGGCATTCTCTACAGGGGAGGCTGTATGGCGTTCTCTACAGTGGGGGCTGTATGGCATTCTCTACAGGGGGGCTGTATGGCGTTATCTACAGATGGGGCTGTATGGCGTTCTCTACAGAGGGGGCTGTATGGCGTTATCTACAGAGGGGGCTGTATGGCGTTATCTACAGAGGGGGCTGTATGGCATTATCTACAGAGGGGGCTGTATGGCGTTATCTACAGAGGGGGCTGTATGGCGTTATCTACAGGGGGGGCTGTATGGCGTTATCTACAGGGGGGCTGTATGGCGTTATCTACAGGGGGGCTGTATGGCGTTATCTACAGGGGGGCTGTATGGCGTTATTTACAGGGGGGCTGTATGGCGTTCTCTACAGTGGGGGCTGTATGGCGTTATCTACAGACGGGGCTGTATGGCGTTATCTACAGACGGGGCTGTATGGCGTTATCTACAGAGGGGGCTGTATGGCGTTCCCTACAGGGGGGCTGTATGGCGTTCTCTACAGTGGGGGCTGTATGGCGTTCTCTACAGTGGGGGCTGTATGGCATTATCTACAGGGGGGCTGTATGGCGTTCTCTACAGGGGGGCTGTATGGCGTTCTCTACAGAGGGGGCTGTATGGCGCTAACGCCATACAGCCCCCCCTGTAGAGAACGCCATACAGCCCCCCTGTAGAGAACGCCATACAGCCCCCGCCCTGTAGAGAACGCCATACAGCCCCCCTGTAGGGAACGCCATACAGCCCCCCCTGTAGGGAACGCCATACAGCCCCCCCTGTAGGGAATGCCATACAGCCCCCCCTGTAGGGAACGCCATACAGCCCCCCCTGTAGGGAACGCCATACAGCCCCCCCTGTAGGGAACGCCATACAGCCCCCCCTGTAGGGAATGTCATACAGCCCCCCCTGTAGATAACGCCATACAGCCCCCCCTTTAGGGAACGCCATACAGCGTCCCCCTCCCCAAAAAATGCGACCTACAGTGTATCCTACAAAAGACAAGTATCCCCTATCCACAGGATAGGGGATACATGTGTGATCGCTGGAAGCGATAGGGAGAATGGGGGACCGAAAGTCCCCCGAAGTTCTCCATGACTAACCTCTGACTTCCGGCGTCTGCGCAGCTCAATAAAAATGAAAAGAGCGCTGGTCACGCATGCGCACAAGCGACCGGCGCTCCATTCATTTCTACGGAGCTGCCGACACAGACCCCGGAAGTCCGAGGTTTGTGATGGAGAACTTCAGGGGACTTTCGGTTCCCCGTTCTCCCTATCGCTGCCAGCGATCACACATGTATCCCCTATCCTGTGGATAGGGGATACATGTATTTTGTTTAATGGCAGAGCGGGGAGATACCTCCCTGCTCTGCCGTAGTCGTGTTCAGTGGCGTCGCACTGTAGCCGCCATAGCGGCTGCTAGCGGAGCCTCCGGCCATGGTGGGGGCCCGTGCTGGCGGGCGACACGGGCCCCCTCATGCCGCGGGCCCCGTAGCAGCCACTACGGCTGCTACGGCGGTAGTTATGCCACTGCTTGAGAGCCAGATGCAAGGAACCATTGAACCACATGTGTCTCCTGAATGACTGGTTGGAGAACAGTGCTCTACATTGACAATCTGGACAACCATTTCTTAGAATGATTGCCGCAGATCTGGCTTCTTTAACTACTTTGCAGGTAAAATTATGTAGTATTAATCCAATGAGCAGACAACCATGCAATACATGGTAGCATTAGGAGCGCCAGAATGAAAACCACCCTGGCGGTGAGAGAGAGGTCTCAAGTGGAAGGACCCACCTTTATGATGACCATATGCCTTAAAAGAACATATAGGCACTGAATGTTCAGATGATAAAATCCTTTTTAGATTTTAGAATAAAAGTTTAAAGGGGTTATCCAGCCCCAGCAAATTTTATTTCAGTGCTATAAAGGCATAGAATAAGGACACTTACTAATATACATTTAGTTCTAATGTTGTGCCGATTCCCCCGTTTGGAAACGCAGTCACGTCCCTGTAGTTCTAACTGCGTGGATGACGCGCCGGCACATACCCACGTGACAAACAGCGGTCTCCCTCTTCCATGGTGTCGGAGAGCCATCAAAGCATGTGACTGCTAGGGTTCTGGCACTGTGATGATGCCGAGGAAGTGAGCAAGTCCCCTTCTTCCTCAGCCTTATCTCTGGCTGGCGTTTCCCGGTGCATGCGCAATGTATCAGTGAGCGGGGTGGGGATACAGGCCTATAAGGAAAAGAAGGGCATCAAGGGAACTGTAGTTTCGTAGCGCACTAAAACTGCTTGTTGCGCCTACCTGAGAGCGGCTACATCAGAAGTGGTGAGTATCGCAGAAGTTTGATTTTGTGCAGGTAGAGTAGTTGTAGTAGTGTAGAGATCTGTTTATACATATTTGTGTTTTTTTTTGTTTGTTTTTTTGCGGTCCCCGAATAACCCCTTTAAGGAGCAGACACAACCGTTTAGGTTTAAGCCTCTATTTTGTAGTGTAGTTACAAATTAAATTCCAGTTTGATGTAGTTTAACAAACCAAAGGACTGCAAAGTACATCATCATGATCATGCTTTACCCTTCAGCAACCATATATGTTTGATTCCTAATACAAAATGTTGCTGGTATAGGCCTAAACATTTTTTTGGGGCTAACCAGAGAGTTGTGAATCCAAAATCTATAACTGTAGAAGATTCCTGATTGATTCGTTTTCTGTCTCTATGAATATGCATAGGCCCAGGAGATTGCAGTGGAGTTAATAAATCCCTCAGTGACTTGTTTAAGTTGTGGTTGATAAAGGCTTCAATTCTTCTTACTGTAATGTCTCCTGGAGACCAAATGAGTTAATGTGTGATTCCAAGGTGAGTACAGATGGTTGGAAGGTCATGCGTTCTCAATCAGAAAGCTTAACTTTCTAAGAGCTGTCTGTATATACACTACATGAACAAAAGTATTGGGACACTCCTCTTAATCATTGAATTCAGGTGTTCCAGTCATTCCCATTGCCACAGGTGTATAAAATCCAGCATCTCGCCATGCAGTCGCCTGTACAAACATTTGTGAAAGAATGGGTCGTTCTATAGAGCTCACTGAATTCCAGCGTGTCCTGTAATAAGATGCCATCGTTGTAACAAGTCAGTTTGTGAAATTTCTTCCCTCCTAGATATTCAACAATAAATGTTGTGTGTTATTATTGCAAAGTGGAACTATTTAGGAACCACAGCAACTCAGCTACCCAGTGGCAGGCCACGTAAGGTTGTAGAGCAAGGTCGTCGAGTGATGAGGCACATAATATGCATAAAACTCACCAACGCTCTACTGACTCAACACCTGCAGAGTTCCAAAGCTCCTCTGGCATTAACATCAGCAAAAAAAACTGCGCGCCAGGAGCTTTATGGCATGGGTTACCATGGCTGAGTAGCTGAATGCAAGCCTTAGGCCACATTCAGACGTGGCAGAATTTTTCCGCTGCAAATGTTGGTGCAGATTCGTGGCAATTACGCAAATAATCTGCAGCAACATTTGCATATTTGAGAGGTAATTCAGACGTTGCAGATATCACAGCGGACTTGCCGCAGATTTCAGTTTTTGCATTGCAAAGGCTGAAATCTGCAGTGAAATTCCGCTGCTTCTCTGCAACATGAGTATGCTGCGGAGGGAAAATTCTGCACCGCCGCCTAATTTTCACACTGTTATTTTCCGCAACGTCTGGACTAAGTTTCCTAAAAATGTATAGAAACAAATGTAAAAAACGGCTGCTGCAGAATTCCACTGCGGACTGTCCGAAGCGGAATTCCACAGCAATTCCACCAAATCTGAACGTGGCCTTACATCACCAAGCGTCGGGTGGGGTGGTGTAAAGCACGCCGCCACTGTACTCTGGAGAAGTGGAAACATCGTCTGTGGAGTGATGAATCACCCTTCTCTGGCAGTCTGATAGACGAGTCTGGGTTTGGCAGATGCCAGGAAAATGTAATCAGCTGTAATATTTGGAGTTGCCTGAAAACCTCATTTTTAAAACAAGCAATTTGAGAATACAATAGTGGTCTTTAGTTGAGTTGTAGTAAAAAGTGATTTTAATAATAGTTTTGACTATTACCTTCTCAGACTGAATTGCTGCCTAGCATGTTAGCTCTTCAACTCTCAGATAAGCTGCTATGGTAAATGTGTCATATCACCTTATTTCATTAAATTTATTTTGGAAACTCCTTTCTGATTCTTTCAATTTATCTTTGTCTCCGCTCCCTAAAAGGTGGTATTTAAAGTCCTAAATGTAACCAGTTGTAAGGCTGGGTTTTCACACACGGTTTTGCTGAGATTTCATGGTAATCGTGGCAAAAAAATGCACCAAAATCATAGTGTGTAAACCCAGTCTTATGTTGCTTGATGGCACACAATTAGGACTAGCGCTGAGATAATTAGCTTCCTTTAGGTAATGAATTCTGACTGTTAATTGGCGCATTGCTGCTACATGACCATAATTGTTTTTGATAGGTGAGGCCTGAACTGTGCACCTGTCATATGCTTGCAAATTCCGAATATTGGTCCACCATTTATAACCCAAACCTTCACACTTCATAATCATTCACTTTGTTCTTGCTGATAAATATGGCCCTTTCCCTGGTCTCATAGGAAAGCTAATAGTAACATTTAGAGAAAAATCTCCCTAATATCCAAGGCTTAAATATTTGCTTCTTTTTCTCCTTTAATCCAAATTGTAATGGATTCTCTTAGTAAATCTGACTAATTTTCTGCTTTTTTGAGGGGTTTGATTATTCCCTATCATATCACTCCCCAGTTAATTGGTCACATAAGGTCTTTCGCAATATCAAAATCCAATACTTTAAAATAAATTCTTATCTATATAACACACACAGTAAAACATATTTGTCTCAATAGGTGGATTGTGGGAAAAACAATATTTGCCTATGGATTAGCAAACACAGGATGTCATAAAACAGCCTACTCCCCAAACTACTGTATGATTTATTAGAAACATTGTTAATAAGAATTCATGATGTATTATCTTTGGTATTCCACACCAATCCTACCACGTTATCATATCTCCATCATTAAAGGGGTATTCCGACCTTAGATGTTTTGTTGGCATGTCCACAGGATATGCCATAAATGCCTAATAATTGCGGGTAACAGAGGATGCCACTCCCCGTCACGCATGACGATGTGGCTGCTGGCTGGGAATGAAAGAATCTGTAAATACTTAAAGAGGATCTGTCACAAGATTACACAATACAAACTGCACACATTATTAAACTCTTCCCGACATCTGCCATATATATATACGACGAGATCGGGGGGAAAGTATGGAGTGGGCTAACGTGCTAAGCCCACTCCATAAGACAAGCGTGTTAGCTTATGATACAGCCCACACTCCAGTTTAACGAGCGGAATCACGCTAGTTTAACTCCTTAGATGTTGCTATCTAAGCCATTAGAAACAGGGCGATGGCCCCACTCTGACGTTACGTTGCCCCCCCCCGTGACGTTATCGCAGAGTATCGATGGTTGCCATAGCATTCTTTCAATAGAGACTATAGCTTGCCCTGCAAAATAAGCCCTCACACTGCTCAATCGACAGAAAAATAAAAAAGTTATTGCTCTCAGTATATGGTGACACAAATTTCATTTTAAGCAATTAGTTTTTTCCTTGTAAAAGTAATAAAGCCAAAAAGAAAACTACATAAGTTTGGTAGCACCGTAATCGTATTGACCCGCAGAATAAAGTTAAATAGATCTCTTACACCTGAGCATTTTATGATATCAAGCATATGCATGATGTAATCTCAATTGCCTCTCAAATAGATCTGACAACCTCCTATCAGTATTCCTCCTCCCCTGCACCATGCTGAAATCTCGCACATAACTCAGTACAAGCTGCAGTTTTCCTTGCTCTGCAGTAAAAGAAAGCAGCAGGAGTAAGAAGCTGTAATTCCACACTAGACTGCTGCTGGATCCCAGATTCTTTCTGCAGAGCCAGGGGAACTGCAGCTTGTACTGAGCATGTGCGCGATTTCAGCATGGCGCAGGGGAGCAGGGACACTGATAGGAGCTTGTCAGCTCTAATTGGGAGGAGAATGAGATGACATCATGCATATACTTGGTCTCATAAAATGCTGATTTTAATATCAGGCAGGAAAACTTTGACATAGGTTTATACAGCCATTCTGGCATGGATTTTCAAGTACATCAGTCTCATCAGGTCTAATAGATCTTTTTAACAATGTATGCATTTTGTCTTGTGAAATTTGGTGAGTTTCTCTTTAAGATGGGAATACCCTTATAATGTCAATCTATAAAAAAAGTTGAGCAACTTTGTGATTAGATAACATTAATTATTGTCTTTGCTGTTAGGTATGTGGACCCACTGGGCTGCTCCGCCGTAGCAGAGTAGCAGCTTGTCAAACATAAATTCTCGCGGGAAAAAGAAGCGACATGCCCTATCTTTGGGAGTTTACGCCTCTGACCTCCCATTGACATCAATGGGAGGCAGAGAAAGGGTATTTTGCTGTGTTTTTGCCCGTGACGCTCAATGGGCGCAAGCGAAAAATGCAGCGAAAAACGTGGCAAACGGTGTGCAGGCAGAGCAAAATCTGCCTCCAAATTCCAAATGGAATTTTGAGGCAGAATTTTCTGCCTGCAAAAAACTCAGTGTGAACTCCGCCTAATATTTTCTGTATGACACTGTCCAATCAGCGTCATACAGTTGTTCTCTTCCCAGCCCAGCAACACAGTGATTCAATGTAAGTCATATAGTATACTGCTTCCATTCCGGACTGTGTTTTCAATTGGTCATACCTCCAGTTGTTTATCAGAGAGAACTGCGATCCTGGTGTCTTTTGAAAGATTAGAATCTCATGTTTCATATGCCACCACTGTTCTAGGTGGTCCACAGCCCGAGATATAGCTATTTTAATTGATCCCCCTTTCCTCCAGCCTCAGTCTCTCACACTGTGTGAAGCAGCTTCATGCTGATAGGACAGCGTCAGAGGCTGTGAAGTAGCTCCACCTCAGGAGAATCGCTGGTGTTGACACCCACTTGGCTAGTATAGCCTTATTTGCATATTTAGAAAAAAAGCTCATAACTTTGAAAAAAAATTAATGGGACACAGTTTTCACTAGTATTATCAGTGCGCCACCACCTATTAGATTAGCTAGGAGATAGGGCATTACTAAACTAGTGACAGATCCTCTTTAAGCTGAAATGCTGCGCTTCATGAATGACTAGTTAAAGATTATTTTTTTATTGAATATTCTCTGGCTGCTGCTATAGCAATATAATATTATATTCTATGTCACACATAGTTAAAAAAAATACCTGTGCAATAACCAGTATTAACAGCATATGCTAAACCATTACCCAAGTTACAGATGTAGCAAAGTTTAGCATGACTGATAACTTGACTCACACAACAAAAGCCATTGAAAAACCATTGACAAAGTCAATTTAAAGATATCTGCATCTGTAAAGCCTCTATTTTGTTGATAAGAATGTATAAGGTTTATTGACCTGCAACTTTTTGACACACTTTGCCCAAAGTGGTATTTTTTTGCAGTGGTCTGATGTCCAGTGAATGGGATTTATAGAAATCATGTTCTTACAAATGCGTCAAAAGAATGCATAATTTTCAGGACATGCTGCGTTGCTTTTACCCTAAGGGTATGTTCACACGCATTCTCAAAAACGTCTGAAAATACGGAACTGTTTTCAAGGGAAAACAGCTCCTGATTTTCAGACGTTTTTTAAGCCACTCGCGATTTTCACTGCGTTTTTTTACGACCGTTTTGGAGCTGTTTTCAATAGAGTCTATGAAAAACGGCTCCAAAAAACGTCCCAAGAAGTGACCTGCACAGAACGCCGTTTTTCACATTGAAATCAATGGGCAGATGTTTGGAGGCATTCGGCTTCCAATTTTTCGGCCGTTTTTCAGGCGTTTACGGCCCTGAAAAACAGTGAACATGCCCTAACTGGTGTAGAAAAACACAGCATCAAAAAATCAAAACAAAAATCTAATTTTTTTATATGCAGTGCCAGTCATGGAAGCAGTTCTAGGGAAACTTTCTTCAGACTCTTTCTTTAACTGGTTGCCGACACAGGATGAGAATGCTCGTCCTGAGCAGCGAGTACTTGGTGCATTAGGACGAGCATTCTCGTCCTGTGTGACAGCCGTCTGTGCGCGCGATCGAGAGCGGGGCAACGGCTGTAATATACAGCCACGGCCCCGCTCTGACAGTGGAGAGGAGAGAAACATTCCCTCTCCGCCGTTAACCCTCTGAATGCCGCGAAGAAAGCTAATCACGGCATTCAAGGAGAGCGGAATGCACATTGATTGCGTCACAGAAGATAACTGTGACGCGATCAAAGCCCACAACTTGTATGGCCAGAAAGCCCAGTGTCCATTGAAGGACCCCAGGGCTGTCTGAACATATTTCCTGTTGTTAGGGCATACTGAGGTATGCCCTAACAACTGCCTGTGTACAATCAGTACACAGGCTAATGTACCAGCATATAGATCTATGCCAGTACATTACAATTACAAAATCAACATGATAAATCCCTTTAAGGGATTAAAAAAAAAAGTTCAATGAATGTAAAAAAAAATAATGATAAATAAATAAAAAGTAAAAAAAATACAGACACACATTTTTTTATAATAAATAAACTTTTTTAAATCCCAAAACATGAAATAATATAGACATATTGGGTATCGCCATGACCGTAACAGCCTGTACAACAAATGTATAACATTATTTATGATGATCGATGTATGGTGTCAAAAAATAAATATTAAAACTGCAGCGGAACTGCTTTTTTTCAGCATTTTCACCAAAATAAAAATTATAGAAATTAAACAATAATGTATTTGTACCAAGAAAATGGTACCTACATAAAGTACAACTCATCCCGCAGAAAACATAGTCTCATACAACTATCTCGTACAAAAAATAAAAGAGTTATGAGCGTCGGGATGCAAAGAGGGAAATGTAAAAAAATTGTTCTGTCCTCAAGGCCAAAATTGGCCGTGTCCTTAAGGGGTTAAAAAAGAAAAACCACTCCAAAAACATTACATGTAAAAGTAATTTTAAAGTACATTTTCCCTTAAAAGTGTCTCTCAAAGTAGGTGCAGGGGAAAATGAGAATAAATGGCGAGTAATGCTCAGTGATAATAAGATAATAACACGTCACTTTGTAATGGCCTATGCATGTTGTTCTGTGTCTGCCAAGTTTATGTCACTTCCAGCACTTTAATGAATAGAGATCTGTCTCCGTAATTCATCTGTTGATGGCTTCCTAATTTTGGTTCTAACAACAATTTACTGAGTGAAGATGATGGTCTTGATGGTATCATGATGCATTGTGGTGCATGTCAAGGAGAAAATGGCTGGTTAGATTTTCTCTTCTTTAGCACAATATTCCATTTTTTATTACAAATATCAGGACAACATGCCAGTGGGCAAAAATATAACTTTTCATAAACCCTTTCTTTCGATTCAATGTGAGTCAGTCAAGGGGCCCCTCCTCCTCTGTTAAGGAGTCCCAAAACTAAGGGTCATTGTATGAAGCAGAGGGCCGATTGGAAGGGATTGAAAAAATTTAATGATAAACGCTTGGAAACCAAGGAAAAAGACACGGGACAATGTTTTGACAAAAACACTCATAACGTAAGATTTACATGCCCTGGACTCAGGCTCCTGAAGACAGTTATGTATGAGAAACAGAAGAGGACATCTGTTAGTAAAAGAGACCCAACAGCGTCAGAAAACGTTCATGGAAACCAATAATGTATATATTATTCTATCATAAATGAGAAGAAACTTGATATACTTGGACATGAGTGATCTGAGTGTTCATTTTTATCAGTGGTGAGTTTTGGCATTAAAATTGCCATACTGTACATAGTGACATTGTTTGGCTAAATATGACCAGCAGGTCAAGAATTCGGGAGGCTTAGCCTGTCCTGTTACATAAAGCCCAAAGAGCATTCTACCAACCAATATAGGATAAAGTGCAGAGACACATTTACATAAAAATAGACCATTAGCTGAAAATGATATAGTAGTGAATGTAGAAAATATATTAAATATTAAATCTGTCATATGAAGAATTTCCAAGCGTGGCAATCTGGCATGCAAATATACGTAGCTTGTTCCCTGCTGAATGTGTGTTGCTGGCTGGAGTTCCAGGACATGAGCTAAAGTTAGTCTTTTTTATCCTGCCTATTCTACAAATAAGTCTAAAAAAATATATCATATAGCTTAAAGCGTACCTAACCTTTCAGGTCACTTTTCAGAATAAGCTGTCATTTGTGTGTACATAAGGAATAACATTATTTCTGGCCATTGTATAACTTGTATCCTGTTATTATTTTTAGTAGTTTTTTCCTCTGCAGTCCCTAATTCTCAGTTTTTCCTGTTCTAGTTGGGGGAGAGTAACTTCTATCATGTCTGACATACAAAGAACACATATGGAAGAGAACATCCTGCTCCCAAATCTCTTTATAGCACACCCTCAGAAACTTAGAAGTATCTTAGCTTTCAAACAAGTCCTGGATCATAGTTCTAGCTATGATCCAGCCTGAGTTAGAGCAGGTTGAAGCGGGAATTGCAAATATTTGCAGCTGCCAATTTTGCCTGTGTGGAGGACGAGAGGGGAGGCAGCGGGAGGGGGGGGGAGGGCTGTCATTCTCCTCCTGTCCCTGTATGGCTGTAGATGACCCCAGAGGGAGGGGTAACATGAACTTTTCTTCATGTTTTTACCCCATTATCAATCAGAGACCATTCCTGCTCACTGTCACATATGGGCAGTCTTTTTTTCATAAAAGAAGTGAGAACATGAGAAGCAGCTCATCTAATCACCTCTCTGCGCCTAAATAGGCAGTTTTTTATTCAACCACCAGAACGATTTCCAGCATCCGGATTGCTGCATTAAATAAATCGCACCTAGCACTTACTATCCTGTTCATAAGCAATCTTTAGCACAAAATCCACTGACGCTTCTGGAGTGATACCTGTTACACGCTACAGTCCGAGCAATAACGATTATTGCTAGATACATTTTATTTCATATATTTCTGATGGATATCAGTCAGAAAAGACATTTCCCTTTACTGACGGTCAACATAAACATTAGTTTCGAACAAGTTCCAGTAAAAAAAATCTGTATTAGTTAACGTATTAGATGAAGTTTAGGGAATTGTGATTATTGATCTGAGTTAGGTTGTGCTCAGGGGCGTAACTAGGAAAGACTGGGCCACATAGCAAACTCTTGACTGGGGCCTCCCCAGGTGCCACACGCAGCCCCCCTTATAGATAGTGCTTCTTGTAGATTGTGCCATGCAGCCCCCCTGTAGACAGTAATATACAGCCCCGCCTGTAGACAGTGCCACACCCGACTTATAGATAGCGCCCCCACCTCCCCTTTGTAGATAGTGCCATACAGCCCCCCTGTAGATATCACCATAAAGGCCCCCCTGTATATAGCACCATACAGCTCCCCCTGTATATAGTTCCACACAGCCCCCCTCCCTTGTATATAGTGCCACACATCCCCCCCTTAGTAGATAGTGCCACACAGCCTCCAATTAGTATATAGTGCCACACACAGACCCATGTAGATTGCGCAACACACAGCCCCCTGTAGATAGAGCCACAGCCCCCCTTGTAAATAGTGCCATACAGCCCACCTAGTAGATAGTGCCACACAGCCCCCCATAGTAGTGCCACACAGCCCCTTGTATATAGTGCCAAACAGCTCCCCCATGTGTATAGTGCCACACAGCCCCCCTTGTATATAGTGCCACATGGCCCCCCAAGTAGTACAAGGCAAAGGTGCATCCGAGAAGGTTGCATCTGCCAGGGAATGTCAATCAAACATGGAAAGGTGGGGTTGGAGGCAGGACTATGTGACTCTTCAGGATAGCTGAACCGCCCCATGACCCTTTAATGAGTAATTAGCATATAGTGTGCGCCATTTTAAAAGTTGATTTTATAGATTTTGCTGTATCTGAAAAAAACATACATTTGGAAATATTGTGAGGTCATGTATTACAGCACGGTGGTGGTTCAAGTGGTTAAAACTACCAGCCAGGTTCCACAATGAATTAAAAACAATTCCATCTGCCCTGCAATTTTGTTATTATAAATATATCCTATATAATTACAGCTCCAGAACCAAGCTCATACATATATACAGTACAACAACCAAGCTCAGTACATAAATACAGCACTAGAACCACGCTCATACATATATACGGCACAAGAGCCAAGCTCAATACATATATACAGCACCGGAACAAACCTCAGTACATAAATACAGAACTAGACCCAAGCTCTGACATATTTACAGCAGCAGAACCAAGCTCAGTGTATATATATACAGCACCAGAATCAACCTTAGTACATAAATACAGAGCACTAGAACCAAGCTCAGTACATATATACAATACCAGAACCAAGGTCAGAACATATATACCATACCAGAGCCAAGATCAGTACATATATACATCCAGTGGCGTAACTACCGCCGTAGCAGCCGCTACTGCTGCTACGGGGCCCGCGGCATGAGGGGGCCCGTGTCGCCCGCCGGCACGGGCCCCCATCATGGCCGCAGGCTCCCCTAGCAGCCGCTATAGCTGCTACAGCGGGACGCCACTGATCACTACGGCAGAGCAGGGAGGTATCTCCCCGCTCTGCCATTAAACAAAAGACATGTATCCCCTATCCACAGGACAGGGGATACATGTGTGATCGCTGGCAGCGATAAGGAGAACGGGGGACTGAAAGTCCCCTGAAGTTCTCCATCACAAACCTCGGACTTCTGGGTTCTGTGTCGGCTTCTCCGTAGAAATGAATGTAGCGCCGGGCGCGCTTGTGCACATGCGTGACCAGCGCTCCTTTCATTTTTATTGAGCTGCCGACACAGGCGCCGGAAGTCAGAGGTTAGTCATGGAGAACTTCAGGGGACTTTCAGTCCCCCGTTCTCCCTATCAATGCCAGCGATCACACATGTATCCCCTATCCTGTGGATAGGGGATGCATGTTATTTGTAGGACACAACAACACTGTAGTTTTTGGTGGGGGGGGGACGGGACGCTGTATGGCGTTCCCTGCAGTGGGGGGCGCTGTATGGCGTTATCTACAGGGGGGACTGTATGGCGTTCCCTGCAGGGGGGGCTGTATGGCATTCTCTACAGGGGGGGCTGTATGGCGTTCTCTACAGTGGGGGCTGTATGGCGTTAGCGCCATACAGCCCCCTCTGTAGAGAACGCCACACAGTCCCCCCTGTAGATAAAGCCACACAGTCCCCCCTGTAGATAATGCCACACAGTCCCCCCTGTAGATAATGCCACACAGTCCCCCCTGTAGATAATGCCACACAGTCCCCCCTGTAGATAACGCCACACAGTCCCCCTGTAGATAACGCCACACAGCCCCCCCTGTAGATAACGCCACACAGCCCCCCCTGAAGATAACGCCACACAGCCCCCCTGTAGATAATGCCATACAGCCCCCCTGTAGATAACGCCACACAGCCCCCCTGTAGATAACGCCACACAGCCCCCCCTGTAGATAACGCCACACAGTCGCCCCTGTAGATAACGCCACACAGTCCCCCCTGTAGATAACGCCATACAGTCCCCCCTGTAGATAACGCCATACAGTCCCCCCTGTAGATAATGCCATACAGTCCCCCCTGTAGATAACGCCATATAGTCCCCCCTGTAGATAACGCCATACAGTCCCCCCTGTAGATAACGCCATACAGTCCCCCCTGTAGATAACGCCATACAGTCCCCCTCTGTAGATATCTACAAAGGGGCTGTATGGCGTTATCTACAGGGGGGGCTGTAAAAAAGGCACTATCTACAAGAGGGGGGCGTTGTGTGACTCCCAGGGGAGGGGGGGCCCCAGTCAAAAGTTTGCTATGGGGCCCAGTCTTTCCTAGTTACGCCCCTGTATAGATCCCCACAACCAAGCTCAGTACATATATACAGCACCAAAACCAAGCTCAGTACATAAATACAGCACCAGAACCAAGCTCAGTACATATATACAGTACCAGAACCAAGTTCAGTACATATATACAACACCAGAACAAATACAACTCAGTTTAATGCAACCCCTGCTGTATAGGTTTGTACGGCGTAAAACTACAGCTCCCAGCATGGCCTGAACAATGGTAAGGATATGCTGGGAGATGATGTTTCACAAAAAAAAAAATCATACCACCCATCATCTCGCTGCAGATCCTACAGTGACTACAGTACTGATTAGAGGTAGAATAAACATTTACATTAAGTGACTCACCGGTGACATCTTAGATTCTAGTTCTTTACTTCTCCCTCTTGTCCAGACATCTATGATGGATTTATCCCGGCCACGACCCATTTCTGAAGTTTTCCGCTTAGATGTCTTCAGCTTCTCACATTTAAAACATTTTTGCACTTATAAACGAAGATAAAATTCTCAACACTTCTAAATATAATAGCGCCATACACTGCACCTCTAACTATAATAGCGCCATACACTGTGTCCCTGATTATAATAGTACCATACACTGTGTCACACACACATAACGTGCCCTCTGTAGATAGTGCCGCCATAGCCTCCCTGTAGATAGTGACCCCCATAGAGCCTCTGTAGATAGTGTCCTACATAGAAGCCCCTGTAGATAGTGTCGCACATACAGCCATCTGTAGATAGTGCCCACATATGGACTCCAGAGCTGCAAGGCAACAGTGCTAACCACACTGTACATATAGCTTCCCCTATAGATAGTGTTCCACATATAGCCCACCCCTGTAGATAGTGCCCCACAAGTAACCCTCCCCTGTATATAGTGTCCCACATATAGCCCACCTCTGTAGATAGTGCCTCACATATAGCTGCCATGTAATATAGTGTCCCACATATAGCCCACCCCTGTGGACAGTGCCCTACATATAGCCCCCCTGTAAATAGTGCCCCACAGGTAACCCACCCCTTTATATAGTGTCCCACATATAGCCCACCGCTATAGATAGCTCCCCCTATAGATAGTGCACCACATATAGCCCAAACCCTTTATATAGTATCCCACATATAGCCCACCCCTGTAGATAGTGCCCTACATATAGCTCCCCCTGAATATAGTTCTCCACATCTCCACATATAGACCCGCCCTGTAGATAGAGCCCCCACTGTAGATAATGCTACTCACAGTTTTAGTATAATAAAACCTAAAAACTTTACATACTCACCCTGATCCCGTTCCCGTGCTGTTCGGTGGCAATGCAGATCTGCTCTCTTCTGAGCAGGTCTGCTGGAGCTGAACGACGCAAGCAGCGCGTCGTTGAAAGGCGCTGATTGGCAGGGCAGAATGACTTGCCCTGTCAATCAGTGCTTTTCAACCACGGGAGCTGCGCGATTACATCACCGCGACGCTAGCGTTGTTGAAAGGCGCTGATTGGCGGGGCATATCATTTTGCCCCGCCAATCAGCGTCATTGTAAGACGATGAATGGTCAGGCACGTAACGTGCCAATGTATGCTATAGACGCAGGTACAATTATTGCAAGAGGGGGTGGCTGTCGCTAGCCTGGGGCCCCCTCCGGTGCTAGCGATGCCACCGGGCATGAGAGGGCCCGTGCCGCCCAGCCCAAAAATGTTAGAGGATCGGCGGCGCGGGCACCGCAGTAGCGTCGCTACCGCTGTAGCAGCCATAACGGCTGCTAGTGGCGCCACAGGGCATATGGGGGGGGGGGGAGTTTGACATTATGGTGTCTGCTTTCTGAAGATGTATAAGTATGGGGTTTTAGTATAATTCATTAGTTTGTAATATCAAAAGTGTGAAAATTGTCCTGACTATAAGAGGTGCCAAATGTCCAAAAACCCCTGGCACTGAAAGGGTTGAATGCAAATTTAAAGCAGCAGCCAGAAAAAAATGCTACCCATTGTTGGAAAGTGCCGTGTCCATAACCCAGCGTTCCTATTTCTCCTGGCGCTGTCTGTCACCATGACTACAGCTGTAATCACACTCGTTTTATATACCAAAAGAAGATAAAAATATTTTGGTCTTTTTCACACAGCAATCGTATCCTAAATATCACACCCCATCCCTAACAGCTCCCTCACCAAAGTACCCCCCCCCGTATTAACTCCTTATATGAAGGTGCAAAATACAATGTGAGTCAGTGGAGCTAGTCACATGGTTATTTTTTATATGACCGTATTTCTATATGCAATCTGCATTTCTAATACATAGCATGTTCTGTTGCGGGCTGTATTATGGCAGCAAACTTGCCACTGAGGTCAATAGAGCTTGTCAAACATATGTTGCAACTGTATTTTAAATCTCTGTCACGTCCATATTTGACAATGTTTGTATCTGTAAAATGGAAGAAAATAAAGATGAAAAAGCAACAATACTTAAAGAAGACTTCAGACATATGCAATATCATATTCAATATCACTGCATATATAACCTGTCCCCTGACATTCCATCCTTAGCCGGAGCAACATTGTTCTTTCGGTTAGGGTATGTTCACACGGCAAACGAAAAATGGCCATAAAATACGGAACTGTTTTCAAGGGAAAACATCCTCTGATTTTCAGCCGTTTTTTATGCATCAGGCGTTTTTTGATGCGTTTTTTACGGCCGTTTTTGGAGCTGTTTTTCTATTGAAATAATGAAAAACGGCTCCAAAAACAGCTCAAGAAGTGACATGCACTTCTTTTTTACGGGGCGTTATTTTACACGCCGTTTTTACATACGGCCGGGTAAAAAAACCGCCCGTGGGAACAAAATTAAATTTTTCCCATTGAAATAAATGGGCAGATGTATGGAGGCATTCAGCCTCAGTATTTTTGACCGTTTTTCGGAGCATTTACGGCCTGAAAAACAGCTGAAATTAAGCCATGTGAAAATATCCTTACAACAATATTTGATCACTGCCTACCCTGACAGGGCCTGTTTACCCATGACGCAAGTAGTATGCAAACCCTGTCCTTATGTTGCTATCGGAGACTACTACTAGGAGAACAGCTAATCCCCTAGACTCCGCTAGTGGGTCCACTATAGCCGCTGAACGGTCCATAATAACCAGGGGCGTAACTAGGAAAGACTAGGCCCCATAGCAAACTTTTGACTGGGGCCCCCCCCCCTCTGCTGGGTATCACACAACCCCCCCCCCCCCCTTGTAGATAGTGCCTCCCTATAGATTCCACCACACAGCGCCCCCCTATAGATAGCACCATACACAGCCCCCTGTAGATAACGCCATACAGCCCCCTCTGTAGATAACGCCATACAGCCCCCTCTGTAGATTACGCCATACAGACCCCCCCCAAAAAAAAAACGGCCTATAGTTTGTCCTACAAAAGACATGCATCCCCTATCCACAGGATAGGGGATACATGTGTGATCGCTGGCAGCGATAAGGAGAACGGGGGACCGAAAGTCCCCCGAAATTCTCCATGACTAACCTCGGACTTCCGGCGTCTGCGCAGTTCAATAAAAATGAAAGGAGCGCTGGTCACGCATGCGCACAAGCACGACCGGTGCGCAAGTCATTTCCATGGAGCTGCAGACAGACTACGGAAGTCCGAGGTTTGTCATGGAGAACTTAGGGGGGACTTTCGGTCCCCCGTTCTCCTCATCGCTGGGCGTCCCAGTGATCCCACATGTATCCCCTATCCTGTGGTTAGGGGATGCATGTCTTTTGTAGGAACAACCCCTTCAGTGGCGTCGCGCTGTAGCAGCCATAGCGGCTGCTAGCGGAGCCTGCGGCCATGGGAGGGGCCGTGCCGGCGGGTGGCACGGGCCCCCTTATGCTGCAGGCCCCGTAGAAGTCGCTACGGCTGCTATAGCGGTAGTTACGCCACTGCGCATAGGTTTGTACAGCGTAAAACTACAGCTCCCAGCATGGCCGAAACAATGATAAGGATATGCTGGGAGATGCGGTTTCACAAACAGAATGACTTGCCCCGCCAATCAGCACCTTCCAATCAGTGTCATTGAAAGGCACTGGATGGTCAGGCACGGAACATGCCCGGCCATTCAGTGCTAATACATGTATTTTGCTGCCGCTAGCACCGGGGCCCCCTCCGGTGCTAGCGACACCTACAGGCATGAGAGTGCCTGTGTAAGGCTCGGTGGCGCGGGCCCCACAGTAGCGGTGCTACCCCTGTAAGTAGCGGTGCTACCCCTGTAGCAGCCATAACGGCTGCTAGCGGCGCCACCGGGCATTTGGGAGGGCGTGTCGGCTGGCGGCACGGGCCCCCTCAAGCCCCGGGCCCCGTAGCAGCCGCTACTTTTGCTACCGCGGTAGTTACGCCACTGATAATAACATATTTTGTGTTTATATTTTAATCTGTATTTTATGCATATTTCAATATGAACATGTGAATAGAGCATTATAGGGCTATATTCAGATTTGCCCTATGTCCTCTATAGTGGCTGACATGCTGAAAATATCGCCATGGATAGATTCAAGGATTTTAGCAATGGAGAAAATTTAAAGTTTGCATAAAATTATTCTGTGCTAAAAGTTTAGTGCCTAATGTTGTCCAGACAGTTTCTGTATTTTAAGACTGTGAATAAGCTGAAGCATCAATACTTTTTAACGCAACTCACACTAAAGTACTGCCTCAAGTTACAATATTATTTTCTTCCAGAACGACCATTGTAACTAGAAAATATTGGAACTTGAAACCATAAGGGTATGTTCACAGGGCAACGTCAATTACGTCTGAAATTACGGAGCTGTTTTCAGGCGAAAACAGCTCCTGAATTTCAGACGTAATTGCTCGTACTCGCGTTTTTCGCGGCGTCCATTACGGACGTACAGTAATTGGAGATGTTTTTCTGTGGAGTCAATGAAAAACTGCTCCAATTACGTCCCAAGAAGTGACATGCACTTCTTTGAGGCGGCCGTCTTTTTACACGCCGTCTTTTGACAGCGGCGCGTTAAAAAAAGCCTGTCTGAACAGAACACCGTAAGACCCATTGAATTCAATGGGCAGATGTTTGCCGACGGTTTGGAGCCGTTTTTTCGGCCATAATTCCAGGCGTAAAACGCCTGAATTACGTCCGTAAATAGGGCGTGTGAACATACCCTGACTGTATGGAAAAAAGTAGATGGTTCTGAAGCCCCTATAATGTCAACCAAAAATAAGAAAAATATAAAAATCTGTCCGTATGCCCTGTTAGGGCATATGAATGTAATAGAGAAGGGTCCACCGTTCTGCACCCCCTTTATGAGCTAGAGCACAGAGTCACTAAGGCCATGTTCAGACGTGCAGGAATTGCGCTTGAATTCCGGTGTGGACAGTCCGCAGTGGAATTCTGCAGCAGCCGTTTTTTACATTTGTTTCTATACATTTTCAGGAAACTTAGTTCAGACACTGCGGAAAATAACTGTGGAAATTAGGCTGTGGTGCAGAATTTCCCCTCAGCAGCATGCTCATTAATTTGCGGAGAAGCAGCGGAATTTCACTCGCCTGACCCCTCAATGGCCGCAGCTGTCCAGAGTTCGTTCCTGTTCTCTTCTTTCCTGAAGTCCTCCTCTGTCTGTAAATGTAGTAGTTTAAACTTTTCCCGCCTTTTATGGTAATTAGTTTTCCCTCTGGGATGCAGCTTCTTAACCCTGCCCACCGCTGCCACCTGTCCTGCACTGACTGGCTAAGGAGCTGTCAATCAAAAAGAAGGAGGTGGAGTTCACTCTGAGACACTGGAGGAATGAAAATCTGACTCTTTTCAGATGAAGATTTGACTCTTTTCTGCTCATTTGCATACGGAGTGGGACCACTGAAAAACGGAATACTAAAGCTACAGAGCTTACTTAGAACATATTTATAGCTTAGAGGACAATGATTTTTCACCCACTTTCACCAGGTATTGCTGGCTTTATAGCTAAAATGCTGGTGACAGGTTCCCTTTAAGGACGTAATTCAGGCGTTTTACGCCTGGAATTACGGCCGAAAATACTGCTTGAAAGCGTCAGCAAACATCTGCCCATTCATTTGAATGGGTTTTACGATGTACTGTGCAGACGGTAATTTTTTTTACGCGCCGCTGTCAAAAGACAGCTCGTAAAAAAGATGCCCACGTCAAAGAAGTGCATGTCACTTCTTGGGACGTAATTGGAGCCGTTTTCCATTGACTCCATAGAAAAACAGCTCCAATTACGTCTGTAATGAACGCTGCGAAAAACGCCTGTACTTGCCATTACGTCTGAAATTCAGGAGCTGTTTTCCCCTGAAAACAGCTCTGTAATTTCAGCCATAACGGACGTGTATGTGTGAACATACCCTCAGGGCCTATTTTGGGCCTTTTTTCAGGTCGTAAACGCCCGAAAAACGCCAGAAAAATCGGAAGCAGAACGCCTCCAAACATCTGCCCATCAATTTCAATGGGAAAACGGCGTTCTGTTCCGATGGAGCGTTTTTTCGCTGCATTTTTTTACGCGTTAAAAAACGGCCGCGAAAAAGAAGTGCAGGACACTTCCTGGGACATTTTTGGAGCCATTTTCCATATACTCTATTGAAAAAAGCTTGAAAAACGGCCGTAAAAAACACTGCGAAAAACGCTGCGAAAATCGCGAGTGGCACAAAAAACGTCTGAAAATCAGGAGCTGTTTTCTCTTGAAAACAGCTCCGTATTTTGAGACATTTTTGACTCTGCGTGTGAACATACCCTCACAGATAAAGCCTTCTCTCTAAACTCAGAAACATCTGTTGGAAACTGGTGAACCCCTTTCTATGTACAGGGCAGGAGCTTTTTCAGGTTGCTGTACAATACACACAGTGTGCAATAAAAACAACGGGGGTGCCCTTCACATGTACAAACAAAACCTAAATGATAAAAAAAATCAAACAGTACTATACCCCCCATACCCATATATTTTGTGAAAGTAGGCACATACCGCTTATTCCTATGTCTGAATGCACAAATCTTTACAAAATTATCAATACTGAAGAGATCAAAAATTTCCATGATCCAGATGCTGATAAACATTTATAGGGATTAGATAAAAACGACTCATTTTCTCACCTCTTGTAGTTAGGGGAAAAAAAGCTCCCCTAAGGCCAGGTTCCCACGGGTCGGATACGCTGTGTAAAAACTGTGCAGCGTATCCGACCTAGAGCCTACAGCACCCTCTGGGTGCGTTTTTTCAAACGGAATGTCCTCTGCGGAATTCAGCACTGGGAGAAAAAAAAACGTCCATACTTACCCCATCCCTTTACTCTGCTCGTAGTCCAGCCTCCTAAAGTGACGTTGTAGGCCATGTGACGTTGCAGCCTATGATTGGCTGCAGTGGTCACATGGGATGCAACATCATCCCAGGAGGCCGGACTGCAGGAAAAAAGGAGAGAGGTCCGGGTAAGGTTTACGCTGCATTTTTTTTCCTTGCTATTGTAAATGCTGCGGAATTTCCGCACAGAATTCTGTTGTGGAAATTCCACAACGTTTACGCTACGTGGGAACTCCTTCACACACACACCTCTTTTTTCAAAGTTTAAAATGCATTTATAAATGCATTTTTAATGGCCTTTTTTACATACGTTTTTGGTGCCATTTTTTATTTATTATAACTTTTCACCGGTGAAAAAACACCATACTTAGACCATGCTGTATTTTAAATAAATCGCCACTGACCTGATAAAAGCTACAAAAGTAGCACAAACAAAAATGCTGTGTATACAGGCTTTCCTAAATTGTACTAGAGCTTTTTTTTAGGGAAAGATTCTGAAAAACATTGCGAAAATCGACACTGAAAACGCAAGTAACCGATGTGTGTTTATTTAGCCAAAATGTGACCATCAGAAAGCATGATTGGTATGAGGGGTGACAACATGAACGGCAGTTTCTTTATCACCCCCCTGGGGGTTTATCACCCCCCTGGGGGTCACTAAAAGGCTGTACAAGGGGACAGATGCCTCCATCCCTAACCTGTACAGACAGAGAACCAAGATGTAAGACTTTTAATTCTGCTCCACAACTTATTTTAACTGTAGTGTGAACAAATTGTTTTTTTATTGAAAACTTTATGTGTAGTACAAAAGGTAAAAACACATAAATATACATCTCTTATTGTATCTCTTACCTGATTGAGGTCAACAAAGAAGAAAAATACACAGAAGCACAATGAAAAAAAACAACAAAGAAAAAAAAGTGAAGAGCTTCCCATTGCTAACACTTCATTTGGTCCAGCCATGCAAAAAACTGACATTAAATTGTGTTGTGTGAAAGTAGCCTTAAAAGACAATTAGCAAACTTTTTCACATTCAAGAAACTCTAGAAAATAAAATGAATCTGTCCTTTAGCTCTGCTTACACCTCTTTTTTTACTTACTATCGAAGGATATGCAGTGGAGGAAATAAGTATTTGATCCCTTGCTGATTTTGTAAGTTTGCCCACTGTCAAAGTCATGAACAGTCTAGAATTTTTAGGATAGGTTAATTTTACCAGTGAGAGATAGATTATATAAAAAAAAATAAAGAAAATCACATTGTCAAAATTATATATATTTATTTGCATTGTGCACAGAGAAATAAGTATTTGATCCCCTACCAACCATTAAGAGTTCAGCCTCCTCCAGACCAGTTACACACTCCAAATCAACTTGGTGCCTGCATTAAAGACAGCTGTCTTACATGGTCACCTGTATAAAAGACTCCTGTCCACAGACTCAATGAATCAGTCTGACTCTAACCTCTACAACATGGGCAAGACCAAAGAGCTTTCTAAGGATGTCAGGGACAAGATCATAGACATGCACAAGGCTGGAATGGGCTACAAAACCATAAGTAAGACGCTGGGTGAGAAGGAGACAACTGTTGGTGCAATAGTAAGAAAATGGAAGACATACAAAATGACTGTCAATCGACATCGATCTGGGGCTCCATGCAAATCTCACCTCGTGGGGTATCCTTGATCCTGAGGAAGGTGAGAGCTCAGCCGAAAACTACATGGGGGGTACTTGTTAATGATCTCAAGGCAGCTGGGACCACAGTCACCAAGAAAACCATTGGTAACACATTACGCCGTAATGGATTAAAATCCTGCAGTGCCCGCAAGGTCCCCCTGCTCAAGAAGGCACATGTACAGGCCCGTCTGAAGTTTGCAAATGAACATCTGGATGATTCTGAGAGTGATTGGGAGAAGGTGCTGTGGTCAGATGAGACTAAAATTGAGCTCTTTGGCATTAACTCAACTCGCCGTTTTTGGAGGAAGAGAAATGCTGCCTATGACCTAAAGAACACCGTCCCCACTGTCAAGCATGGAGGTGGAAACATTATGTTTTGGGGGTGTTTCTCTGCTAAGGGCACAGGACTACTTCACCGCATCAATGGGAGAATGGATGGAGCCATGTACCGTCAAATCCTGAGTGACAACCTCCTTCCCTCCACCAGGACATTAAAAATGGCTCGTGGCTGGGTCTTCCAGCACGACAATTACCCGAAACATACAGCCAAGGCAACAAAGGAGTGGCTCAAAAAGAAGCACATTAAGGTCATGTAGTGGCCTAGCCAGTCTCCAGACCTTAATCCCATCGAAAACTTATGGAGAGAGCTGAAGATCCGAGTTGCCAAGCGACAGCCTCGAAATCTTAATGATTTACAGATGATCTGCAAAGAGGAGTGGGCCAAAATTCCATCTAACATGTGTGCAAACCTCATCATCAACTACTAAAAATGTCTGACTGCTGTGCTTGCCAACAAGGGTTTTGCCACCAAGTATTAAGTCTTGTTTGCCAAAGGGATCAAATACTTATTTCTCTGTGCACAATGCAAATAAATATATATAATTTTGACAATGTTATTTTTTTTTTATTTTTTTTATATAATCTATCTCTCACTGGTAAAATTAACCTAGCCTAAAAATTCTAGACTGTTCATGTCTTTGACAGTGGGCAAACTTACAAAATCAGCAAGGGATCAAATACTTATTTCCTTCACTGTATACGTTGAGTATACGTCCGACGGAAGTCTTTGACATATTCTTTGGCATAGGCAAAAGAGTGGCAGCCATTGACTCCTATTGTAAAGAAAAAGGCAGAGAAAGGTCTGTGCTGCGGCATATAGAAGGTCTTGATGCCGGGTAATGTCAGGACGTTGCATGCGACGCAGCACCGCACATCCAGCGTCAGGACATTGTGTGCTACGTCGCACAACACCCTCTAGTTACGCCCCTGGGGGAACTAATGCATTGGGTTCATGTGCCGGGAGCTTTCCCAGCGCATATGACGAACGTAGGGCAAAAACTAATTGTGAACCAAGCTTAAGAAATCGGTGTGTAGAGCAGGGTAAGGCACATGAGAACTGCTTCTACATTTTTTTTTTATCTCAATCATACATAAAGGAATCTGCCATTCATTTTTTCTTCTACTTGGCACAATAAAACCTGTCGGGTGTCATTATATGACAGTAACAATGCCTGAGATAGTGTGCTGTTAATACTGTCTATGAATTGAAATAATATGGTTTGTCTCACCTAGCAGCTGCCAGTAAAGTCATAATCGCAGCTACGTATACTAATCTGTGTATTCTTTCTCCTTCCCTAAAGAGCTAATTAACGAGGAGTCTTGAATATATCATATTTTTTTATTTCTTTGATAAACCTATTTAAAGTGCACCTGTTACCAATACATAATGGAAGCCCCCATTCTGAAGACTAACATTTACCTAGAATTCATACATACTACTTGATTAAATATTCACCTGGCACTGATACCAAGCGTGCCGTTATGAATATTACTTCAGCGCATAAGGTGGCCCCCTATTCTTATGTAAACAGCAGATGTCTCCCTTGTATAGAGTGGGTGCACCAGTAATGTGATCGACAAGAGCGCTCCTGACAATTACCAGCAAGGATGCAGCTGTCAAAGGATGAGTTATTGAACAGCTTGGTTCAATGAATCTACTTACTGTCATTGTTGTAGTCCCTGGAAGGTGTCACTGAGCAACTACGGACTAGGGGTCATTGGGCAACTTATTGACTAAGGAAAGCAACCAGATTGGTAACTTGAACCTCCCGGGCCCCAATGCAAAATCTTTAACATTGCCCTCAATTATCATGTCTTATATGGGACAGATAGGCCTTTTGGGCCCTCTCAGGCCCCAGGGCCTGGGTGCGACCGCTAACTCTGCACCATCTATTCAGTTAGGGCCAGAATTATTTGGACAGTGACACAATCTTTATGATTTGGGCTCTGCATGCCACCAAATTAGATTTTAAATGAAACAACCGAGATGCAATTGAAGTGTAGACTTTCAGGTTTAATTCAAGGGGTTGAACAAAAATATCCTGTGAAACGTTTAGGAATTGCAACCATTTTTCTACACAGCCTCCTCATTTCAGGGGCTCAAAAGTAATTGGACAAATTAACATTGCTATAAATAAAAATTTTTTTTTAATACTTTGTAGAGAATCCTTTGCAGGCAATGACTGCCTAAAGTCTGGAACCCATAGACATCACCAAACGCTGGGTTTCCTCCTTTGTAATGCTTTGCCCGGCCTTTACTGCAGCTGTCTTCAGTTGTTGCTTGTTTGTGGGTTTTTCCGCCTTAAAGAGGCTCTGTCACCAGATTTTGCAACCCCTATCTGCTATTGCAGCAGATAGGCGCTGCAATGTAGATTACAGTAACGTTTTTATTTTTAAAAAACGAGCATTTTTGGCCAAGTTATGACCATTTTTGTAGTTATGCAAATGAGGCTTGCAAAAGTCCAAGTGGGTGTGTTTAAAAGTAAAAGTCCAAGTGGGCGTGTATTGGGTGCGTACATCGGGGCGTTTTTAATACTTTTACTAGCTGGGCGCTCTGATGAGAAGTATCATCCACTTCTCTTCAGAACGCCCAGCTTCTGGCAGTGCAGACACAGCGTGTTCTCGAGAGATCACGCTGTGACGTCACTCACAGGTCCTGCATCGTGTCAGACGAGCGAGGATACCGGCACCAGAGGCTTCAGTTGATTCTGCAGCAGCATCGGCGTTAGCAGGTAAGTCGATGTAGCTACTTACCTGCAAACGCTGATGCTGCTGCAGAATCAACTGTAGCCTCTGGTGCCGGTGTCCTCGCTCGTCTGACACGATGCAGGACCTGTGAGTGACGTCACAGCGTGATCTCTCGAGAACACGGCTGTGTCTGCACTGCCAGAAGCTGGGCGTTCTGAAGAGAAGTGGATGATACTTCTCATCAGAGCGCCCAGCTAGTAAAAGTATTAAAAACGCCCCGATGTACGCACATAATACACGCCCACTTGGACTTTTACTTTTAAACACACCCACTTGGACTTTTGCAAGCCTCATTTGTATAACTACAAAAATGGTCATAACTTGGCCAAAAATGCTCGTTTTTTAAAAATAAAAACGTTACTGTAATCTACATTGCAGCGCCTATCTGCTGCAATAGCAGATAGGGGTTGCAAAATCTGGTGACAGAGCCTCTTTAAGTTTTGTCTTAAGCAAGTGAAATGCTTGGGTTGAGATCTGGTGATTGACTTGGCCATTGCAGAGTATTCCACTTTTTTGCCTTAAAAAACTCCTGGGTTGCTTTCGCAGTATGTTTTGGGTCATTGTCCATTTGTACTGTGAAGCGACGTCCAATCAACCTTGCTGCATTAGGTTGAATCTGAGCAGAAAGTAAATTCCTGAACACTTCAGAATTCATCCGGCTGCTTCTGTCTTCAGACACATCATTAATAAACACTAGTGACCCAGTGCCTTTGGCTGCCATGCATGCCCATGCCATCACACTCCCTCCACCATGTTTTACAGAGGATGTGGAGTGCTTTGGATCATGAGCCCGTTCCAAGCCTTCTCCATACATTCTTCCTCCCATAATTCTGGTGCAGGTTGATCTTAGTTTTGTCTGTCCAAAGAATTATGTTCCAGAACTGGGCGGCTTCTTTAGATGTTGTTTGGCAAAGTCTAATCCGGCCTTTCTATTTTTGAGGCTGATTAATGGTTTGCACCTTGTGGTGAACTTAGATACTGATACACCTACTTCCAGGAGAGTGTTCTTCACTTGGGTAGATGTTGTGAAGGGGTTTTTCTTCACCATGGAAAGGATTCTGCAATCATCCACAACTGTTGTCTTCCGTGGACGTCCAGGCCTTTTGGAGTTCACGAGATCACCAGTGCACTCTTTTTTTTTCAAGAATGTACCACACTGTTGATTTGGCCACTCCCAACATTTGTGTTATCTCTCTGATGGATTTCTTCATTTTTTCAGCCTAACGAGGGTCTGTTTCACTTGTATTGAGAGCTCCTTTAACCTCATGGTGTGGGTTCACAGCAACAGCTTCCACATGCAAATGGCACACCTGGAATCAACCCAGACCTTTTACCTGCTGAATTGCTGATGGATTAACGAGGGAATAGCCCATTAAATAGCTTTGTAGATAATTGTCCAATTACTTTTGGGCCCTTGAAAAAGAGGCAACTACATATTAAAGAGCTGGAATTCCTAAACCCTTCTTCAAATTAGGATGTGAATACCCTCAAATTAAAGTGGAGAGTCTGCAATTTAATCCCATACTGATTATATAACTTTATATTCAATTTGTTTTGGTAAAAAGCTAAAATGCCAAAACTTGTGTCACTGTCCAAATAATTCTGGACCTAACTGTAGCTATGCTCCTTGAAGCATCACTCCTATCATCCTCCTTGCACCCATTTATGCAAATATACACCTGAATGTCAGTGGGGAAAGGTTTAACACCTCTTGCACACGACCAAGTTCGCGCCGTGAAAAACGGTCCGAGTGTCGACCGCATTTCCTGGCCCGACTGCGGTACAGGTGAACAGGACTCCTGCCATCATAGACATTTTATGATGCTAGGAGTCTCTGCCTCCCCACGGAACTGCTGTTATGGTATCATTTTGTTCAGTTCGGAAACCGCAGCTCCTTGGGGAGGCAGGGACTCTGAGCATCATAAAATGTCTATGATGCCAGGAGTCCCATTTACCTGTACCGCGGTCGGTCCTCGGTTGTGTGCAAGAGGTGTTACATGTGTTGAATTTTTGAAGTTCAGGAGTTTACCCTTGTTACAACTCAATTCACATGCCGCCCTTTGCACTGCAGGTAGAAAGCTTAATTTATTCAGGTTATCTCATTGGAACCTCTCTGTTCATGTGCTTATCTCTAATAGTGGCTGTGATTTAAAGAGTTTTTCCAGTTTATGAAAATAACATTTATACTGTACAATGAGACTATATCCAACTTTCAACTATACTATGGGAGAGATTTATTAAGACTGGCAATTCTTACTAATGTTTTTTGGAGTGAAACGCATCAAATTTATTATGAGGCTCCCAGATAATCCCACCCACTTTACTCGCTTCTCTTCAAACGTGAAAAGTCGCAAATTATAGCGCAAATATGATTTGCAACTTTTATATGCCACAAAACTGGCACAAGTGGCTTAATAAATTCCTCCTTTTAAGTTTAAAATCCCCCCAGTTTCCAAAATCTCTACTTGCTGTTAGTGAGTGTAAAACTGTTTAAATTGAGAAGCTAAAACCTGTCCTGACCGTGTCCTGACAAAGGAACTTTCACGTTCCCAAAATGTATTGATTCTTATACTTTACATCTAAATAAACCAACAATATATTCATTATTCCGTACATCGTAGATTCCCATAAAAAAATATAAAGTAGCAATGCTTCATTGATCTTTCTTTATCCTCGAGGATTCTCCGATTTTCTCTATTCTTTTTGCTCTTTAAGAAGATATGCCAGAAAAGTCATTGTTATGTGAAACCTAATGGTTCCTAGTTAATCTTGCATTATGACACAAACTTTACTTAAAAACAGATACATATTTCATGTTAAAAAATGCCAAGTCCTATCTATCATGGGATCATCTTTGTTGGCTCCATAGATCAAAGACTGGTCCCTCTGTCTTTTTCATTTTGATGTCATCATGAAAGTGACACCTCTTATGTTTCTTCTTGTGTCCACAATGCGTATTCTCTGAAGTATTTCTCAATGCTTTGCTGCTGTTGACAGGTATTGGAGAGGGAGATTTAGGTGAAGAGCGTAAGTCTATCAATCCTGAAATAGAAGACGTTCTGCTCAGATAAAGTGACTGTTTGATCACACAGACAAACAATGATGAGGTGACTACTGAATTTCTTCTCATTCCTGTTCATGGAGATAAATTGTCCCCCTGGAAGAACAGCTCAGTCCGAAATAATAATTTTATTTTGTACACATGTACAGAAATGATAATGGGGTACAACTCCCAATAATCCTATACATTATGGCATTGCAGCATGTAATATTACATTTCACAGATTATTTCCTATTCTGTTCATAGATTAAAGAAACCCCCACTCCCCACCAGCACTGAGACATAATGAGGCATATTCATCAATAGTGTCAGAAGAAGACATTTTAAAGGGGGAACAAATCTTTTAAATTGACTTAAATTGCATCAAATATATCAAATTGTACATAATACATTTAGAACAGCTCTAAGCATTTTAGACACGCTTCTCTTTGAATTGCAAGTTGTTTTGCTGAGTTCCCCACAATTTACCTGCGTTTATCTGACCATTTTCTCATGAATAGAGATATTCCGATAATAAAAGTACAATATATATGTGGGTTTGTCAATGGTGGGCCTACATATTTACTACAAAAGTTAGAATTATATTTTCAAGGTTTATCGACAATAGAATGATACCGGTTTAGAAAGTTCTATGATGAGGGGCACATGCCGGCAGAACCCTGTGCACGGAGCCTAAACAGCATTACACGGAGTCTGTAGTATGGAGCCATAGAAGAATACCTCTGTACAAATGAAGTGTGATGGAGAATGCAACAATTTATATTTTGTCAGATTCATACCTCCATACATATTAAAGGTACAGAGGTACAGTAGAGGCCTTATGATACAAAATACAGTGCTAATATGGGCGTGTGCATGAGCACTTATTGTTAGTGAAACTAGTATTAATGAGGGAAGTATTAGTTCTCCCAACAGGGCTGGATTTTCCATTATGTAGAATAGACCCATGCCTGTGGTCGGCCCTGCGGGAAAGGTCACATGGTCTTCGGGAGTCAAGATTGTTACAGTAATCTTCATTTAATATGTATATACATGCTCTATGCGAAAAACATTAAAGGGGTTATCTGGCATTTTAAAATTGATGGCCTATCCTTAGGCCATCAATATTAGATTTGTGGCGGTCAGACTCTCGGCAACCCCAACGATCAGAAGTTTGAAAAGACTGCGGTGCTCATACGAGACCCGCTGCCTCTTCACTGTTTGTATGGATTTCATTTTTGTTCGTACTACACATACTGTTATTTTCGTAGTGGTTGTGCAAGGTATTGCAGTGTTGTCAAGCAAAGCTGATCAAGCACCGTTGACTCGTCAAACAGCTGATCGACAGGGTTGCTGAGAGTCGAGCCCTTACCAATATAATATTGATGACCTATCCTAAGGATAGAACGTCAATTTTAAAATACAGGATTACCCATTTAAAAGAGTATTTAGATGTTCTACACTCAGGTATCTCTGGTAAAAGTTTAGGTATATATAGATTAGACATTCACATTGACTGATCAGAGAGCATTTCGCACCTACAGTCTCCTGATGTCTAGATCCGATACTGGCTCTCAATTGTTATCAGATATCTCCATGTCAGAGCTAATTCAGATTTGATGTAGTGTACCCATCACATATGATGTTTATATAAAACCTTTGGATAAATGAAGTCCATTTGCAGTTACATGGTATGTAACTAATACCCAGGGCTTACTGGCTCTGTGGCACAATGTTAGAATGAGCCAGCTGATAAATACAACTAAAATCTCTGTTCAGGAAAGATTAATTCAGATCCTTGTGGCTTTTCTCTCTCTGATCAAGCTATGTACTCAAGACGGAGGGGAGATTTCAGTCTGTTCAGCTCATCTGTTCAGTCTGTTCATCTAAGTCACATTCCCTGATCATGCAAGTCTTTGGAGAGGTCAGAGCATAGGTCACAAAATGGGTTCACACAGAGTTTTTTGACGAGTATTTTGACGCGGAAACTGCGCCGCAAAACTCGTCAAAAACGGCCTGAAAATGCCTCCCATTGATTTCAATGGGAGACGGAGGCGTCTTTTTCCCGCGAGTCGGTAAAACCGACTCGCGGGACAAAGAAGGGACATGTCCTATCTTCGGGCGTTTATGCCTCTGACCTCCCATTGACATCAATGGGAGGCAGAGAAAGCGTATTTCACGAAAAACGCTGCAAAAAACCGCTGCGAAAATCGGCGTGCATGGAGAGGAAAATCTGCCTCAAACTTCCAAACTGAATTTTGAGGCAGAATTTCCACCTGCAAAAAACTCAGTGTGAGAGGGGGCGTGGCCGGATGTCTGCCTGAGTAGACGTGCTTCACAGCGCTCCTGAGCTTCCTGACTCCTTATCCTGTTGGAATCCCTGCCATCCTACATCCTAAGTTGCCCAAAAGGGCAAGACAAGTGACTCTATCACCCCTGTATCCCTACCCATTGGTAGTTTTGGGGTCTCGTGTCGTGGGGCCTTCCTGGAGCGAGGTGTTAGTCAGCCAGCGGCACTTCCGGTTAAGCGCGTGGCGGGCGGATGTGAAGGTCTGTCTGCTGGAGTATCGTCCTGTGTCGGTCGCGGCTAACGGAGGCTGGTGTCGGTGATTGCTGGCGGCAGGACTGTGGATCGGGCGAGAGGCATAGCTGTGCTGCCGTGTGTGAAGGGTGTCCAGTTGGAGTCGGGATGATCCTTCCAAAGAGCGCTTCCCAGGTATTCCACCGGACTGAGTTGGCTGTGCAGGCGCACAGGTCCCTAGGACACCACACACCCTTAACCTGTGGCCTTGTTCCTTCTTGTGTATCTGACACTCAGCCAGCTCGCGCATACCCTGCAGCCCTCCGTTTGCATCATGGGAGGAAGTAAGGCTGGAAAAAAGGGGAAAATGAGATCCATGCAGGGCAGCTATATTCCCCCATCAGATGAAGAATCCCTAGATGACATGGAGGATGGAGCTTCTGGCTCGGCCCTGGCCAAAATTAAGGCTAATGCAGTAAAGAGGTTGGAGCAATTTACTAGGCCTGAACACCCCCCCCCCCCCCCGTTTCTCCGGACCAATCTCTGTCCCTGTTTGAGGGCTCGCTGAGTCCTCCAAGACCAATATCACCAGAGGACCTACCTGCTTCCTCCTCTCATGTGGACACAAAATTTGCTGAATTAATGTCTGCAATTACCTCCTGTCAATCCTTACTAAGGTTGATGAGCTGCGTCAAGACTTCGTTATCCTGAGGCATGATGTGCAAAAAGTGCGGGAACGCACTACAGAAACAGAGCGCATGATCTCGGAGGTGGAGGATACTCTACACCCTATTCCAGCTCAGATCACGGATCTGAGGCGACAAATGGAGACTTTGGTCGAGCGGGCTGATGATTTTGAGAACAGACTGCGTAGGAATAACATCTGCATAGTGGGGTTGCCGGAAAAGTCAGAGGGTACAGATGCCGTTTCTTTTCTGGAGGGGTGGTTGAAGGAGACCTTTGATGCTACTGTCTTTTCAGCATTTTTCATGATTGAACGGGCTCATCGGCTCCCTGCTAGGCCCGGGCCGCCGGGAGGCCCTCCTCGGCCTATGCTGGCGCGGCTGCTGCATTTCAGGGATAGAGATGCTATTCTTCAAGCAGCAAGGCGTAAAGGTTCTATCCTCTATAATTCTCAGCGGATCTCCATTTATCCAGATTTCTCGGTCACGATCCGGAAGCAGCGGGTGCGTTTTACAGAGGTCAGGAAGAAGCTTCAAGAAATGGGGTACAAATATGCTATGCTATACCCTGCTAAGTTGAGGGTGAGTGATGGGCCGACTGCAAGATTTTTTTCTTTCCCCCACTGAGGCCTTGGACTGGGCAGCTGCTGCACCCCGAGCCCCAGGAGTGGATATCCCCCCCTGATTGCTGAGTTACCCTGTCGGAAAACTTCTGATATGATGTGTTTCTCTCTCTTTCCTGGAAAATTACTTATTGTACTGAATCGGTTGCTAATTACCTGTTGTACTTGCACTGTTACCATGGAGAGATGATGTGATCTGACTGTGATGTACTGCTCAATATTTGTGTCACTTGTCTTCACTGTTAATTCTTAATTTTTTGTTATTTTTTCCCCTATTAGTGGGGTCGGGTCTCAGGGCTGTGCTGCTGTTTTAGCTGTTAGCTTAGTCAGGGACCACTGTTCTCAGTTGTAGTTCAGTTAGTGGGTACAGGTCTGCACTAGAAGTCTAGTGCTTGACAGGGATTGTTGGGGTCTGCTTTATTGTATTTCAATGTATTGTTATATGTGGTGTGAAATGATTGCGTGTGTGAATGTCTGTGTATATTTCTCCTCTCCATTCCCCTCGTATGTTGGCTCTGGGTCTCCTGCGGTTTTCTGTTCTTCAGGCGTACCATGGCTCTAATCAAGGTCTTGAGCTGGAATGTCAGGGGGCTTAATTCAAAATTTAAACGGTCTCTTGTGTTAAATTTTTTGAAGAAACACTCGCCCCATGTTATTTGCTTACAAGAGACACATTTAACTGGACAAAAAATGTTGGCCCTTAAGCGGGCTTGGATAGCTAGAGGGTACCACTCCTCATATTCTTCGTATTCTAGGGGGGTGTCTGTTCTTATAGCCAAAAGTGTGCACCTGGAGGTATTGAGTATTAAATTTTGGTCCAAGATTTATTGCTCTTGTACGTCTGTTATATGAACAGCCTGTCGCTAGGGTGAGAACCAACCTGGATGTCTCTAAACCCTTCTCTTTGGGTCAAGGCGCCAGGGGTGTCCACTTTCCCCTTTTTTGTTTGCTCTCTCGATTGAGCCTCTGGCACTGGCAGTTAGGCATTCCCCTTCAATTATTGGTATTCCTCGAGGTTCACTGGTCGAGAAAATATCCCTGTACGCAGATGATACATTGGTGTACTTGGCTGATGATGGTCCTTCGTTGGCTTCGCTTTTACAGCTGATTGACACTTTTGGGGCATTCTCCGGTTTGTCGGTTGATTGGTCTAAGTTGGTTATGTTTCCTCTCTGTGCAGAATATTGCTCCCGGCAGGGGCTCCCTGTCCCGTTGCAGGTCGTATCTCAATTTACGTATCTTGGGCTGCGGATTACCCTTAATTTGTTACGTTTTCGTGAGCTTAATTTATGTCTATTGGTGGCCTCTACTGAACAGCAGCTAAATACTTGGAGGAACCTCCCCCTCTCCTTATATGGTAGGATAAATCTCTTCAAAATGGTATATCTGCCTAAATTTCTTTACCTCCTACATATTTGTCCAATTATCCTGCCCAAACAATTTTTTGGACAACTGGATGGGATTCTACGTGGGTTCCTATGGCAGGGGGGTACACCTCGGTTTAGTCTCAGTCTTCTGCAGGCCCCAAGGAGCATGGGGGGGATGGCGGAACCCAACCTTTACCTATATTATTTGGCTTCGCAGCTGGTGCTGGCTCACTGATGGATTGATATTAACTTAAGTAATGCGGCCACCGCGCTGGCAGGGGTACTCATGACTTCATATGAGAGTATACCAACTTCTTGTATAGGTTTAAACCCTCGTGTCGGGTGCCATTACCATTAAAAACTATAGCTGATGCCTGGAGGAAGGAGCACATATTAATAAGAGATGTTGCGGATTCTTCTGTCTCCCCTAGGACTCCGTTATGGAACAATCCATGGCTGCCTCACCTGGTGTCCTTGCCGGGAGCGATGATGTGGGCTGGGGTGGGGGTTCGATTTTTAGGCCAAATCTACTCTGTGGACAGTTGTTTTGTCTCCTTCTCTGAGCTTGGGGAGAGGTTTGGGGTTTCGAGGAAGGCTTTTTATCATTATCTCCAATTGAGACATGCCTGCTTGGCCCTGTTCGGATTGGTTATGCCAGCTTTGGGGTTTTCCAAATTGGAGGACTTGCTTGGCACCCCGGACCTTCCTAAGACTCATACTCAGACCTATGCCTTGTGGTTGTCATCTGTAAAACGACCCTTTGATAGGGCGCTCCTGGGGTGGAAGAGAGATGTCCCTGATCTATCGGAAGAGGAGTGGAGGGAGGTAGAGCTCTCATTCTTTGATTCAGTTATTAGTGCTCGAGACTTTTTAATACAATCGCGGTTCCTACACAGAATTTACTATACTCTGGTTAGACTTCAGAGAATTGGGGCCTCCGGGTCGGATAGCTGTTTTAGGTGTCAGTCGGATGTTGGCACGTACCTTCACTGTGTATGGTCCTGTCCTAGGATTTCGCTATTCTGTTCAAGAGTTGTAGAGTTTCTTCATGATAAATTTGAGTTTCCCCAGGTTCTCTCTCCACAGGTGTGCCTCTGGGGCATTATGAATGAGATAGTACAAGGATATTATGACAAAATATTTTTTAGATTTGTTTTGTTCTGTGCGAGGAAGATTATGATTATGGCATGGAAAGCCACGGTGTGTCCTAGTCTAGAACATTGGTTGCAATTGGTAAATAAGTATATTCCCTTGTATCAGACGTTATACATTAGCAGAAGGTGTCCAGACAAATTCGGGAAGATATGGGCTAGGTGGATGGAGATATCGGACACTGCTGTATAATTCGCATGTGTGCATGGTGTGTGAATGGATGTCTGTTTTGTCTGTTTCAGGGCAATAATGATGGTCACCTGCTGATCCGGTTTTCCTTTAAAAAAAGGAATATACTCATGTGATCCGTTTTGTTTACATGCTGGCTTTTACAATGTGACTGTCTTATTTTTTGTGATTGTTATTGCCAACTAGTTTGGTTGGTCAGTATGCTCTTTTTAAGAGTTAATAAAAGAAAACCTTTTAAAAAAAAAAAAACTCAGTGTGAACCCAGCCTTACACAGGAGGCTGTTAGGGCATGACCACACATGGCGGAATTCCTCCGCAACTGTCCGCATCAATGCCGCACAGAATCTGCGTTGCAGATTCTGCAGCGGATCTGCACAAAATGTGCAGAAAATTGATGCGGACTGGCCGCTGCGGACTGCAGGAAAAGTGCTTCTCTTCTCCCTATTCAGTGCAGGATAGAGAGAAGGGACAGCACTTTCCCTAGTGAAAGTCAAAGAAATTCATACTTACCGCCCGTTGTCTTGGTGACGCGTCCCTCTTTCGGCATCCGGCCCGACCTCCCTGGATGACGCTCCAGTCCATGTGACCGCTGCAGCCTGTGCCTGGCCTGTGATTGGCTGCAGCCGTCACTTACACTGAAACGTCATCCTGGGAGGCCGGACTGGAGACAGACGCAGGGAGTTCTCGGTAAGTATGAACTTATATTTTTTTTTACAGATACATGTATATTGAGATCGGTAGTCACTGTCCCGGGTGCAGAAACAGTTACTGCCGATCGCGTAACTCTTTCAGCACCCTGGACAGTGACTATTTACAGACGTCTAATAGCAACGCTCCCGTCATTACGGGAGCCCCATTGACTTCCTCAGTCTGGCTGTAGACCTAGAAATACATAGGTCCAGCCAGAATGAAGAAATGTCATGGTAGTAAAAACAATACGCTCCGCAGCACACATAAGATCTGCGGACTTCATTGCGGAATTTTGACTCTCCATTGAAGTCAATGGAGAAATTCCGCCATGAGTCCGCAACCAGTCCGCCACTGCTCCGCAACAGACAGAGCATGCTGCGGACACCAAATTCCGCTCCGCAGCCTATGCTCCGCAGCGGAATTGTACGCATCGTGTAAACGAACACTGCTAAATTAAAGTGAAAGTCAATGGAGAAACGGCTCCGCTGCGGATTAACGCTGCGGAGTGTCCGCAGCGGAATTTAAGTGAAATTCCGCTATGTGTGAACCCGCCCTTACACTTCTTGGACACATTCTCCCACCCTTTGCAGTCAGTGGTAAATGTTATGTAGCTAATTTTTCAAAGTCCTATAACTGCAACATCCCTATTCTGGAATAATTCTTATCCTATTGCATAATACTTAAATTTGCACCTCTTGTGAGATTTTAATCCCTCATTGTGTTTGTAAAATAGGAATTGCTTTGTTGCTACTAGTTAAGCTTTTACCTATTTTAATGAAGAGGGATTACTTTGAGACCGCAAATATCTCATAAGCCTACTCCTACACAGCAGTTCTGCCTGACATGGTAAATATAGTGTTTGTCTTTTAGCCACAGATAACACAAAACAAGATCAAATTAATTTTTTTCTACTTATAGAATTTAACATTTGTATTTCTACGAAATGGCAAAAATAAAGGAAGACTAATATGTTAATATTGTTGAATAGAAAGAATGATGAAATAAATTTTGATAATCTGTGTCCAGTTATACTAGTTATTACAATACCATAAAGTATACCGATCATTACAATTCGTCGGAATTCAATAATTTTGGTGGGATTGTCCCACAACCTTATGTTAATGTGGGCCATCCAGCTCACCCCCAATGTCAGGGTACGAGGTGTTAGGCATGTTGAACTTCAACATGCCAGATCCTTTGTTCCATGGGCGATAAACTGCTGCCGGAGGGGTCCAGCAGCAGCATATTCCCCTTTCCTCATTGAAATAAACATGCGTGATTGGTCAAGCTCATGATGGTGTTAGTAGAACTAGATTTTTGGCAGACAACCATCTCATGTGTATGGCCAGCTTTAGACAGCTGTAGATTGATATTAGATGTAGTGCAGCCAGTTTCGTCTAACCTGCGTATTTTGGGTCTTTTTCCTCTCCCCTACTCTTTCGTCTGTGTTTTGAGACAGTCAGATGTTTCCCCTGCTGCCCCCTCCTAAACGCTGATTGAGAAACTGCAGCTGCATCCCCCTACTTCTCCATATCTTCTATTTACAAATATATATTTTTTTTTGGGGTGAGGACTGACTGATTAAACATTTCTTGCAGGCAGTAAATAATATAAATTGAACGACAGGCTGCTGAAAAGCAATGAAGATGCCACTTTTCCCTAATAACAAATTTTGCATGAAAATTTATCATTTTCACATGTACTACTGAGTTAGTAATAGAAAATGAAAACCATAGGTGTATTTTTAAGTTGACATCGTACACATATGTTGTTCCCATAAAACTATTTTGTCAATTGAGATAATGTTTCTTTGTGTGGAGTAAAGCTGTTTACATCAAGCAAAAGTGGCTACAACTTTTATGGCCATCACAACCATGTGTTACTCACTAGATTGTATGTCAGGTGTTATGGTATCTATTCAAGTAAGGACACAGGGGCTCAATATGAAAAGTGAAGGTATGGCACATAGCAACTAGGCAAGTTTATAAACTGCACTTACAAAATTAGTTGCACTAGCTTTAATAATATGTCTATTTTAGATACAATTTTTTTTAGTGAAATATCCACCATAATAATCTGAATTTTGGCTGCCACTGGATGAGCATATTCATTCTCAGTGTTAGTAATAATCTCAATGTTGTATTTTATAGTTAACAAACCTCCAATAGCCATTTACAATAATCTGTAACTCACTTGTATTGGCCTTTATGTTTTGTTTTTTTTAATGTACCCCTTTCTCTCTCTGTCCGCCTCTAGCCTCCTCTGTTTGCTACCCACCCCTCTCTGAAGATAACTTGTAAGGATAAAACCTTCTTGGACAATATGCTGGGCCTATTTGGGTAGAGAGGAACATGGAGATAATTAGAAGAAGGAAATGAATGCGCTGTGATGGCGATGATATCTGGTGTTACGGATTTGCAGCTGAGACACGCTCTATTGTGCCATTATAAAATGGGGCTTAATGCTTTCTCTAATAGGATCTAAGTATCAGAGACAGGTTGTTGAAAACAATCTTTCATCTAAACATTATCATTGTACAGTAGTAGGATTAACCACTTCACTGCCGCACAATTATGAGATGACAGTGCTATTTTGGGCGTTTTTTTTCACAGATGTTTCATCTTAGAAATGCAATACTGATATAGTTTCTTGTTTATTGAAGCATATCTTCATATTCCTCTCTAAGCCTTTGTTTACACCACATCTGTAAAAATGCGATCGGAATATACGCCAGGGGAAACTTGTATAGCTCTGTCATATGCAACTGTATGTCTTACAGTATATATGTTGCCAATTCACTACCAATTAAATTTTTTTTATACAGCACTGTATTTATTTTTAATTTTTTTGCAGGATAAACGGTGCGTAGTGAAATAAAAGGTATGCTGACCCAAATCATCCCAAATTTTGGCATATTTTGAGCCCTACAAAGCATTCCGACAGGCTCCGTATATACATGGGGAGATTTTCCGAGTGTATATGCTGTATGTGTAGTGTAAACATAGCCTTGCTGAAGCTCAGTTGCTTTAGTATATGTATGTCAGTTATCTAACAATAATGGTCTAAATTGCTTGTAGATTTAGACAGATTCCTTGGTAACGGTCCTTTTACATGGCCCAATTTGGGCCATAAAAACAAGTGCCGATTGACGAGATCGGCTATGTATGAAAATGAACGATCATTACTACAATAGTTCATCCCCAGACATTTCTATTAAGTCGGCAGCCCATGTAAATTTTATTGGCCGCATAAACGAGCTGATCAGCCGATGTACGAGCGATGGCAGCCCTGTTTACACAGGGCAATGATCGGGAACAAGCGAAGGCGCCATAATGTCACTGCAACACGCCGACTTGTGTCAAGGTCCCTGAACCTTTTTGGCCACAGGCAGGAAGTTACGTGTGGCCTACGAGAGAAAACGCCGGGCAGGGAGCCGAAAGGTCCCTGATCCACCACTATGAAAGTGGCAAGGTGTAGGGGGCCTGGTTTAAGAGCGCTCTGCCACTATGACTCCCCTGATATACACGTACAGTTACATTTGAAATGCAATCCAACATGTATATACGTTACCGGCAAAGTGTGAAACTAAAATATTGTATAAAATAACTAGATATTCTGTAGAATGCGTTTTACAGAATACCTAAGATTTCCTAACCTTCTTCAGTGTTTCACAGATACTGCAGGATATCCCGATTAACATATATGTGACTATAGAATGAATAGGATATTATATATTTTCTGTCACAATATGCAAACTCATCTCAAAGAGACAAATGGAAATAAATGGTTTTAATCAATGGCAATGCTCCACAGAGATGCTACCCGACTCACATGAAGCTAACACTCAAGCACATTATTTTCTAGCTGTTAAGTATTTGTTCTCTCCCCAGCAAGAACTTGGGGTGTTGCCTATTTCATTACAGAGTGTTATGATCTGCAGCTTGAGCCTCCATCTGTTTAAAGTCCCAAGAGTTCTACTAATATTGTTCATGTTGCAAATTTGTGTATGTGTTTAAAACTCAGGAAGAATGTTGGGATGGGGTAAATGTGGGCTGCTAGCTCAGTATACTACCAATGCATGCATAATGTGATCATAGCGGCAGCTTATAGTATTGTAGCAGTACCATTAAACAGTGGAGTAAGTTTAAATATTAGACATACTCTGCTGACAAAGAGTAACATTAAAATAGAAAAAAAAAAACATCAAGCATCAATAACATTCAACATTTAATATCTATTTAATAACTTTGCAAATAGTTTGATTACAAAATATAACTTTTTTGTGTAAACAGACCCTATGCAGTCCTACTTGTCTCAGACTACAAGCATACCCCTATAGATTGTAAGCTCTTGTGAGCAGATGTTCACTTCTCTTGTTTGAATTATTAATTAGTTTTGTCACTATCTAATGTCTGATATTATCTGTACGTGTTCCCTATGAATTATAAAGTGCTGCGGAATATATTGGCGCTATATAAATAAAGATTATGATTATTATTATTATTATTATTAATAAACCCTCTGTGTAGTCAGATCCTGCAGTCTTGTATTATACCCTTCCACATGCTCACTCTTCAGCTGTCTGTAGATTAGCAAGATGAAAAGGTAAGGCCGTGTTCCCACATAGCTTAAACGCTGCGGAATTTCCACAACGGAATTCTGTGCGGAAATTCCGCAGCATTTACAGTGCAGCAAAGTGGATGAGATTTACAAAAACTCATGCCCACGCTGCGGGGAAAAACCTGCAGCGAAAACGTTATTAAATTGACCTGTGTTACGGAATTTAAATCCGCAGCATGTCAATTTATGCTGTGTTTTCGTTGCTTTTCTGTTGTGGGTTTTCCCCATTGAATTTCATGGGGATGCAAAACCTGCAACAGAAAACCATGTTTGTGACTTTTGCGGCGGAATTGCAGCGATTCCACCACAAAAATCGCAACTCAGAAATAAAAATAAAAATTCATACTTACCCAGAACTCTGTGCTTCTTCCTCCAGCCCAGCCTCCTGGGATGATGTTTCACCCCATACGACCGCTGCAGCCAATCACAGGCTGCAGCGGTCACATGAGCTTTAGCATCATCCAGGGAGGCCAGACCGGAGAGCCATGGAGGGACACGTCACCATGACAAAAGCCTAGGTATGTATGAGCGTTTTTTCTTCATTATTCCTATGCTACTTACCGCTGTGGAAATTCTGTCCGAAACACTGCACCATCATGTGGTGCAGTTTTTCGGACGGAGTGTGGTACGGGTTCCAGGTAGGATATGCTACGTGGTTTTTACGCAGAGTATCCGATATGTAGTAAACCGGCCTAAAGGAAGTGGAGTAACACATGACTGTAGTATCAGACTACACAGGGTTTTTGTCGTTTGTAACTGTAGTTGCTTTTATATATATATATATATATATATATATATATATATATATATATATATACGTGTATATATATAAATACATATATATCAGGGGCGTAGCTAAAGGCTTATGAGCCCGGGTGCTAGAATTCAGCTTGGTCCCCCCTACCCCTCCCCAACACCACCATCATCAGACCCCTGCGTGCGCCTATGCCCAGATGCCTTGCCCAACAGCCCCCATAGTATAATGCCCCCACACAGTATAATGCTCGCATAGCTGCCCCCACACAGTATAATGCCCCATACAGTATAATGCCCCCATAACAGCCCCATACCGTATAATGCTCCCCATATCAGCCCCACAGTATAATGCCCCACATAGCTGCCCCATACAGTAAAATGCCCCCCATACAGTATAATGCCCCCCATATGAGCTTCCCATACAATATAATGCCCCCCATATGAGCTCCCCATACAGTATAATGCCCCCCATATGAGCTCCCCATACAGTATCATGCCCCTCCATATCAGCCCCCATACAGTATAATGCCCCCCATATCAGCCCCCCATACAGTATAATGCCCCCCATATCAGCTCCCCATACAGTATAGTGCCCCCCATATCAACCCCCATACAGTATAATGCCCCCCATATCAGCTACCCATACAGTGTAGTGCCCCCATACAGTATAATGCCCCCCATATCAGCTCCCCATACAGTATAATGCCCATCCATATCAGCCCCCATACAGTATAATGCCCCTCCATATCAGCTCCCATACAGTATAATGCCCCCATATCAGCTCCCCATACAGTATAATTCTTCTCCATATCAGCCCCCCATACAGTATAATGCCCCTCCATATCAGCTCCCCATACAGTATAATGCCCCCAATATCAGCCCCCCATACAGTATAATGCCCCCCATATGAGCTCCCATACAGTATAATGCGCCTCCATATCAGCTCCCATACAGTATAATGCCCCCCATATCAGCTCCCCATACAGTATAATGCCCCCCATATTAGCTCCCCATACAGTATAATGCGCCTCCATATCAGCTCCCATACAGTATAATGCCCCGCAATATCAGCCCCCCATACAGTATAATGCCCCCCATATGAGCTCCCCATACAGTATAATGCCTCCATATCAGCTCCCCATACAGTATAATGCCCTCATATGTGCATAATAGAAAAATAGCATAATTACTTACCTATCCCCATTCCTTTGCCTCCTCCGGTGTGTGCTATGAGTGACTCGGCGCAGACAGGAGCGATGATGTCGCTACATCCTGCCTGCGTCGAGCCGCTCAGGGCACAGTGAATGCTGGAGCAAGGAGACGTCAGCTCCTTGCTCCAGCATTGAATGGAACCGGGACCTCGGTAAGTGACTCGCGACCCCCCGGAGGGCTTCACACGGCCACCCAGGGGGACGCGACCCACAGTTTGCAATGTATTGTGTTGTATTGTGCAGTTTGCGGTGGAGAGAGCAGGAGGGGGGCTGTAATTTAACAGGCCCCTCTCCACCGCAAACAGCACAATACAACACATTACAAGGCAACACAATACATTACAATACATTACAAGGCAACACATTACATAACAATACATTACAAGACAACACAATACATACGCTGCAGCTCACCTGGAGTCCTTCGAACCGACTCTTCAACTGCACTGGCTGGAAGACGTGTCACGTGATAACACGGTCACATGGTACACGAAGTGTACCATGTGACCGTAACCAGGAAGTTCCAGCTTCACAGCACAGGAAATGTATTTAACAAGCATGCTGTATGGCAACGGCAGGGGCGTAGCTAGGGGGGGCAGGCGGGGCATGTGCCCCGGGCGCAACTTAGAGGGGGCGCCAGCGCCACCTCCTCCTGCACTATAATTGTACCTGTGTCTATAGGACACAGGTATAATTAGAAGCAATGAATGACCGGGCACGTTCTGTGCCCGGCTATTCAGCGCTTTTGTACCAGTGAAGCGACTGGTACCTTTTGTACCAGTGACGCTTCCATCGATGAAAGGCGCTGATTGACAGGGAAAGTCATCCTGCCCAGCCAATCAGCGCCTTTCATAGACGCTTCGTTCAACCCCCAGGAGACCTGCGCAGAAGAGAGCAGGTCTCCATTGCTGCCGGTCGGTGTGGGAACGGGATTAAGGTGAGTTTGAATAGTTTTTTGTTTTTTTAATTGTAATAAAAAAGTGTGTGGCTTTATCTACAAGGGGAACTTTATTTACGGGGGGGGGGGGGGACTTTATCTACGGAGGGGGGACTTTGTCTACCCGGGGGGGGCCTTTATTTATGGGGGGACTTTATCTACGGGGGGACTTTATCTACGGAGGGGGGACTTTATCTACGGAGGGGGGACTTTATCTACGGAGGGGGACTTTATCTACACATTGGGGGCTATATCTATGGGGGGTGTCTATCTACAGGGGGCTATATACTGGGGTGGGCTATCTATGGAGCACCATATACAGGGGTGGGCTATAGCTACAGGGGGGCTATATAGTATATAGCCCCCCTGTAGCTATAGCCCACCCCTGTATATAGAGTGCTCCATAGATCGCCCACCCCTGTATATAGCCCCCCTGTAGATATAGCCCACCCTTGTATATAGTCCCCCTGTAGATATAGACCACCACTGTATATAGTATCCCACAAATAGCTCCCCCTATAGTGCTCCACAGAAAGCCCCCCTGTAGATATAGCCCACCCCTGTATATAGCCCCCCTGTACATATAGTCCACCCCTGTAGATATAGTCCACCCCTGTATATAGTGCTCCACAGATAGCCCACCCCACAGGGATGGGCTATCTGTGGAGCACTATATACATGGATGGACTATCTAGTGGAGCACTATATACAGGGGTGGACTATATGTACAGGGGGACTATATACAGGGGTGGACTATCTGTGAAACACTATATACAGGGGTGGACTATATGTGGAGCACTATATACAGGGGTGGACTATATGTGGAGCACTAAATACAGGGGTGGGCTATATCTACAGGGGGGCTATATACAGGGGTGGGCTATCTGTGGAGCACTATATACAGGGGTGGGCTATATCTACAGGGGGGCTATATACAGGGGTGGGCTATCTGTGGAGCACTATATACAGGGGTGGGCTATATCTACAGGGGGCTATATACAGGGTTGGGCTATACGTGGAGCACTATATACAGGGCTGGGCTATATCTACTGGGGGGCTATATACAGGGGTGGGTTATCTGTAGAGCACTATAGGGGGAGTTATTTGTGGGACACTATATGCAGGGGTGGGCTATATGGGGGCACTATCTACAGGGGGCTCTATGGGGGCACTATCTACAGGGGGCTCTATGGCAGACACTATCTACAGGGGGCACAGTGTGTGTGTGTGTGTGTGTGTGTGTGGGACACGGTGTATGGTGCTATTATAATTAGAGGTGCAGTGTATGGCGCTATTATATTTAGGGGCGTAGTGTGTGGTATAATGATAACTTTATCTGTTTATAGGTGTAAAAATTTTGGAGAAGGGAGAAGCTGAAGACATGTGAGCGGCAAACTGCAGAAATGGGCTGTGACCGGGAGAAGTCATCATAGAGGTCTGGACCGGATGGAGAAAAAGAACTAGAATCTGAGACGTCACCGGTGAGTCACTTAATGTAAATGTTTATTCTGCCTCTTATCAGCACTGTAGTCACTGTATGATCTGCAGCGAGATGATGGATGAAATGATTATGATAGGATTTATTTTTAGTGAAACAGCAACTCCCAGCATATTCTTACCATTGTTCGGACCATGCTGGGAGCTGTAGTTTTACGCCGTACAAACCTGTACAGCAGGGGTTGCACTAAATTGAGCTGTATTTGTGCTGGTGCTGTATATATGTAATGAGCTTGGTTCTGGGGCTGTATTTATGTACTGAGCACTATTCTGGTGTTGTGTATAGAACTATATTGCTTGTATAATGTACATATGTCTTTATGCTCGCGTTACATAAAAAGAAATGTGGAAAAAAAATGAGACGTCATTGATTGGAAGAGAAAATAAACACGGCGAGGGGGAAGGAGATGTCGGGAAAGAGGTTAGGGGGGCGCCAAACTGAATCTTTGCCCCGGGTGCTGGAGAACCTAGCTATGCCTCTGGGCAATGAGGGCCCATGGGCCAGCCCAGGCTTAGGGGCCCGGTCGCAACTGCGACCGCTGCGACCCCTATAGCTACGCCACTGATATATATATATATATATATATATATTAGATACATTGGAACAATAAAAATGCATTTCTGTGAAGTTCAGCTTTCACAATGGCTTGTTTACACATTACAAATTTGGTGAAGTTTTTGCCAGCAAATTTTCAATCAAATAAATCCGTCAATCAATCAAGTAAGTTGTAGAAAATAAGTAATTATGTAATTAGTTGCCATTGGGAACTCCTCCAGTTGTCACGGGGTCTGTAGAAGTAGTGACTGTCACGGGGCTTACAGAAGATGATGTAAACCCACTGTGTTGCCAACGGATTCGGCGTGAGGCTAAACTGGGGAGCGGAGTCTAAGGGATAGCTAGGTGTTCACTCTTTAACCTCCATACAGAGATGTGGACTTTGGTAACAATGCGACCTCTAGTCGCTACTCTCAGAGTAATCTCCATTGGCAACAGACGAGGTACAATAACGGCAGGCAAGATGCAGTGTCCAGTACAGTGTAGGTCAAGGCAGGCAGCAGACGTTCACTTACAGTTAGCTAAGCCAGAGGCCAGTTTACTTCTGAACCTCTTAGTGCCAAGGATCTTGTTGACCTCAAATTCGGCATTATACGGCTCTTTTGATTGCACTGCTTTTTATATAAGGGGGGATATTAGGGACTGTGCACCAGAATTGTGATGCAAAAAAGTCACAAATTTTTGTGAACGCCTTCTTTGCGAAAAAATTGGTGAATTTCTCCCTTTTTTTAGGCACCCTCAGAACTTTTCTAAAAAGTGGGAAGGACTAAGGGAAAATGGGCATGGACTTGCACAGCCTGACAAGTTTACAATAATTTCCGTCAGAAATACTCCAGTAAGTTATAGCGCAAATTTTTGATAGCTCATAGCTGCCAAAGATTTTACTTTCAGGCGCACGAATGGCCAGAGATGCGCCAAATTTATTAAGAGGCTCTATATAAATTAGGCGCATCTTACTAAAGCGCAATTTAGATTAAGACTGGCCTTTCATAAGCCAGTCTTAATAAATTCCCCCCATAAAGCCTATAGTTTTGCCTAACCAAAATGAAGCACATATTCCGACAGGTGACACTTGGTGCACAGTTTGTGCCTGTTCTAGAACTGCCTTTGCAGCACTAGAGAAATTTGTCATTAAATATGAGACATTTAGAAGTATATGTCACATTGCCTCGTTTCTGACAGTTTTTACATAGTACCAAGACTTGTCCCTATACTATTGATACATTTGCCTGAGAACCAGGCCTTAACAAAATCATTCTGGTTTATTTCCAGCTCTGGTTTTCCACATCTGCTCTGTAATTATTTGTCAGTAGTTCCTCGGCACTGAATATATATTGTGCCTTTAACTGGAGTGATGGATATTCTAACTTCATTGGGGAAATGTAGCATTGTGACTTTTAAGGCTAAATGGGCTTATAAGGTAAATGGCTTATTTAACAGCTGCCTGTTTTTTTATGTTCATTTCACACACCCGAGGGAATAACATTAGATTTCATTAACCTTAAGAGCTGGATTTGAAAGATGGGAGCATTGATTTGAATTAGCAAATCAAAAAGGAAAATAGTGTGGCTGGAGATTTCAGATCACGATGACCCTACTAATAAACGCCATAAAGAGATGCACTTTTCTATCACTTAGAAATTGCAAGTTGGAAAAAAAATCAGGGCTGCATCCACTCTGCCCTCAACTGTAAGAGACAAGCTGACTTCTCAGAGCTACATTTAATGATTCTTGTATCACAAATAAAATATAAATAAAGGTTTTATGTAATGTACATTGTTTTCATATGACCTTAAAAACGAAGTAAACCTTTAAAAAGTTAATTATTTTTATTTTTATATATATACACTACCGTTCAAAAGTTTAGGGTCACTTAGAAATTTCCTTATTTTTGAAAGAAAAGCACAGTTTTTTTCAATGAAGATAACATTAAGTTAATCAGAAATACACTCCATACATTGTTAATGTGCTAAATGACTATTCTAGCTGCAAACGTCTGGTTTTTAATGCAATATCTACATAGGTGTATAGAGGCCCATTTCCAGTAACCATCACTCCAGTGTTCTAATGGTACATTGTGTTTGCTAATTGTGTTAGAAGGCTAATGGATGATTAGAAAACACTTGAAAACCCTTGTGCAATTATGTTAGCACCGCTGTAAACAGTTTTGCTGTTTAGAGGAGCTATAAAACTGACCTTCCTTTGAGCTAGTTGAGAATCTGGAGCATTACATTTGTGGGTTCGGTTAAACTCTCAAAATGGCTAGAAAAAGAGAGCTTTCATGTGAAACTCGACAGTCTATTCTTGTTCTTAGAAATGAAGGCTATTCCATGCGAGAAATTGCCAAGAGGACAGCACACACAGGCTCTAACCAGAGTAGAAAGAGAAGTGGGAGGCCCCGCTGCACAACTGAGCAACAAGACAAGTAAATTAGAGTCTCTAGTTTGAGAAATAGACGCCTCACAGGTCCTCAACTGGCAGCTTCATCACTGGCGTAGCTATAGGGGTCGCAGCGGTTGCAATTGCGACCGGGCCCCGATGCCAGGGGGGCCCACGGCCCCCCGCACCACATCAATAAAAAGTTACTATAGTAACTCGGGCCGCGGGCCCCTGTTACTATAGTAACATACTTTACTTACCTTCCTGGTTCCGGATCGCAGCGGAGGTCCTGACGTCAAGCGCTGTGCGCAGCGCATGACGTCACAGCGCTATGCGCCGCGCACAGCATCGAGACTACAGAACTCCCGCCGCGGCCGAAGAGGAAGGTAAGGTTAGCCCTGACTGGCGGGGTCCGACTCCCGGGACCCGCCAATCAGCTGTTTTGAAGGGGCCGCAGCACTCGTACGAGAGCTGCTCCCCTTCATTCCTGTCACTTCATTCCGGTCACACTGTGAATCCGTGTCGGCGATTCACAGTGTGGGCGAGTAGTGAAATGAAGGGGAAGCAGCTCTCGTACGAGTGCTGCGGCCCCTTCAAAACAGCTGATTTGCGGGTCCCGAGAGACACATTAGCTATTGATGGCCTATCCTGAGGATAGGCCATCAATGTTTAGGGACTGCACAACTCCTAAGCCTACAATGTAGCAGGCTTAGGGGGCCCATGAGACAGGATCACAGATTGTGTGATCCTGTCTGCTGGGCCCTGTATCTAAGCCAATCACATGGTAGGCTTAGATACATGGCCCATGTGTGATCCTGTCTGATGGGCCCTGTATATAAGCCTACCACACTGTAGGTTTAGATACAGGGCCCCAGCACACAGTAATCTTATACTGTATAAGATTACAGTCTGCTGGACCCTGTATCTAAGCCTACCTTGTGGTAGGCTTAGATACAGGGTCCCACAGACAGTATCACACATGGGCCCTGTATCTAAGCCTAACACATGTGTTACTAATCGTTTTTCTCGTGTGTTTTCTTACAGGTTCGGTCGTTGGACTACGTGGGATTCCAGGACTACTTCAATGACAGCTTTTTTTTTATTATCAATAAAATGGTTAATGAGGGTTGGGTGTTTTTTTTTTTTATTTCAATAAAATATTTTTTCTATGTCTTTGTGTTTTTTTTTAAACTATATTACTACCGCCTTAGTAATGGCCGCCGGCTGATTGACAGCATCCATGGCTAAGGCGGGGCTTAGTGTTAGCCGATGCAGAGGCTAACACTAACCCCCTTTATTACCCCGGTACCCACCGCCACCAGGGGTGCTGTGAAGAGCCGGGTACCATCCAGTACTTGACCATCTGTAGTGATGGTCGGCCACTGGGGTGGCCGCAGGCTGGTATTATCAGGAGGGGAAAGGCCAAAAACAGTGGCCTTTCCTACCCTGGTGATGCTAGGCTGCTGCTGCTTTATTGTATCTGGCTGGTTATGAAAAATGGGGTGGACCCCACGTCATTTAAAAAAAATAAAAAAAAAAAATAATTGGAAAGAACGATGTGGGGTCCCCCCCCCAATTTTCATAACCAGCCAGATAATACACAGCAGCAGCAGGCAGTATTACAAGGATGGGAAGGGCCACTGTTTTTGGCCTTCCCCAGCCTAATACTACCAGCCTTCGGCCACCCCGGTGCCTGCCCGTCACTACAGATGGTCGGGTACTGGTTCGTACCCGGCTCTTCCCAGTACTCCTGGTGGCGGTGGGTACCGGGGTAATAATGGGGGTTAGTGTAGCCTCTGCACCGGCTAACCTTAAGCCTCGCCTTAGTAATGGAGGTTGTCAATCAGCCAGCGGCCATTACTAAGGCGGTGATAATAAAGTTTAAAAAGATACAAGCACATAGAAAAAATATTTTATTGAAATAAAAAAACACAACCCTCATTAACCATTTTATTGAGAATAAAAAAAACGCCGTCATTGAAGTCCTCGTATCCAAAGTCCAACAACCGAACCTGTAAAAAAACACAAACACACAAAAATAATCAGTAACACATAAAGAAGCAAAATTATTATTCTTACCTATCCTGGGTCCAGCGCTGGAGACGCAATGTCAGCGAGCTGGGCCCTGTATCTAATCCAATCATGTGTGATACTGTCTGCTGAGCTGTGTATCTAATCCAATCATGTGTGATACTGTCTGCTGGGCCCTGTATCTAATCGTATCTTGTGTGATACTGTCTGCTGGGCCCTATATCTAATCCAATCATGTGTGATACTGTCTGCTGAGCCACTTTATCTAATCCTATCATGTGTGATACTGCCTTCTGAGCCACTGTATCTAATCCTATCATGTGTGGTACTGTCTGCTGAGCCACTGTATCTAATCCTATCATGTGTGGTACTGTCTGCTGAGCCACTGGATCTAATCCTATCATGTGTGATACTGCCTTCTGAGCCACTGTATCTAATCCTATCATGTGTGATACTGTCTGCTGAGCCACTGTATCTAATATCCATGTTTATAGGGTCGTAGTGCTATAGATATGCTATGCTGTCTCATATACACACTTTTTTTTGGGCGGATACATATGTATTGGGGCTATTTCCCTGACATTTTAAGCCCTGAGGGTATGTTCACACGGCAGCGTCTGTTACGGCTGAAATTACGGTGCTGTTTTCAGGAGAAAACAGCACCGTAATTTCAGCCGTAATGGCATGTGCAGGCGTCTTTCGCTGCGTCCATTACGGACTTAATTGGAGCTGTTTTTCTATGGAGTCCATGGAAAACGGCTCCATTTACGTCTGAAGAAGTGACAGGCACTTCTTTGACGCGGGCGTCTTTTTTACGCGCCGCCTTTTGACAGCGGCGCGTAAAAAAAAATGACCGTCGGCACAGAACATCGTAAGACCCATTCAAATGAATGGGCAGATGTTTGCCAATGCTTTTGAGCCGCATTTTCGGACGTAATTTAATGCTAAAACGCCCGAATTACGTCCGTAAATAGGGTGTGTGAACCCAGCCTTAGTGACGCCCCCGGCTGCTAGTGCTGCATTGTTGGGTCACTTAGGAGACCCAGCGATGCAGCTGAAAGCTGCGGACCGTCGGCCATGAGAAGTTTGCTGGGGGGGGGGCAGTAAGAATTTTTGCATCGGGGCCCATGAGCCTTTAGCTACGCCCCTGAGCTTCATTAAATAGTACCCGCAAAACGCCAGTGTCAACGTCTACAGTGAAGAGGCGACTACGTGATACTGACCTTCAGGGCAGAGTGGCAAAGAAAAAGCCATATCTGAGACGGGCTAATAAAAGGAAAAGATTAATATGGGCAAAAGCACACAGACATTGGACAGAGGAAGATTGGAAAAAAGTGTTATGGACAGACGAATCGAAGTTTGAGGTGTTTGGATCACACAGAAGAACATTTGTGAGACGCAGAACAACTGAAAAGATGCTGGAAGAGTGCCTGACGCCATCTGTCAATCATGGTGGAGGTAATGTGATGGTCTGGGGTTGCTTTGGTGCTGGTAAAGTGGGAGATTTGTACAAGGTAAAAGGGATTTTGAATAAGGAAGGCTATCACTCCATTTTGCAACGCCATGCCATACCCTGTGGACAGCGCTTGATTGGAGCCAATTTCATCCTACAACAGGACAATGACCCAAAGCACACCTCCAAATAATGCCAGAACTATTTAGGGAAGAAGCAGGCAGCTGGTATTCTATCTGTAATGGAGTGGCCAGCGCAGTCACCAGATCTCAACCCCATAGAGCTGATGTGGGAGAAGCTTGACCGTATGGTACGCAAGAAGTGCCCATCAAGCCAATCCAACTTGTGGGAGGGGCTTCTGGAAGCATGGGGTGAAATTTCTCCCCATTACCTCAGCAAATTAACAGCTAGAATGCCAAAGGTCTGCAATGCTGTAATTGCTGCAAATGGAGCATTCTTTGAGGAAAGCAAAGTTTGAAGGAGAAAATTATTATTTCAAATAAAAATCATTATTTCTAACCTTGTCAATGTCTTGACTATATTTTCTAGTCATTTTGCAACTCATTTGATAAATATAAGTGTGAGTTTTCATGGAAAATACAAAATTGTCTGGGTGACCCCAAACTTTTGAACGGTAATGTATATTTATATATATATGGTGCATCAGTGTGCTTTGTGCAAATCTATAAATACTTTTTTTTTTTTTTTTAAATCTGTTTCACTTTTTTAGATACAGCTGCTCTGTATTCTCTATACTGAGAGCAGCTGTATCTAGCGCTATTCACTGAATCCGTCAGTCCCGCAGACCTGACGGGTTCAGTCTCGCGCGGGTCAATCCACCTGTAATCTATCACATCTAAGTTCATTACTTAGATGTGATAGTTTACAGGTCGATCCTGCATGTCAGACACATGCAGGACCCACCGACACTGAAACCTTCAGGTCTGAGGGACTGACGGATCCAGTGAATAGCGCTAGATACAGCTGCTCAGTATAGAGAATACAGAGCAGCTGTATCTAAAAAAAAGTGAAACACATTTTTAATAAAGTATTTACAAAGTTGCACAAAACACACTGACACACCTTTTTATCAAAAATAAATAAATAAATGTTTTGCCTTTCAAAGGTTTACATAGACTTCAATTTCCAGTGGCACATTTTACATCTGGATTATATATATTTACACCTTTATATTATTTGATATTCAGTAGCTGTATTATGGTCATGTCTACTTTTGCAGAAATTAGTGCGCACTCAATGTTGCAGAGTGAAAATTTAATTTTTTTTCCCATAGATATGCCAATATGTGGTGCCCAGCTTGTGCCACCATAACAAGACAACTCTCTAATTATTATGCTGTCTTTCCCGGTTTTAGAATCACCCTACATGGGGCACTAATCTTTTGCCTGGACATTCGACCAGGCTCAGGAGTGAGAGAGTACCATGTAAAATTGAGGCCTAATTTGGCAACTTACAAAGTATTGGTTCACAATTGCAGAGGCTCTGATGTGAAGTAAAAAAAGACACCCCTGAGAAATGACCCCATTTTGGAAACTACATCCCTCAAGGCATTTATTAAGGGATAGAGTGAGCATTTTCACTCCACAGGTCTTTTCCATTAATGATTGCACTGTGGGTGGTGCAAAGTAAAAAAAATCAATTTTTCCCCAGATATGCCAGTTCAGTGGCAAATATGTCATGCTCAGCTTATGCCACTGGAGACACACAACCCAACAATTGTTAAAAGGGTTCTCCTGGGTATGGCGATGCAATATATAAGGAAGTAAACTGCTGTTTGGGCACGCTGTATGGTTCAGAAGGCAGGGAGCACAATTTGGCTTCTGTACCGTAGATTTTCCTTGGTAGTAGTTTTGTTTGGAGTTTTACTGGTATTTCTGTTCATAATGTGGGGGTATATGTAAGCTGGGCAGAGTATATCAGGGGCATAGTCAGGTGGTATAATAATGGGGTAAAAAACCCAATAAAATAATTTCTAGATATTTGTTACGCTGTGAACAATCCTTTATGCACAGGCCGGTGTCGCACTGATAAATGGTGTCCTTTCTTATCTCCTTTTGGTCCACACTCCGCACCTTTGCATTTTGGGGAATTTTAGCTGGAAAGTGTTGTCCTGGTATAATGCGGGCACCCTTACTTCCAGCACATATGTTTGGGCTCTCCACCTCTTGGTTCCCTAATTTTAGGGCCCTGATAAATCGCCCCTTGAAACAGAGGAAATGTTCCCCTCGGTCCTGCACTACCGCATATTTTTATTTCCTGAATTATTGGAGCCTTAACTAATTTTATTTTTTCATAGACGTAGTGGTATGAGGGCTGTTTTTTGCAGGACGAGCTGTAGTTATTATTGGTACCATTTTGGGGTACATGCGACTTTTAGATCACTTTTTATCCTATTTTTTGGGAGGCAAGGTGACCAAAAAACAGCTGTTCTGGCATAGTTTTTTTTTATACAGTGTTCACCATGCGTTAGAAATTACATGTTATCTTTATTACGATTCCGGCGATACCTAATTTATAGCACTTTTTTATGTTTTACAACTTTTTGCAGAATAAAATTACTTTTGTAAAAAGAATGTATGTTTTCTGTCGCCATGTTGTGAGAACCATAACTTTATCATTTTTTCATCAACGGGACTGTATGAGGGCTTTTATTTTTTTTGTGAGACGAACTATAGTTTTTATAGGTACTATTTTTGAATACATGCGACTTTTTGATCACTTTTTATTTAAATTTTTGAAAAGGGCGAAGTGACCAAAAAACTGAAATTCTGCCATTGTTTTTTACGGGGCTTTTTTTTACGCCGTTCATCGCGTGGAATAAATAACATAATATTTTTATAGTTTAGGCCGTTATGGTCGCGGCGATACCAAATATCTATGGTTTATTTATTTTTTCAATAATAAAGGACTTGATAAGGGAAAAAGGGCGATTCTGTTTTGTTTTATTACTGGAAACTTTTATTAGATTTTTTACAACTTTTTTATCACTTTTTTTTACATCTGTTTTTTAGTCCCACTAGGGGGTTTGAATGTCCAACTGTCAGATTGTTTTTCTAATACATTGCACTACCTATGTAGTGCAATGTATTAGATCTGTCAGTCATTCACTGACAGCAAGCCAATTAGGCTTTGCCTCCGAGCGGGGCCTAATCAGCTTCCATACTGTCACAGCAGGAGGCCATTGTTAGTTCTCCTGTTGCCATAGTAGCAGTCGGCAGCCCTGCGATTGCAGGGCAGAGCTGCCGATCTGCTGACAACCACAAAGATGCAGCGATCGCTTTCGATCGCTGCATCTAAGGGGTTAATGGCAGGGATCAGAGCCAGTTCCAGTTTCTGCCATTACAGGTGAAAGTCAGATGTAACATACAGCTGACATCCACCGCTGATGACGCCGGCTCATCTCCACCAGCTTTCTATCATGTATACTTATGACAAATGTCTGGAAGGTGTTAAAGTCAATGGGTTTGGTCGGGCGCCGTTTGTGTTGGTCATGTGACCGGTCTGTCACTGTCGTTATTTTTGTTCTTCTGCTTCTCTGGCTGTGTTCACATCTGTGTTGGATGCTCCATCACAGATTCTGTCTAAAATGAAACGAAAAAATAGTGCTGCATGCATATGCCGTTAGTGTCATGTGTCTGATCCGTAGGAGCATTGAATTTTATTTTTCTGCTCCTAAGACGGCACAGAAAAAACTGAATTCCTAGCCCAGATGTCAATATAGTCTAATGTGGACATGGAGTGCTCCGACTAGTCAAAAATATATAATTCTATTTTACTTTTTTATTTGAAGACTTGAGCCAGCATGGACACCACCAGAGGAATTCATCACAATAATGTTTTATTACAAACGACACAGATACCTATACATACCCAGCATGCCATATCTGCTATTACAGATAGAATAGATTTGGCCACCAGATCTGACTATAAGGCCTTATCTAGACGAACGTTGTATACGTCCATGTGCTGTCCGTTAAAAAATAATGGACAGCACACGGTCCTATGCAATTCAATGGGGCTATTCAGGCGTCCGTGATTTTTCACGCAGCGTGTTTCCGTTATGTGAAACTCACTGCATGTCCTATTATGGTCCGTTTTTGTGGACCACGTCGCCCATTGAAGTCTATCGGTGCGTGAAAATCAAGGACAGCACGCGGACGTCATCTGTGTGCTGTCCGTGTTTCATGCAACAATTGCTAAAGAAATGTTGAGAAAAAATAAATAAATTAAAAAATGTACGCCAACACTGACATTAAAAACTGAAGCCACACGGAACACACACTGATGGCACACGGAACTGAAATGCATTAAATACGGCTCGTTTTTTGCGGACGCAAAACGTATAAGTTCGTCTGAATCAAGCCTGACACAGTTCTGCTACTCCCATTAGTAGTCTCTGACTCTTCTGCTGCAGGTGTACTATAGTTTTTGACTGTGTTTGCTGTGGGCCTATGCAGCTTTTTGTGCTAGTGTGTCATGAAAACCGAGCAGATGGAAGACACAGAAAACTGAAGAAATACAGAAGGTATTGTAGCTTGCAGTACAATTATTGACATTCTTCTTACCCTGCCGTGTCCAGAACATAATAGTAAATCCGCCTGAATACATGTCCATGTTTAGATTTAATTTCATTTATTATTACTTTGCAACAAAAGAATGCATTTCAAGTGTTTTTAATGGGGTGAAAGGGTTAAGAAGATACATAGAGGCTAATTTAACCAGCAGGAAAGGGAGACGGTGGTGGATTTACTGAGTATACTGAATTTAATTATTTTCCATTTCCACAATTACATTATTATATTACCCTACTCAGTGACATGCTGGGAGTCATGTTACTGCCAGTTCGAGATCATATGTTATCTAACACTTGAATAGGGGTTTGATAAGCATAGAAGCCAGATAGAATAGCCTCCTGCACGACACCTAGACCAGCAGATAACAGATACACTAACTTGTAAAACATGAGCAATGGAGTGTAATTCAATTTGACACGAGCAACTAAATTCATCTTTTTTTCTTCTGCAGCCTACAGTCAAACAGAAAATTAGTTATGTGAATAATATGTTTTAAATATACGGACAGCTTCATGTAACAATTCAGACTGTTATTAAATGAACCATTAGGCAGAGGCGTAGCTAGGTTCTCCAGCACCCGGGGCAAAGATTCAGTTTGGCCCCCCCAAACCCCTTTCCCGACATCTCCTTCCCCCTCGCCATGTTTGTTTTCTCTACCAATCAATGAGGTGTCATTTTTTGTCCACATTTTTTTTATGTAACTCGAGCATAAAACCATTTGTACATTTTACAAGCAATATAGTTCTATATACAACACCAGAACCAAGGTCATTACATATATACAGCAACAGGACCAAGGTGATTACATATATACAGCACCAGAACAAACCTCAATACATATACACAGCACCAGAACAAAGCTCAGTACATATGTATAGCACCAGAACAAAGCTCAGTGCATTTATACAGCATCAGAACAAATACAGCTCAATTTAATGCAACCCCTGTCGTATAGGTTCAGTACATATATACAGTGCCAGAAGCAAGCTCAGTACATATATACAGTGGCAGAACAAAGCTCAGTACATATATATAGTGCCAGAACAAAGATCAGTACATATATACAGCACCAGAACCAAGCTCAATACATATATACAATACCAGAACTATGCTCAGTACATGTATGCAGCACCAGAACAAATCTTAGTACATAAATACAACACCAGCACAAATACAGGTCAATTTAGTGCATACCCTGCCATATAGGTTTGCTCTAAATTGTATACAGCTCCCAGCATGGCCCAAACAATGGTAAGGATATGCTGGGAGATGCTGTTTCACAAAAATAAATCATACCACCACCATCTCGCTGCAAATAATACAGTGACTACAGTGCTGATTAGAGACAGAAAAAAACATTTACATAAAGTGACTCATAGGTGATTATCACAGATTCTAGTTGTACTTTTTCTCTTTTCTTCTCCATCTGGTCCAGACCTCTATGATGACTTCTCCCGGACACAGCCCATTTCTGCAGTTTGCAACTCAGATGTCTTCAGCTTCCCACTTTTCAAACATTTCTGCACCTATAAACAAAGATAAAGTTCTCATGGGGCCAGACACTGTGCCCCTAAATATAATAGCACTATACACTGTACCTCAAATTATAATAGCACCATACACTGTCCCTGATTATAATAGCACCATTCACTGTGTCTCTGATTATAATAGTGCCATACACGGCACCTCTAATTATAATAGCTCCATGCACTATGTCCCACACGCACACACACACACACACACACACACACACACACACACACACACCATGCCCCCTGTAGATAGTGCCTCCCATAGAGCCCCCTGTAGATAGTGCCCTACATACATCCCCCTGTAGATAGTGCCCCACATACAGCACCCTGTAGATAGTGTCCCACATATACCCACCCCTGTAGATAGCGCCCACATCTAGCCATCCCTGTAGATAGTGCTCTACATATAGCCCCCCTGTATGTAGTGCCCCACATATAGCCCCCTCTGAAAATAGTGCCCCACATATAGCCCCTCTGTAGATAGTGCTCCACATATAGCCCACCTCTGTATATAGTGTCCAACATATAGCCCAAACCTGTAGATAGTGGCCTACATATATCTCCCCTATAAATAGTGTTCCACATATGGCCCACTCCTGTATATAGTGCCTCACATATAGCTCCCATATAGTGCTCCATATATAGCCAACCTCTGTATATAGCCCCTCCCTGTAGATATAGCCCACCCCTGTATATAGTGTCCAACATATAGCCCACCCCTGCAGATAGTGGGAAAACGGAAATGCTGCGTATTTCCTGTCCGGAATTGCGGACTGAAAATACGCAGCAAAATACAGTAGAAGCATAGTGGGTGAAATATAACAAATCTCATCCACACGCTGCGTAAAATTTTCATCCTGAAAATACACCTGCGGGGCGTTTTTTTCCTTCCGCAGCATGTCAATTCCTGCTGCGGAACGTGAACTGATTTGCTGCGTTTTTCAGAGGAGATATCACTATCACACTGACTTGCAAAAAGTAAAAAGGCAGGAAATGGTGCGGTTTCTCCACCGCGGAATGTTTGGTTCGTTTTAGGCCAGGTTCCCACGGGTCAGATACGCTGCATAAAAACTGTGCAGCATATCTGACCTGGAACCCGCAGCACCCTCCATCCGAAATACCGCACCACAATGTGGTGCGGTTTTTCAGATGGTATTTCCGCTACGGAAACAGGCGCTTAAAATAAAACAAATAAGGTCCATACTTTCCGGCCTCCTACGATGACGTTGCAGGCCATGTGACGTTGCAGCCTGTGATTGTCAGCAGCGGTCACATCAGAGGTTGACACAGACTGCAGAGGACCCCTGTGCAAAGAATATGCCTTAACCCCATAACCTAACCACGCCCGCATTTAAAATTATACAAATCTATATTGCACATTTTATTAATAGTTTAGAACACAAGTAACAAACATAAATAAAGCAAATAATTTCCATATTTAACAACTGAGTATAACACAAAGCACTCATGTCACTTATCAAGCAGGACTAACTTGCGATACTGCACCTATAGGAATGCAATAGTCCTGAACCGAGGAAGTGATGACAGAAAAGTAAAATTTTTTAATTTTTTAAAATAAATACTTGCAATTCCAATAACCAATACACTAGTAAAAATATACTTACTTTATACAGCAAAATACTATAACGAAAGTAGTAAACCAATAATAAATTAAGTGTATTTGTGGTGATGAAGTCGGGGTGACCACACAATGAGTGAAAACTGTAAAGGGGTTTGCCCATCTTGGACATTTATGGCATATCCACAGGATATGCCATAAACGTCCAATAGATGCGGGTCCCACCTCTGGGACCTGCGCCTATCTCTAGAACGCGGCCCCCTAAACCACATTCTGCCTTTCTCGGATCCCGCTACTTTCCAGCCACTTCCTAATTAGATTGTCGAGAATTACGAAAAACAGCAAAGCTTGCTGATCTACGCAGTTTCCGTAACTCCCATACAAGTGAATGACAGTTACGGAAGTAGCATAGCCTCCCTCAATGTGCCGCAAGGCCGTGCCGATCTATGTGCACAGCGTTTAGGGCAGCTGAGCGGGCCCCCACCCCTTCTGGGCTCCTGTGCAGCCCAACCGGCTGCACTGGCGATATGTCCGGCCCTGGGTCACATGGCCTGCAACGTCATCGCAGGAGGCCGGACTGCAGGAAGAAGGTGAGCGTTCTGGGTATGTATGATGTTTTTGTTTTTTTGGAGTTGCGAGTTTTGCGGCGTAATCGCTGCGATTATGCTGCAAAAGTCGCAACACTTGGCTTTCTGTTGCGGGGTTTTACATACCTATTGATTTCAATGGGGAAAAACCGCAACAGAAGATCAACAAAAACGCAGAATAAATTGACCGACTGCGGAATTTAATTCCGCACCGCAGGTCAATTTATTAACGTTTACGCTGCGTTTTCTAAATCTCATCCACTTTGCTGCTACTGTAAATGCTGCAGAGTTTCTGAACAGTGTTTATGCTACGTGGGAATCTGGCCTAATACCACTAGTTTTTTTTAGAAGCGTTTCTTGATTCACTTAAAATTGCCAGAAAAATTCTGCGTGTGAAAAAGGCCTAAAGCCGTTTTGTAGTATTCTGCATTTAAGCCACTTTTAGCTGTTTTCTTTGGTTTTCTTTATCTCCCCCTTTCTAAAAGGATATGCATACATTAATATGAATTCCCCCAATGCAGGATGTGGTAATTGTGACTCTTTGTGGTTGAGAAATAAAGAATACCTGGTAGATACTGAAAAGTGCAAATGTCCATTATTTACAAAAGGCAACGTAGGCATATATGCCTACGTGCCCGAAATGTCAGGGAGACTCCCCAAACAATTGCAGACCTCCCAGGGAGACCTTCCTGTCTGAGCATGCATAAAGCTAATATAGGTCATAACTCTACATTACTCTACATTACAGCGTCAATCACATTATGTAAGAGATAGGCCACTTATAATGTGGTGACAGAGCCTCTTTAACTGGTTCCCGAACGATGGCAGTGTTTTTACGGCCAGCGGTCAGGGTCCTTAAAACCCGCCCCATAGACTTTTTACGGCGCAGGTTTTAACTTGCTGCCCAAGTGATTGGGCAGCTGAATGTCAGGTCTCCGGCTGTCAGTGACTGCCGGGGACCCTGAGGAGAGGATAGAAGCAGCTTTCACTGCTTCTGTCTTCTCCGATCTCTTTTACACAGCGCTCAATGAACGCTGTGTATAGGAATAGAGGCAGCGGCCGCACCGCTGTCTCCATTGGTCCCGGTGTTCATGTGACTGGTCACATGATCGCCGGGTGCCGTTAGTGACAGACTGCTGCTGGGTCTTACTAGACCCAGCACAGCCCTATTAGTGACAATCGTCACTATGAGAGGGCTGATTTCCCCTGTAACTGGGGCTGCTGTGCAGCTCCAGTTACAGTGGAAAAGATGGTGTAAAAGAAAGAAAACAAATATATTAAGTTCCCCAAAGGTCTTTTTTTTTGTATCCTGTATCCGTCAGGTCAGCAGGACTGACAGGATCAGTGACACGCAGGATCCACCTCAAATCTATCACATCTAAGATTATAATTTAGCACAGGGCCCGTTTCACTGATCCCGTCAGTCCTGCTAACCTGACGGATACAGGATACAAGCAGCTGTATCTCAAAAAGTGAAAATATTTTTTAATAAAACGTAATTACAAAGTTGCACCAAACACACATTTTTATTAAAAAAATAAATATATATATATATATAATAACTGCTGAGAGCTCTATGGGGGGGGGGGAGAGTTATATTGCAAGGGGGTCTAACCATCTGACTGCAGGCAGAGGGCTCTAGGAATAATCCCGCCTTCCCCCATAGGGTCCTCAGTAGTTACTATACTGCAAGGGGGGGGGGGGGGGTTGAGCGTCTAACTGACTGAAGAGAGCTCTATGGGGGGAAACTATTATCCCCCCATAGAGCTAGCTGCCATCAGTTAGATGGTTAGCCCTCCCCCTTACTGCATAATCCCCCACCTAGCGTCGGCCAGTGACTTTACCCAGTTCAGGACCGCGCTATTTTGAGCCTTCAGGACCAGACACCGTTTAGCCATTTTTAGCACGTGTTAGTTAAATGGCTATAACTTTTTTATTTGTTGTGCTAACGACGTGATTTTTGCGACGTTTTTTCTGTAGACAATGCAGGTTTCGTTTTTTATCGTTTTTTCTACACACCTTTTTTGCTATTTTAGAATGTTTGAAAATAATAGTAAAAAAATAAGCTTTTTTACGTTTCAGCTATTTTTTTGGGTAATAACATAGTTTTACCCTAAAATAGACCCTTTATTTGTAATCGTCATTTTTTACCGTAAATTTTAATATATTACATGTCTATATTAGGGTAATTGGGTCAGCGCTAGCGTTACAACAATGATTGGCAGGGGGAACGTTTTTTTTGGGGGTGGGTATTTTATGTGTATTTATTATTTTTATTTTTTTTGCACTTTACTATTTTTTTATTACTATGGTCTGTCCCTCAAAGGTCAAAAAAGACCTTTGGGGAACTTTATATATATTTTTTTCTTTCTTTTACACCATGTTTTTCCACTGTAACTGGAGCTGCACAGCAGCCCCAGTTACAGGGAAAATCAGCCCTCTCATAGTGACAATTGTCACTAACTGGGCTGTGCTGGGTCTAGTAAGACCCAGCAACAGTCTGCCACTAACGGCATCCCGGCGATCATGTGACCAGTCACATGATCACCGGGAGGAATAGAGACAGTGCCGCTGCTGCTGTCTCTATACCTATTCACAGCGTTCATTGAGCGCTGTGCAAAAAGACAAGCTGGCATCATTTTGGATTACGAGTGTAGCCATCTTTATCTTGACTAATAACTTGCTGCAGCGTGATATCACCCAACAAAATCCATAGAAACGTCATTGAAAATGTCAAGAAAAAGTTTCTTGACACTGTGCCGATGTGTCCTCGCTCGTCCGACACGATGCAGGACCTGGGGCAGGAAGTGACGTCACAGCGTGATCTCTCGAGAACACGCTGTGTCTTTGCACTGCCAGAAGCTGGGCGTTGTGAAGAGAAGTGCCTGATACTTCTATTCACAACGTCCAGCTAGTAAAAGAATCAAAAACGCCCCGATGTAACGAACACAATACACGCCCAGTTGTACTTTTACTTTAAACACGCCCAGTTGTACTTTAGAAAGCCTCATTTACATAAATATAAAAATGGTCATAACTTGGCCAAAAATGCTCGTTTAAAAAAAAAAAAAAGATGTTACTCTTATCTCCATTGCAGCGCCGATCTGCTGCAATAGGAGATAGGGGTTGCAAAATCTGGTGACAGAGCCTCTTTAATGCGTCAAAAGTCAAGATAAAGACGGCTACATCTGTACATATAATGCATTGTCCAATATTTTTTTTGGGGGTTTGGTGGAAAATAAAACATTCCTCCATTGATTCTTTTCTTTTTACAGTGTTCACTGTGCGGTATAAATAACATGATATCTTTATTTTGGGAACCGATATAATTACGTCACAATTAGTATTTGTGATTCGTTTTTTTAATGGTTTTCCCCAAAAAAAATTAAATAGTTTTTTTGTGTGTGTCTTGAAGACACCTAATTTTTTTCCATCTAAGTAGCTATATGGGGGTTTGGTTTTTGCGGGATAAGTTGTAGTTTTCATTAGTGCAATTTTGGGGTACATACTATTTTTTTATTACTTTTTATTCAGTTTTTTGGGAGTCAGGAATTTTAGTATTGTTTTGTTGTCTTCTTTTTTTCTGCGTGCACCATGTGGGATAAATATTGTGTTTGTTATCATATGGGTCCTTACAAATGCAGTGATGGCAAATATGGTTATTTTTTTACACTTTGTAATTAAGATCTTTGTACAGGGAAAAAGGCAACTCTTTTTTTACAGACCTGGGCAATTGCAGGGTGCCAATGGGGTGTCAGAGAAAGCCACCTCCCCCTGTCCAACCACTTAGATGCAGCCAGCCTTGACTGTAAAATCTAAGGGGATAAACAACCAGGATCAGAGTTACCTCTGATCCCGGTACTTAGGGCGCAGTGTCGACTGTATGTTAAAGCTAGTGTTGTAATGGTACAGCGACTTGAGTTAACTAACTGCAAAGCCACGACATACTAATATGGGGCAGGGCGGGTATGCATTAATGCTTCTCTGCATATAACAATGCAGTCAGGTCATGGTGTATTAGAATCCTGTCTAAAAGGAGTTCTAGTAAATAAAGTTAGTTAGACGAGCATGAAAAAAAAAACAACTTACTATCAGTGGCGTACATAGAAGAGAGCGGACCCCATAGCAAATATATTAAATGGGCTGTCCATAATCGTACAAGGTCTTGCATCTCAAGAGGGGGTGTTTGTTCCACTTTCATTCCCTTTCCATAATTCGTGGGCAAATTCCTCACCCCCTTATTTGCTATCAATGCAGTTCCTCTGACGAAGGGAGTCCTGCACAGGTTCTCACCACCCTATATTGCAAAGGGTATGGCGTATGGGACTAACCAGGGCTGGGCCCCCACACCGAGGGCTCCATAGCGGTTGATATATGAGGTACGTACACCCCCATATAATATGTACTTTACTAATGTACATTGTATTCGAGATCTGCAGTTTCTTCACTTTGGTGCCACTTCAAGACAAATAATGGCTTATGTTATGTAACTGTGATGTCCTCGGACAACCTGAACAGATAGGGCAGAATATAGATTGATGTATCTTAGATTTCGCATTACTCCCAGCTCTGTCTCTATCTTGTGCTATACTGTGTGTGTCTTATTATGTTAAAGTTAATTCTATTTTACATCGTAGATGCTACGTGCAATAATCTACAAACACAGGCACACAGCAGCACTAGTTTAAGAACAAAGTAGTCAATTATACTGTCAGAACTACTGTACCACCCACGTAAAGTTGCTAGGCAGTTTAAATCAGATTGGTCAGATATTTAGTTAATGTTAAAGAAACTCTGTCACCACATTATAAGTGCCCTATCTCCTATATAAGGAGATGGGCGCTGTAATGTAGGTGACAGTAATGCTTTTTATTTAAAAAAAACGATCTATTTTCACAACGTTAGGAGCGATTTTGGTTTTTCGTTTAGCTCTGTGATCTCGCGAGATTTGGTTTCACTTGCCGAAATCTCACAAAAAAAGAGTCAGAAGTGTCAGGATTCTGAGTACACATGACGTCCAGGCTGGATTTCATGTGTATTCATTATCAGGACACTGTAGTAATGTTAGGGCTTGTGTATGAGGCTGCACATAGCGATATATCTATATCGCTAGTGCAGTGTAAATGAATGGAGAGGAGTGCATTATGCTGATTGGTCAGCGTCATGCACTCCTCTGTGCAACGCCCACTTGGTCGAAAGTAAAAGTACGCCCACTTGGGCATTAAGAAAGCTCATTAGCATAAACCAAAATCGCTCCTAACGTTGTGAAAATAGATCGTTTTTTTAAAATAAAAAGCATTACTGTCACCTACATTACAGCGCCCATCTCCTTATGTAGGAGACAGGGCACTTATAATGTGGTGACAGAGCCTCTTTAAGTAGTTATCGAGTATTTCGAATTTATACTTGCAGCGTGGCCAGTATATTTATATATTCATTCTCCCCCCGCCTTCCAGATGCTGATTGGCATTATTTTCCCCTATGAACAGTAATATTGAGAAAAGTGTCAATCAGCGTCTGGAGGATGGGAGAGCATGAATATATGAATATACCCGGAGCTGGCCGCGCGCCGCAAGTATTTGTTCTAAATACTTTATGACTACTAAATCCAGGAGCGTAACTAGGAAAGACTGGGCCCCATAGAAAACTTTTGACTGGCCCCCCAGGTGCCACACGCAGCCCCCCTTATAGATAGTGCTCCCTGTAGATACTGCCGACCCATAGATTGGGCCATACAGCCCCCTGTAGAAAGTGCTTTAGAGCCCCCTTGTAGACAGTATCACTTCCCACTTGTAGATAGCACCCCCACCGCCCCCTTGTAAATAGTGTCATACAGCCCCAACTGTAGATATCACCATAAAGCTCCCCCTGTATATAGTGCCACGCAGCCCCTTGTAAATAGCTTAACACACAGACCTCTGTAGGTTCTGCCACACACAGCCCCCCTAGTAGATAGTGCCACACAGCCCCCTTACTAGCTAGTGCCACACAGCTCCCGTCTTGTGTATAGTGCCACACAGCTCCCGTCTTGTGTATAGTGCCACACAGCCCCCCCCCAGTATAGTGTTTTACAGCCCCCTCTTGTATATAGTGCCACACAGCCTCCCTTGTAGATAGTGCAACAGCCCTCCCTTGTAGATAGTGCCACACAGCCCCCTGTAGATAGCGCCAGACACAGCCCACTGTAGATAGCACTAGACACAGCCCCCCGTAGACTGCGCCACACAGACCTCTTCCCTTGCAAATAGTGCCATAAAGCCCCCTAGTAGATAGTGCCACACAGCTCCCCCCTTGTATATAGTGCCACCCTGCTCCCCCCTTGTATATAGTGCCACCCTGCTCCCCCTTGTATTTAGTGCTACCCTTCTCCCCCCTTCTAGCAACGCCACCAGGCATGAGGGGACCCATGCCGCCCGGCCCAAAAATGTTTGTGGAAGGCCGTGCGGACCCCATAGTGGCGTTGCTACCACTGTAGCAGTCATTATGGCTGCTAGCGGCGCCACTGGGCATGGGGAGGGCCATGTTGGCGGGCAACACAGGTCCCCTCATGCCGCAGGCCCCGTAGCAGCCACTAAATCAGCATGTCTGTCACTTCTTTCTGCTGCCCAGACAGGGCGGCATAAATATTTCACCGATCTGATTTAATCAATGGGGGCAACAACTGGCCGGTACAGTATATTTTTGTAATTCTTTTACCTTTTAATTTTAGTAATAATAAACTTGTTCTTATTTTCTGGCGATCTCATTTAACACATCTTCTATGTCTGTAATAAAATACCTTTATTAGCATTTATAAGATAAATATTTCATCCTGATTACTGCTATTTTTTTTATTGCTTTTAAAAACATACCCACTTACAGGTTACATCTCAAAGATGCTTAGTGTGACACCCTCATCACTCAACCACCACCTAGCTATGGAACACATGAAGTACATTTAATTTTTCCATCCTTCCAGTAATTAACTAAAGTAATTAAGTAATTAAAGTAATTAATTAATAAAATAATTAAGGATGTATCCTGAAAGATTAGCTGAATCAAGTCTATTGAGTTTAGCAAAAATACTTAACTGTTAGGTGCAAAATATTAAAGGCCAATACAGAGATGTGTCCAATGGTCTTTCTATACCCAGGACTGTAACCATAATATTGGGGCATCTGCTAGGTTTAGAGGAAAGCTTTCACTATCAGCATTAAATACTTCTTTACTGTAAGTATTGAGGAATATAAATAAAAAGTTGCAGTGTTTGGAAGACCTGATGAAGGGACCAGTCCGGTTCAGAAACATGTTGTCTTCGCTACAATAAAAAAAAGTGTTTCTTCAAACAAGCTTTTTATTTCTCGATGTGCCAGGCACCATATCCCAACAGTGAAAATTTTTCTTTATATTTCTCAATACTTTCATTGCTGGAGCAGAATCTGATGCCCCGTGGGAAAGCAGTGGGTGCTAATCCCCTTTTTGTGCCTATTACAACACAACTCAAGTAGTTGAGTGGAAAATACACTGCCTGAAATAAATCTTTCTGTCCTTACCCTAGGCAATATTACCTTAGAGGAGGACCGCCTGCTTCTTTTTTTGTCTTATTTTCTTTTTTGTACTGTTAAGAGAAGTGAGAATATGGAACTCTCTGCCAGAGATCATTGTTATGTTTGATACATTGAATTATTGTATACAGAAATGTTGACACCATAGTTGCCAACATTATTTTTTTTTCCAGGGACACTTTGGTTATGAAGATGGATTGGGGCACAGCATATGTGGTGGGTGTGATTTATGGACTAGGCTTAACTGGTGGGTGGGTGTTATGGGGCGTGGCTTACTGGTAGGTGTGGCTAATGGGACGTGGCTTTTAGCCCAGAATTTCTGCATACAAATAAACAAACAAAAATGTCTGCACTAGCTTGGTTAACAACTACTATGGTGACCAGTGTCTTTCTCTGGTTATCTGGTTGTATACAGGCAGGTGATGTTTCACTTTATCACTTGGGTCTGTGAAAACTTTGTAACAACCTCTATGGGAGCTTAGTGGCAGCCATATTAGCTATGAAGGAAAGAAATACAAGCAGCACGTCCAAAAAGGAACTTGTTCTATTTACCCATGCGACGTTTCAGCTCCTCAGAGCCTTTCTCAAGCATAATACAATGCATCAAGTGACCAGTATTTAAAGTGCATAGCATCATTAACAATTATTGTATATAAATGTGCATGTGATATAATAAAGATAGTGTTAACTATCAATCAAAAAACACGTGTATCAATTAAAAAATTTATTGTTTCATCCTACAAATCCGACTCACCCCTCATTGTGCCCAGCATTCACACATTCCCACTGCGCATGTCACACGGGCAATAGCCCAATCAACAGTGAGAACATCACATGCGCAATGTGGTTTAAAAGTGCTACGGCTTCCATATTGAAAGGGTGCAAAGCCCTACATACATACACTCCGCGAGATATATGCATCGGCAAGAAATTACGTTTATTTAAAGCAGCAACTGGGTTGATAATACTAGTCCAGAAGTGGAAAAAAAAGATACAATCTATCCTTGCTCACAATTACAGAGAATGCCTATATAGAAAATCTCCACTACGTTTATATAACTACATAGTACTAAAGGCAGTCAATTGCTCTAAGGTGAATATAAAGATCACAATAATTGGAGGCAATATTCAAAATAGAAAGGAACGTTGTATCTAGCACTCTAGGTAATAAAATTAAACGATTTATTGCTATATTTATAGCTATGATTAAGAACCCTAGTGGTTTGAAACGCGTAAGCGTTTTCCCGGGATTATTATTTGAACTGTTCTGTTTTAAGATGACCCAATAAATCGTTTAATTTTATTACCAAGAGTGCTGGATACAACGTTCCTTTCCATTTTTAATATTGCCTCCAGAACCTGCTTCCGACTCAGAGGATTTTGCTCCTGTAATGAAGAAGGTGGTCTGGATGAAAACAGATTAACGCTGTGGAAACAATATCACAATAATTGCCCTGTCAACAGAATATATGTATTATTTGCGCTTCTCCATCAAACTACAATGGAGAAGACTTGATAACAAATCAAAAATCCCCAAAATGATCAAAGGACATTATGTCCCTAATCATAAGGGGCGCAAAAAAAAAACAACTTTGACCATGTGGACTAATTTTAGACAAAAAACGAGCCACACTATACAACACACAAAAGGGTAACCGTGAATATACAGGGAGAAATCACATCCAAGATAAGCATAAATTATTTTTTACAATATAAACAAATATGTATATATACCACGGAGCTGCGACCCAATAGTTCTGAATTGTTCGCCATAGGAAGCCTTGCACCGAATGAATGTTGAAAAAAATAAACATTTTCAGATGTGTGGGTCCAGAGGAGACAGTCAAGGACCATCTAGAATAAAACAAATTCATATTAAAAACAGCTATGAGAGAATATACAGCGTTTCAATAGATTGACTAGTCACATGCAACAATTACTAAAGAGGCTCTGTCACCAGATTTTGCAACCCCTATCTGCTATTGCAGCAGATAGGCGCTGCAATGTAGATTAAAGTAACGTTTTTATTTTTAAAAAACGAGCATTTTTGGCCAAGTTATGACCATTTTTGTAGTTATGCAAATGAGGCTTGCACAAGTCCAAGTGGGTGTGTTTAAAAGTAAAAGTCCAAGTGGGCGTGTATTATGTGCGTACATCGGGGCGTTTTTAATACTTTTACTAGCTGGGCGCTCTGATGAGAAGTAACATCCTCTTCTCTTCAGAACGCCCAGCTTGTGACAGTGCAGATCTGTGACGTCACTCACAGGTCCTGCATCGTGACGGCCACATCGGCACCAGAGGCTACAGTTAATTCTGCAGCAGCATCAGCGTTTGCAGGTAAGTCGATCTTACCTGCAAACGCTGATGCTGCTGCAGAATCAACTGTAGCCTCTGGTGCCGATGTGGCCGTCACGATGCAGGACCTGTGAGTGACGTCACAGATCTGCACTGTCAGAAGCTGGGCGTTCTGAAGAGAAGAGGATGTTACTTCTCATCAGAGCGCCCAGCTAGTAAAAGTATTAAAAACGCCCCGATGTACGCACATAATACACGCCCACTTGGACTTTTACTTTTAAACACACCCACTTGGACTTGTGCAAGCCTCATTTGCATAACTACAAAAATGGTCATAACTTGGCCAAAAATGCTCGTTTTTTAAAAATAAAAACGTTACTGTAATCTACATTGCAGCGCCTATCTGCTGCAATAGCAGATAGGGGTTGCAAAATCTGGTGACAGAGCCTCTTTAAACTACTCAGAGGAGGTATGATGCAGAACCAATATGAAGCCCAACAAATATCCAACATCCCAAGATAAATCAGCCCATAGTCGGACCCACATTACATTAATGTTTCAGACCATTAGGCGCTAAAGTATTTAAAGAGTATTTCCACCTTCTGACAACTGATGACCTATTCACGGATAGGTCATCAGTACATGATATGTGGGGGTCCGACACCCGGAGCCCGCACAGATCAGCTGGTCCGGTGCCTCCATGCACCGGACGTACATGCCGGAAGCACTTACGTCCGGCCACAGAATGGCGGCCGAGCTGCAGTACTGCAGCTCTGCTCCTATACGGTGAATAGGAGCGGACCTGCATTTCTGCAGCACGGCCGCTATGCTATGTACGGAGTCAACTGCTTCCGGGCTCCGTACATAGCATTATGTGCCATAACATCCGGTGCCCGCAGGTCACCAGAGCTGAATATCAATGCGGTGTCCGGGTGTCGGACCCGCACCGATGATATACTGATGACCTATCCAGTGGATAGGTCACTAGTTGTCAGAAGGTGGACCACCCATTTAATTTAAATATCCACTCCAACTCCCTACGTTGAGTTTGGCGACCCGATCTCCACCACGTCTATGTGGGGGGATTAAGTCATCAATCCAAAATTTGAGATCTTTAACAGTGTGCCCAGCATTAATAAAATGTTGAGAGACCCGAAGATCAAGTCTCTTGGTATGTATGGTGGACTTATGTTTGTTAATCCTGATACGACCTTCATTGTTCGTCTCCCCCACATGTAGTATCCCATATGGCCACTTCAATATATATATATATGACTGTTCCGACGAGCATGTAAAAAAATTTCTAATTTTGAAGGTGATATCACTCAAAGGATGTTTAAAAGAGGGAACAGATCATCAATTTAGGCATGGGTAACACCCAGCTTTACGTGGGGCTAAAGTGGTTTGTCTAACGCACCGTGTAGGACCAACATCAGCATGAACTAACTGGTCACGTAGATTTTTACACTGTTGATTGGGCTATTGCCTGTGTGACATGCGCAGTGGGAATGTGCGAATGCTGGGCACCATGAGGGGTGAGTCGGACCCGTAGGATGTAACAATAAGTTTTTTAATTGATACACATGTGTTTTTTGATTGATAGTTTACACTATCTTTATTATATCACATTGATTATTCATATTTTTTCGATTCTTTGTAATTTTTTTATGCTATAGTTGCAACATTCTTTGACATATTGTATATGAATTCCATGTTCGCATTTGCACATCTTTATACATTAATTGTTTGATAATTGTTAATGATGATATGCACTATAAATACTGGTCACTTGATGCATTGTATTATGCATGAGAAGGCTCTCACATTTCTTCATCGTTGCTGGGGACGGTTGGATCCAGTCCTGTTGGGCTTTGCGCTCCTATTTTTTGCAAGCTATTCTGGTGCTGTTATTCCTTGTTTTGCATAGCCATATTAGCTGTCTCTCAGCTTTCCTATAAACAGGTATAACTGGGCAAAGGCTGAAAAGAACTTGAAAGAAGGCGACATCTCAAGGTCTTATAATTAAAGTCATATCTTCTGTAAATATAACCCGTCTTTACCTGCAACTCGGCTGCTACAATTGCTCTATACTGTAGGCCGAAAATGCAGGTTTGAGAAACTGCGGTCAAGGATAAAAAGAGTAATAAGCGAGCTACGTTGTTTTCTTCTTCATGGTCGGGAATCACACGGGTCAGCCGGAACAGAGAGCGGTAGACCGGGGATTAGGGGGCCCCGTTCTAAAAATAGGTGCGGGTACCAGAGGTGGGACCCACATCTATCTGACAATTATGACATATCCTGTGGAAACAGAATTTTTTTTAGTTTTTTAAAAAAAAATACTGACTTTAGGGAATAGCAATTCCCTAATATAATGTTATTATTGGAATATGATAGCCGGCAGTCTTTGAAAATATTCCAGACTACAAGTGATAGGTGAAAAAGACTGTGTGATGAATGAATTGTTTTGAAAAACAAATGGAATTTAAAATTCTCTAAGCTGCTTTGCTATATTAGTGGAAATGCTATGTATGAAATATGACTTTGTACATGCCAAAGCTGAACTTATATCTTTTACTAATATTTTATTCAGTCATATAACTGCAACCAAGGGAACAGTTTTAACTATACAATATGTAATATGTTGGCGAAAGTTACAATTTCATACTGATTCATATATAAAAGAGTTTTTAAGGCGCACAATATATTATCTCTTTTCCAAACATATAATATTTTTAGCATTTAGCCCTGGAGAATGTGTCATAAACAGCTTCGGTATCCAAGTAAAATATTAAAATCAGAATCCATTGAATGTCCACTGGTTAAAGAGGCTCTGTCACCAGATTTTGCAACCCCTATCTGCTATTGCAGCAGATCGGCGCTGCAATGTAGATTACAGTAACGTTTTTATTTTTAAAAAACGAGCATTTTTGGCCAAGTTATGACCATTTTCGTATTGATGCAAATGAGGCTTGCAAAAGTACAACTGGGCGTGTTGAAAAGTAAAAGTACAACTGGGCGTGTATTATGTGCGTACATCGGGGCGTGTTTACTACTTTTACTAGCTGGGCGTTGAGAAGAGAAGTATCATCCACTTCTCTTCAGAACGCCCAGCTTCTGGCAGTGCAGATCTGTGACGTCACTCACAGGTCCTGCATCGTGTCGGCCACATCGGCACCAGAGGCTACAGTTGATTCTGCAGCAGCATCAGCATTTGCAGGTAAGTAGCTACATCGATTTACCTGCAAACGCCGATGCTGCTGCAGAATCATCTGTAGCCTCTGGTGCCGGTGTCCTCGCTCGTCTGACACGATGCAGGACCTGTGAGTGACGTCACAGCGTGATCTGGCAGAAGCTGGGCGTTCTGAAGAGAAGTGAATGATACTTCTCGTCAGAAAGCCCAGCTAGTAAAAGTAGTAAACACGCCCCGATGTACGCACATAATACACGCTCAGTTGTACTTTTACTTTTCAACACGCCCAGTTGTACTTTTGCAAGCCTCATTTGCATAAATACGAAAATGGTCATAACTTGGCCAAAAATGCTCGTTTTTTAAAAATAAAAACGTTACTGTAATCTACATTGCAGCGCCGATCTGCTGCAATAGCAGATAGGGGCTGCAAAATCTGGTGACAGAGCCTCTTTAAACTGCATCACTCTAACTCAAAGGCAACATTTTGCTGATTCTGCCCCGTAAAACCTTCTACCTGAGACAATAGCCTCGTAGGGACCCCGTCAACCATTTTTTACCTGATAATATTAATTGGATACTCCCATATGTGAGATGGGACATGTTCCACCATAATTTTTCCATGCTTTCAGAAAACTCTAACACTTTAGATTACACTTCCAATATAACCTATCCCCTACTCCCAGTTATAACAAATGGTTCGCAAGTGGGATGTTGCTCTTCCTTCTTTAAGGTGTGAGGAAGAGTTCCCCCCTTCTTCATAATGTGTAGCAGCTCTCACCCAGAGATGTGGTGCTCTGTTCAGATTTATGTTCGTGTTTAAACACTGCTAAAATTTTATATATTATGTATATATTTCTGTTGCTATGCTGCCACCTAGTGGCCAGGCTGCATTATTATGTGTTATCTTGTTATGTGCGCAGGACTTGTGGTCACATGTTCTAAGGTGTTAAGGTCCTCAAGCCAGTAAAGCTCACTGTTATGTAAAACTGTTAATGCGAAAGTGGCTTACTCTGTCTATTGCCAGGAAAACGGCCTGGATGGCATCTTTGATGTATACTTTAGTGCGCCAACAGTGTAGTTATGGTGCGAACAGTGCAGTCAGGAAGTGGGGCAGTGCTTATTTGATAAAAACCTAATGGCTTAGTGCGAGTCTATAGAGCAGCAGGAGTGCTGATGTGCTAGCATGCACGATTAGGCCCTGAAACCAGAGAGGGTCCATTGCTGTATCGGGTGATTGCTGTGAAAGAGGCCATGGGAGAGAATGGGCCTGGATGTAAAGTGGACATTGCTCTATATAAGGGAGGAGTTCAAGCTTTGTCCAAAAGAAAACCAGCTGGTGAGCCAATATTACCGCATTGCTGCCACTTTGCTGTGTATTGTTGTCAATCTGAGTCTGTCATCAGTTTTGAGCCTTCCAAACCGCTAAGGCCTCGTGCACACTTCCAACACCGTTTTCACGGCCGTTTTTGATGGATCCGTGTGCCTGTTTTAGCGGCCGTGTGCACTCCGTATTTCCGTTTCCGAGCGCCGAGCATGGTACTGTCCAGGGTGCTGAAAGAGTTAATGGGCTGCACTGATCGCCTGATCGCCGACTTAGCTTGTCATTAGTGTCCTACAAGTAGAGCTATCAGTCAACTGCAGAGGAGAGAGGAAGGGGAGGGTTTGGAGCTCAAGATGTCAGACACTTCCCGGTTTGGCAGACACTGGAAACCTAATTTGCATACGGTGCATGACAGAATAAAAGCAAGTTTTTGCACTGATGCAAGGACTAAGATAAGCAATAGAGGTATGTTTCTACCGCTTTCCAGTATAGTTAGCTAGCGGTGTTAGTAGTTTGGGAGGCTCAAAACTGATGACGGACTAACTTTAAAGAGACTGTGCCTCTGTGCTGAGAAGTGTTTATACCCCTGGTGGCCAATTGTACATACCACCGGCCAATAAAATACTTTTTCTTGGCAATACCTCTATCATCATTGCGTCTAACCGTGCAGTCCTTGCCAGTACTCTGCCTTACAACTTAATTTTATGATTGAATGATTCCTACACTCAAAGCTTCTCCTGTACCCCACACCCTTTGACCAATACTGCATACTTACTCTATTACGTAATCCCTCCCCTAAGTCCAAAAAAAACAATTTTAACTCTTTCCTAGGCTTTGCCATACTTCCAGTCATGTGGTCCTTTGCTTAGTCCTTAGCTTTGTCCGAGTCTAAGCTTTCACTTGATAAATGCCATTTCTCCCAGTCTGTTCTTTTTTTCCATTTGATTACTGCACTGTGGAGTGAGCACGCAGACTCATGTCACGACTGTTCATGTCTGCCTGCCAGCTACATTCACTCCTATTTATTAGATGCTGCTCCACTGGAATTAGGCAAAGCAGACGGTCGCAATCCACAATGATTATGTCACTTTTTCTGTTATTGCTTAGCTCCAGAATAGAATTAAAATACAGACCACTTAACTGAGCACTAACAATGCTTGTTGCATGCACAATGTTACCATTTAATTGTGGCGTTTTAAATCATACAATCCAACAATGTGGTCCTTGTCTGATGGATCCCTAAAGCATCTGCAGTGAAATAACAGCAGCATATAAAAAAATAATTCAGTATATACAAAACGGTATATAATCACTAGAGATGAGAAAATGTATCGAAAGGGCTTCATGGTCCACAACTCTACAGTGCTGTCTGCTGTCTACTGTCTACTTAATAAATTACCCTAAAGATCAAATTCTTTGGACTGATGTCTTCATTGTTAATTTGTTTCAACTCAATACACAATGTCACACAATATCGCTAACTTACTATTTTTATTTTATATATCAGTGCTATTCATCAAATTCTACATTCATCATAGCATCCCCCATTTGCAGCAATTAGTTTTGCTGATGTTTGGCATTCTAGCTATTACTTTTTGAAGTCAACCTTTTGCTGGTTCTTCCCTCTGATACTTTTCCCCGAGACAATATCTCAGTAGGGACACACACCATCAACCATTTTTTTACCCCGTTATATTAATCGGGATACTCCAATATTTTAGATGGGTCACTTTCCACAACAATCTCTTTATCCCTTCAGAAAACCCTAACAGACTGACTACTGTGCCAATATTACCTTATACCAACTTGCAATTATAACAAATGGGTGACAAGCGTCTCCTCTGCCCCACGCCCTTTGACCAATCAGGTATACTCAATCGTTCACTCAACCTTTCTCCTCAGTCCCCTTTCCATATATCACCTTTTACTTCACTCCTACATTATTATCTCATACCCCTTAAGGCTTCATGCACACGACCGTGCTCGTAATTACGACTCGTAATTACGAGCATGGCCGGGCACGGGCAGCCGGCCGTTTTTCCGAGCTCCCATTATAAAGTATAGTAGCACGGCCCGTAAAATAAAAAAATAGAACATGTTCTATCTTTTTAACGGCACGGGCACCTTCCCGTGAGAAAACGGGAAGGTACCCGTGGCCAACAGAAGTCTATGGGCCCGTTATTTCGGGTCGTAATTACGACCCGTAATAACGGGTGTTTTTACGGTCGTGTGCATGAGGCCTGACTCTGTATAACAGTTTTAACCCTTTCCTCACCTTCAAGTTGTGTGGTCCTCTGAAATTCTGCTGTGCTGTCTACCTAATAAATTATGCTAAAGAGCAAATCCTTTGGACTGATCTTTATTGTTAATTTGTTTCATCTCAATAAATGAGTCACACAATGTCGCAAACGTACTATTTTTATTTTTCAAACTTTACATTCATTTGCAGTAATACGTTTTGCCGATGTTTGGTATTTTATATGACACTTTGTGAAGATATTCAAGGGAAATTTCCACCCAGGACAGCCCTTCCCAGAGGTGTGACTGGCTTGTAGGAGGCTTTTCCATTACTACATTCAAACTCATCCCATAATAGCTCAATAGATGAGATTGTACTGACATCCCATCAAACACAGTCCTCGAGCTCCCTGTTTCTTTGCCAAGTTGCTTCTGCATAGTTTCGAAGTGTGTTTTCGAATGTCTTTTGTCCGGTTGCTTGAAGAAATTTGCCCAGATCAAGCATTGACCACAGAGAATGACGCTGTAAATTCTTCTGGTCATCTTTCTGGTTCATTATTTTTACACTGCTTGTAAATCTCTCATCTTACCAGTACTAAAACTGCCCCAAACCATTACATTTCTTCTGCCATGTCATGAGGCCTTCTCCCAGGATCATTTAATTTATCTCACATACAGTTTCCTCTTTGATCCAAACACCTAGACGAAGACTCATCTATTCATAATCCTCTTTTTCTGTTGCTCATAGTCCAAAGTCTGGACCTTTACTCATTGTGCTCTTTCTTTGAATTTTGGTCTGTGAGACGAAATTCGAGAGCTCTTTTATTGCAATGAAGATGACACTAGTATCTGGAGTGTACTATTCTAAGAAAATACCAGCCTAGAACAAAATGACTCTTCACTGCCTGGATATACAAGTCACAGACAAGCCCATAAAAGTCTATAGAAAGGGGAGGGAGGAGCAGAGTGAGAAGGATACAGGCATGCTGCAGCTACTGGTAAAACTTATATGTGACCCCAGTGCTGGATTCTCAGCTACAATGCTCATTACTGCTGTATAATGTCCACCATGTTGCTGTAGCTTTTATATAAATGTGCTAGAGATAGGAGAGCAAGATTCTGCTCTTCTCTATGTGCTGTGTATACAAGATAACAGTTAGGTTCCGCCCACTAACTCAGAAAAACTTGAGATTTAGAAAGAGATCCTGCAGTGACCAAAACTGCTAAAAAAAACAACAACCTGCAAGATACAAGTCATATAATGGCCAGAAGCAGAGTCATTCCTCATGTACACATACAGTGAAGGAAATAAGTATTTGATCCCTTGCTGATTTTGTAAGTTTGCCCACTGTCAAAGACATGAACAGTCTAGAATTTTTAAGCTAGGTTAATTTTACCAGTGAGAGATAGATTATATAAAAAAGAAAAAAGAAAATCACATTGTCAAAATTATATATATTTATTTGCATTGTGCACAGAGAAATAAGTATTTGATCCCCTACCAACCATTAAGAGTTCAGCCTCCTCCAGACCAGTTACACGCTCAAAATCAACTTGGTGCCTGCATTAAAGACAGCTGTCTTACATGGTCATCTGTATAAAAGACTCCTGTCCACAGACTCAATTAATCAGTCTGACTCTAACCTCTACAACATGGGCAAGACCAAAGAGCTTTCTAAGGATGTCAGGGACAAGATCATAGACCTGCACAAGGCTGGAATGGGCTACAAAACCATAAGTAAGACGCTGGGTGAGAAGGAGACAACTGTTGGTGCAATAGTAAGAAAATGGAAGACATACAAAATGACTGTCAATCGACATCGATCTGGGGCTCCATGCAAAATCTCACCTCGTGGGGTATCCTTGATCCTGAGGAAGGTGAGAACTCAGCCGAAAACTACACGGGGGGAACTTGTTAATGATCTCAAGGCAGCTGGGACCACAGTCACCAAGAAAACCATTGGTAACACATTACGCCGTAATGGATTAAAATCTTACAGTGTCCGCATGGTCCCCCTGCTCAAGAAGGCACATGTACAGGCCCGTCTGAAGTTTGCAAATGAACATCTGGATGATTCTGAGAGTGATTGGGAGAAGGTGCTGTGGTCAGATGAGACTAAAATTGAGCTCTTTGGCATTAACTCAACTCGCCGTGTTTGGAGGAAGAGAAATGCTGCCTATGACCCAAGGAACACCGTCCCCACTGTCAAACATGGAGGTGGAAACATTATGTTTTGGGGGTGTTTCTCTGCTAAGGGCACAGGACTATTTCACCGCATCAATGGGAGAATGGATGGAGCCATGTACCGTCAAATCCTGAGTGACAACCTCCTTCCCTCCACCAGGACATTAAAAATGGCTCGTGGCTGGGTCTTCCAGCACGACAATGACCCGAAACATACAGCCAAGGCAACAAAGGAGTGGCTCAAAAAGAAGCACATTAAGGTCATGGAGTGGCCTAGCCAGTCTCCAGACCTTAATCCCATCGAAAACTTATGGAGGGAGCTGAAGATCCGAGTTGCCAAGCGACAGCCTCGAAATCGTAATGATTTACAGATGATCTGCAAAGAGGAGTGGCCCAAAATTCCATCTAACATGTGTGCAAACCTCATCATCAACTATAAAAAAAGTCTGACCGCTGTGCTTGCCTACAAGGGTTTTGTCACCAAGTATTAAGTCTTGTTTGCCAAAGGGATCAAATACTTATTTCTCTGTGCACAATGCAAATAAATATATATAATTTTGACAATGTGATTTTATTTTTTTATTTTTATATAATCTATCTCTCACTGGTAAAATTAACCTAGCCTAAAAATTCTAGACTGTTCATGTCTTTGACAGTGGGCAAAGTTACAAAATCAGCAAGGGATCAAATACTTATTTCCTTCACTGTATATGGCAGCTCATTCTGAAAAGATAGGCGTGCTTTAAAGGAGTTTCCAGGATTAGAAAAACATGGCTGCTTTCTTCCAAAAACAGTGCCACACCTGTCCACAGTTGTGTATGGTATTGCAGCTCAGCACCATTCACTTCAATGGTGCTGGGTTGTTATACAAGACATGACCAATGAACAGGTGTGGTTCTGTTTCTAGAAGAAAGCAGCCATGTTTTTTTAACCCTGGAAAACCACTTTTTTCTTTTTAATGTTGATTTAATTTTAAAAGCTGTAATAGAAATTCACAACATTAATGTATATATTTTTTAAGCAATGTAAGCAATTCAAAGGATTTGGGATTTCTTAGTATTTCTAAACTTTGGCAAGCTAGTTTAAAGGCTATGATCATCTTTGAAAGGGATTTAAAAATAAAAGGTCAATCAGTGGGTTGGTGAAACTTTAGAATTAGTATTTGTTAAAAATTATTTTTACTTTTCGAGAGGTAGCTGCTCTGTATTCTCTATACACAGCAGCTGTATTGTTCACTAAGACCTGAATCCGTCAGTCCCGCGGACTTGACGGGTTCCGTGTCAGTGGGTCCTTCGTGTCAGAGATATGCAGGATCCACTTGTAATGTATCACATCTAAATTATAAAATCTGTATTGACTAGAGAAACTGAATCAAAATGGGATTATGGGGGCACAAACCTACACTTGGAACGTCATATATGTAAACGGTTTTAGAGAAGCCTAGTTGCTGATAACATTCACCAACTGAGTTCACATTTTACTTTTCCAAGTTTGAAATTTTTCTTCAGTGTGAGTCTATTTAATCCACAACTATTGAAACATTGAAATTCCTAGACAATCAAAATTTCCCGAATCATTACTCTCATCTCTACTTACAATCCGCTGTGAGGAAAAGATAGTTAGAGACTCGTACGCTTTTATCTGCGAGCTTTAATCAACAGTCTAGTCATAGCAAAGCCATGATTTTCAGCTTTGTATTGGTAATTGTAATAGAAAAGAGTCTCATTTATTTCATTGTAATTTCTGGGTAACATCAAAAGCTTCTTGAAAATATAGCTGTCAAAATAGCAAGAATGAAAAAAAAAAAAAAAGAAAGAAGAAATCTAGCTATTGTTTTCCTTATTAAGGTCTCATAATGAATATCCATATGCAACTAATGAAAGTGTATATCACAGTAGACAGTACATAACAATCGCTTATTGCTGTCTTCTCTCCAGTATCTCTTGTTTATTTCTCTGTGAATGTAAGCTTAGCTGTTGAAACTACTTGGTAATAACTGATCTAAACCATTTCACCACACAAGGGATTTATTTCAGAGCAAATTCTGCACCATATGTGTCCTATAAAATATAGCTTCCATCTGTCCTGGTTTTCTAGGGACAGGCCTTTATGGTTTTGGGCAAACTTTAACCAGGACACTAAAAAGCTTTGATTACATTTTTACAGACATCGTTCCCCTTATAACCTAGATACTGAAGAAGAAACAACTTTATTTCTTTATCGCTATTATGATGTCATATAACATAGAGATGTTCCTTTTTTTGTACTTCGTATTTGAAACCTAATATTTATCGTAGTTTAAATAGATTTTATAGATGTGTAGAACAATAATAACAAAACTGTTAGTGGTTTCCTGGTTTGTATAACAATTGTTTAGTTTTCTGTGGGCCCCTCGCACATCAATTTTAATGGATTCTAGGGCGAAGAGTTGGGTGAATAGTGCATTGGGGACCCATCACACATAATAAAAGTTTTTTTGTTAACAGACAGGCACTTTAATATCTCTTTCTGGCTGCCAAACCCATTTTGAGTACATTTGTTCATGTTTTGTAGTTATTTATTTTAGTGTTTTTATAACTGTATTTTTTTTAAATATGTTTTACGCATTGAGAAGTGATGTATATAGATGACAAGGGACCTCATAGCAAGGATAATGCAACTTTAGGTGCAGCTTGACGTTGTTACACTCCTAGCCACCTGCGACAAAGTCCTATCCATTCAAAGTACTCAGTACCATATGGCAAATGTAGCATCAGTTTTAGTGAATCTTTACTCAGATAAACTAAAGTGGTTTTACCCATCACACAAAGTGTTGGCATATCATATGAATGGGGTTGTGCTGCAGTTCCCTGCAGAGTCAGTACTGGGCTGGTAGTGCTGCTGTGCAGGGAATATCTGAGAAGGGGACACAGCACTGAATCAGCGGTGCAGCCACTTCATTCTCATTAGCGGTGGGGGTCCCGCCAGTTAGACACCAACAGATCGCAAAGTGATGGCATATCCTAGGGATATGTCATCACTTTGTGTGATGGGAATAACTCTTTAACGGGAACCTGTCATGACGTTTCAGCACCTTAAAAGAACATGCTGTAAAATCTAACGTGCATATGTTTATAAAGATGCTCCTGTATATACTGACTGATGCATGCAGCATAACCTAGAAAACCAACTTAACAGCGTATGCTATATGCAAATTACCTGTGAAGTGCCATCTGGGCGTAGCCGCGATGCTGAACGGTAAGGCAGTCCAGTCCCTAAATACTTGCTGTCTTGAATGACGTCCCCTTGTCATCCTTACAAACCAGTCTGGGGGATGACAAACAAGCCAGGAAGAGGGTGTTTATTGGTAGGTTTGCCTGAGTGTTCAGCATCGCGGCTATGCAATGGCAGCAGTGTAAGACATCAAAAATCAGCCGGAAAAATCGTGACAAAAGCATCACATCTGTGTATATTGTATATAGGGTCATAGGTTAGGAAAGTATACTGCAGACTATGCAATCGCAACATTATGTTTAAAGGGTGACTAAACTTTCAAAAAAACTTCTGACGTGTGATAGTGGCAGAAGCACATGGGGAGAGCTGAGCTGCTTCCTTTCTGATCGGCTTTTCTCGGAAAGCCGATCAATTAGTGTACGGGCTCAATAGAAAGTCTATGAACCCATACACCAATTGCTCGGCTTTTCAGAGAAAAGGCGGTCAGAAACTAAGCAGCTCAGCGAACACCCGAGCGCTTCTGATACTTCATTTTAGTGATCGGTGGGGGTCTCAGTGCTCAAACCCCCACCGATGAATGTCAGAAGTTTTTGAAAGTTTAGTTACCCTTTAAAAGAAGGCAACTGTTTGTAAGCCATATATGACTTGGGGTGTGGCCTATTTGGTGGGTGATGTCTAAGTCATCATTCTCTTAAAATATAAATTCGGTATTCTATATGACACAGTAGATGTGTTTAGGTGGAAGTAAATTTGCTGTTTTTCTTTAGATTATTAAACACACAAACAATTATCATTTTTCAGCTAATAATTGAGCGTTAGAATAAGAAAAATAAAAAAAGTGAATAAAATGAGACATAGTCCTCGTTCCATCCTTGATCAAAATCTGCGTTTGCCTAAAAAAAAATTGAGGTCCATCTCTTATAATTCAATTTCTTTTTACATATATAAGCAGGAAATACATCATAGTTGCAAACGAGATAATGACACTAATTATCATTCACAAAGTATTATTATAATCACAAGATTTCTTAGTCTTATACAGCAACAATCCTCTTACTAACAGTAATTAATCACAGACTATACCAAGCAAATGACTTGACTTAATTGCATTTAAATAATCCATTGTTATTTCATTCCCAAATTCTGTGGGTCCAGTTACACTGTTATTAAAGCAAGGAATTATTGAAACTATGGAATTAAATATTAAATACATTCTTTCCATTTGTAGTAGAATGCAAGAATGTGGGATGCACATTTATGGATAATTATCTACATGGATAAGAGAACTTCATCTGACAATTTTACTGATGTAGGTTATTGAGCTCTTTTATGTAAGCATGTCGTACATGCTTGTGGTTCACTTGTATATGACATGTGTTGTTTTTTGTCATTAACACTTAATTGATTGTCATTACACAGGATATAAATAGTTGTGCACAAAGAATATCCTTATAATTATAAACTAAAGGAGGAAAGAACAGTTGGATTACAAAAAGAACCTATGACCTACCTTTTTATATATATTTATATACGAGTATATATATATATATATATATAAATATATAGACAATCAATATCAATGTACCACATGACACATCCACTTAAAGAAAAACTAAACATAGCAAATATACAAAAATAAACCGTAAAACCTTTTTCTCCTTTAATTCTATTTTGTCTCATATTGCAATCAAAACTTAAAGATATATAAAGAATGCATCTAATATGTGTCCCAGGAAAATAGCCATTTCCCCTATTTTCCTTCTCACAATCCTGTGTATGGCTGTATGATAACTGGCTGCAGCAGGGACATTCCCCCCACTGATCTGTCTGCGAAACCCTGCCCCCTCAGCCATTTACCAGCAGGGAATTAAAGTGGTATTCCCTTCTCAGACATTTCTGGCATATCCACAGGATATGCTATAAATGTCTGTTAAATGCTGGTCCCAGCACTGGAACCAGCACAAATTTAGAGAATGAGGATCCCCAATCCCGTCCCTGCCTGATGAGGTGGCCACTGGTCGCCCCGTCAAGGCAGAGACTCAGTGGCAAGGTGACTGGGAATGCAAAAACAGTCGAGCTTGCTGAGCTAAGTTGTTTCCATAACTCCCATAGAAGTGAAATGGAGTTAGGGAAACAGCGTTGCTGGTTGTGCTACGCCGTTTCTGTAATTCCTATCACTTTTGTGGGAGTTACGGAAACAGTGCAGCTCAGAGAGCTCAGCTGTTTTTGTATTCCTGGCCACCTTGCTACTAAGTATCCATCTGGCTATGGCGGCCACTGCCCATGTCACCAGGCGGGGAGCTCCCTTCTAGACATAGATGCAGGTCCCAGAGCTGGGATCCGCATCTGTCAGATATTTATTGCATATCCTGTGAATGCGCCATAAATATCTGAGATGGGAATACCCCTTTAACCACTGTGTTCTCAGCAAGATTTTTTATTTTTTTTAGAACATGCAGAAAATCCTGCAGACAGATAAACGGTTTGAGCAACCTTATCTGCTATTTATTTTCATCAATGATTTCTAGGTTTATTGTTAAATAAGTAAAAATAAAGACAAGAAAAAAGTATTGCTGGAAGCGCCCATGAAAAGGTGCCTCACCCAAGAGGCATTACATGTAAATGACTTATGCAGCAATAACAAAACATACAACATTAAAATAAAACATATACCCACACAAAAGTGTAACATTAATATTAAATAATAACAAATATTGCCGCATAAAATAATGGAGAAATATCAACTTTAAATACAAATAAAGCCAAATAGAGCCAAAATGCTAGAAAATATAACAATACAAAGTGAAGGGAAATACCTGTCAGCAATAAAATGCAATTTCATGAACAAACACAATAGCTTCAGCTGCAAATCACATCACACACTTATAGTCAGTAAATTGGTCTGCCTTGGGGTCATGCAACTGCACTCCTAACAGTGCTCTAATGTATATATATTTTCAATTGTTCAAGTGTTTATGTTGTGTGGATCCTTAGTAATGATTATGTAATTTTATTTGTATATTACAAGGAAGCACTTTTTTTTGGTTTCCCACTTATTATTCCACAGAATTAGTAATTAATATGACAAAAGGATCAAACATAGGGCTTAAGAACAGTGGAAGATTTTATTGAATCATCTATGTAGCTGGACCTTACAATTCTGGATGCTTTCACACAAGTTTGTTCTTTTGTTTTTTTTAGTGTAAATTTCAAACAAATCTCAAGTTAATTGCACAAATCAGATATTGCAACTGCTACCACACGACACGACACGACATGACAACACTGCAGACATCTGCAAATATTCCTACATAAAATTCATAGTTTTGATACAAGTGAAGAATACACACTGTATCATGTTGCCCTGCCTCATGACATACATGCGTGTCCCAACATTAATTAACAAGTGACTTTACTTGCTAATTATTAGGGTGAGCAACATCAACGTGACATTCTTAGTACTTAATACCAGTGTATTCAGGCTCACTAGCACATTCTACATCCTTAACTTGCCTTTTTCTATGGAGTACTTTATTAAAATTAGAAACTGTATACCATGGGGCAGATTTACTAATAAAATTAATAATAAATAAAATGTACTAATAAAATTACTAATAAACAGATTTCTAATCTCTTTGTGGATGAGATTAATAGCAAGGTGTCAGTTTTTGCTGATGATACAAAACTTTGTAGGATAATTAAAACTATAACTAGAAAATATTACAGAAAGACCTAGATAAGCTGGCAAAAAACATGGCAGATGAAATTTAATATCGATAAATGTAAAGCAATGCACCTAGGACGCAATAATAACATTAATTCATATAAATTAAATGGAACAAAGCTGTGGATAACGGAACAGGAGAAGGACCTGGGTATTCTGGTTACAAACAAGCTAAGCAGCAGTACTCAATGTCAAGCAAAAGGGATTTTAGGGTGTATAAAAAGAGAGATAACAAAAAAAGTGAGTCAAATGTAATATTATCCCTCTATAAATCCCTTGTAAGGCCACATCTTGAATATGGAATTCAGTTTTGGGCTCCACATTGCAAAAAGGATATAGGAGAAATGGAGAGAGTTTATTAAATGGGATGAGAGGTGTCGCTTACAATGAAAGACTAGAGAAATTGGGCTTGTTCAGCTTGGAAAAAAGACGCCTTAGAGGTGATGTTATTATCATGTATAGATATATGTGTGGTCAATACAAAAAAACTAGCACATAATCTGTTCTATCCAAGGACTTTACAAAGGACCAGGGGACATTCATTGACGGTGTAAGAAATACGTTGCAGACATCAATATAGGAAAGGGTTCTTTACAGTTAGAATAGTCAAACTATGGAATGCCCTACCCCAAGAGGTAGTAATGGCAGATACTATGTCAGCAGTTAAAAAAAGGCTAGATGATTATTTACTGACAAATGGCATTGAGGGTTAAAGTTAATCAAGCAATGAATGACGTGTAATTTATTGAGAAATGTTGAACTTGATGGACTTGTGTCTTTTTTTTCAACCTATGTAACTAGGGGAAAGATTTACTACTTTGACTGCTTCTAGAATTTTGGTGCAATATGGTGCATTTCATGTTAGATTAATTAAAGAACAGATGTTTGCACCTCACTAGACACTTTTAAAAAATGTCACTAAAAGGGTTGGGCATAATAGGAAGCGGGCTGGGCTTAAAATGTACCAAAATGCGCCAAACGAAAACTAAGCCACCTAAGAGTTGGTATAAGGAAGAAAAAAAGAGTCTAGCATGTCTAGAAAGAGGTGCTAATTTTATCATACAGCGTGCACCACTGTACTATATTTGCATTACATTTTTTGGCTGCCTCTTTTGAGTTTATGCTGTCTAAATTTTCCGCACTATTTTAAATTCAGACAAAATTAGAATTAGACTAGATGCACCAAATTCATCACACTGGATCATTTTGAGCAATAAGTTTGGCGCCCCCTGGAGAAAAATGCATTCAGTATATTGGACACGGCACCTGGCTGATAAATGTTGATTAGACGTAGATTATCACAAGATAGTTTATTTCTACAGGCTACGCCAGTGGGTGGCAGCCAGCTATGATTGTTACTACATATACTCACAGATGCAATGCAGTAGTGTTGTGCCTACTACAGCACAACTACACTAGGTGAGTCTATTTTATTGAGGATTCTTCACAGTGTATATGCCATGCACGAAACAGTATCAGCTTAGTGGAGCGCCACTTCCTCTTCTTTTTTTCTTCCCTTCTACATCTACTGTCCACATATGGACTGTGATGTCAGGGGCTTCTCCAGGGTCAGAGTATTGTAAAGTTCTTGACATCACTGTCTATATATTTACAGTCACATCAGGGCCGGATTCCCCTGCCAGAGTGCTTGCAAAGTTACGTATACTAATCCAACACTCCACATTTATGCACAATGCAGGGAATTTATTAGGACTGGCATTTCATGCTTAAGTATGCTTCAGTCTTAATATAAAAAAGTTGAAGTAAAATGCGCTTAAATGAGTAAGAGGCGAACGTCCCTTGATTACCTTAGCATATCTCTGGCTGCCCGTGCACCAGAAAGCGGAATTATAGATTTGCGCCATAATTTAAGCCAGTTGCGAACGTAAATTATGGTAAATTTATAAGGCCGCGGGAACGCCCCTTCCGCTGAGCTCCAACATTTTTTTAAGTAAACGTTGGAAACGGTGCAAAAGTTACATAGTTTTTTTTACCGCAAATTGTGACTTTCGTGCCATTTGAGACTTTTCTACATCAGAAAACTGGTGTCAAATAGTTAATAAATTTCCCCCAATGTGCACTAAAATTCATCTGTGAGATGGAATTCTCTAGATTAGTTCAAATTGATAATAAGTGTAATTTATCAGTTGCCAGGCAAAAACTGGCAGAATTCAGTAAGCCCTTTTACAATTGAAATATAAGGTTAAAATAAGAAAATTTGTTTCCTTGAATCAATGAACCAAATAGAATAGAACCAAATTCCACACAGGAATATTCTCCACAATTGCAGATATATGCTGCAATAGAACACAATAAGACCATGGTCATGGGCAGTACTTACAAATGACAATAGTTTATATTTATCAAAGTTCAAGTAATTAAATACGATTTAATAGGAATAATGGCCCATATATAATAATAATGGCATATTTTGCACCAATGGAATCGGAGAGGGCAGTTGGCGAGAATCGCGCCTAATTTCCTAAAAGGGTCACGCCTCTTAATAAATTTGGTGCATTTGGAATGGTCTGATTGTTTGTAATTCTTTTTATGTCGGCTATGAGCTACCGTACATTTTCACCACTCATTTGCCCTAGTTTAACCTTTGTCTTTGATAAATAAGGCTAAAAGTACATTTACAGTTTGACCACGGATGTTCTTCTCGTCTGTTTACTTTTTGGGAGTTAGAAAACAAATATGTTACATTTTTGCCAAAACGTGGTGTCGTTTTTAATCTATTTTATGTGTCTTTTTAATCTGTGAAAGTTCAGCAAAAATTGGGCATAAATGAAATTACAATGTGGGCCAATGTCTATATACCTCAAATAGGACACATTGTCAATTGAGAATATTTAAAAAAAACTTAGATTTTTCTCAAAGTATAATAAAAATAGCAATGTAACTAAATTGGATAGTAAATATTTTTTGCATTACTGGCATAGTCACGCGATGAACAGTAAACTATTGATATTAAATGTGGTAATGTACTGTATGCCTTTGCCATGTAGAATCACTAGAAAGTTTTGCATTCTCAGCTTGGTCGCACATTATGGAATGAGCTTCCTTTGGTCATGGTGACATCTGGAAATTGCTCCCAACTATATCATCTCATTACTGCTCAGAGATTAGAGATTCTATGCTATGTCTGTTCCACAGCAGGTCACTATATCCCATCCAAGCAAGGACAACAATAAACTTGACAACACTTAAGGAATGTCTTGTAGATAGAAGCGAGTTTATTTTCAAATCATCTTCATTCACTGCAAAAATAAAAATGAAAAATCATCTAAAAGACTGGATATATAACATGGAGTCTATAAACCTTCCCCAGAATTGCAGCCCATTAAATACAAGAAACCGCAATTCCAGAAACTGCAGAATGACAAAAAAATGTAATAATAATTATTGAGGCTGGCAGAATAGATGTATTCATCTGAATTCTACTTAAGCATGGTAAGAATACATTGGCTTAAAAGTGACAATTACTTTTTTGAGCCAGTATTATGTAAGTTTGTCATGCAAAATGGCTATTTAGGGTTGGAAATGGCCAGGTTATTTTGACAAGTTAAGACTCTGTTCACATCTGCGTTGGAGGCTATGGGGTATGTGGACCCCCTGGGCCGCCCTGCCGTAGTGGAGTAGCAGCTGATCAAACAGAAATGTCAATGACAGTCACTAGCGAGAAAGTACCTGGCTTGCTGGCTTGTGCCGGATAATCAGAAGCAGGCTGGTGTCGGACTATCGGAGGCTGGTGCCGGACTATCAGAACTTGTCTCGCATACTCGACTTGAACACAGAAGTCATCTCGGACCATGGACTTAGCAAGGACACCGTACACAGATGGTAAAGTCTTCTCGGACACAGGCCTGATTTACACGAGCGTGTGCGTTTTGCGCGCTCAAAAAACGCTGCGTTTTGCGTGTGCAAAAGGCACTTGGCAGCTCCGTGTGTCATCCGTGTATGATGCGCGGCTGCGTGATTTTCGCGCAGCCGCCATCATAGAGATGAGGCTAGCCGACGTCATTCACTGTCCATGGTGCTGAAAGATTTAACTGATCGGCAGTAACTCTTTCAGCACCCTCGACAGTGCATTCCGATCACCATATCGAGTAACCTGATTAAAAAAAAAGAGGTTCGTACTTACCAAGAACTTCCCGGCCGTTGCCTTGGTGACGCGTCCTTGGTGACGCGTCCTTGGTGACGCGCCTCTCTTGACATCTGGCCCCACCTCCCTGGATGACGCGGCAGTCCATGTGACCGCTGCAGCCTGTGCTTGGCTTGTGATTGGCTGCAGCTGTCACTTGGACTGAATTGTCATCCCGGGAGGTCAGACTGGAGGAAGAAGCCGGGAGTTATCGGTAAGTCAGAACTTTTTTTTTTTTTACACGTTCACGTATATTGAAATCGGAAGTCACTGTCCAGGGTGCTGAACCAGTTTAACTCTTTCAGCACCCTGCACAGTGACTGTCTCCTGCCGGGTTCGGCCAAAACGAGTTCGGCCGAACCCGGTAAAGTTCGGTTCGGTCATCTGTAAGACACTCCGTTCGGATGTTTGTAAACAGAAAAGCACGTGGTTCTTTTCTGTTTACATTCAGTTTGACAGCTCTTGCGCGAATCACGCAGTTCGCACGGAAGTGCTTCCGTGCGACCTTCGTGGTTTTCACGCACCCATTGACTTCAATGGGTGCGTGATGCGCGAAAAACGCAGATTTATAGAACATGTCGTGAGTTTTTTTCAGCGCACTCACGCTGAGCAAAACTCACGGACTGTCTGCATGCCCCCATAGAGTAATATAGGTGCGTACGACACGCGTGAAAAGCACGCGCGTCGCACGCGCATATATTACGCTCGTGTAAATGAGGCCTTAGCTTGAACACAGAAGTCGCCTTGGACAATGGACTTGAACACAGAACTCGTCTCGAACCATGGACACATGGTGTACAGGATACAGCTAAGGAACCATTTGCATGACAAACACTGGGAAAACACAACATTGCTCAGGCAAAATGGAAGTGGGTAGGGTTCTTTTTAAAGTCCTGCGTATGCTGGGATTGGCTTGGGGTGAATTTAGTGGTGTGCGTGCTCGCCCTTTAAGACCGGGGACGAGCGTGCACACATCCTACAGGCAACAGCAGGACAGGAGAGAGCTGTGTGTGCCGGCAGCTCAGTCGGAGGAGGTGCAGACCAGGATCCAGAGGCCTGCTGTCGCCACATATCATAGGCTCTGTTAGTGTTCTCTGTCGCAGATCTGGCCGAGATTACCAGAAACAATAGCGCGGCATGCACTATTGTTTCCCGTAAAACCACAGACCCCCGACGGAACCCATGAAAGTCAATGGGTTCCATCAGGCCACTGTCGGTGACCTCTGACAGAGCAGAACGACGGAAAGCCCAGACACAGTTGTGAACATAGCCTTTATGGAAATGCTGAGAAAATTGAGGTTTTCCAATGCAAAATTACAAAATGGTCGAGTCTTTCTATCCCTTTATCTCATAACTGAATCCTACACTGCCGATTAAAGATTAGAGAAAGATCCAGTCTCATCTCTGAAGTGTGGATGTTTGTAATACTTGTTTTTGTTTATACTTTGTTTTAACTGTAACTGTTACCACAAATATGTAAAGTTAAACCATATTCCACAAATATGTTTTGCGTTTTTAGAATATGCTGTGTCTCCATTGGGTGTTTTCATTGCCTTTCATTATTAATTACATGATTTAGCATATGGTTGGCTGTTGGAAAATATATGGACATAAAAATGTTTGACAGGAAGAACTGTAACGCTTTCCACATTGTCTGTACCATGCAAGCTAAACAAAAAATCACCTCAAATTCTTCTGGTGTCTACCAGATATAGGACAACCACTGCAAGAAGTATATTATATGAGAACATGATGATGATATGGAAAAATATAAGCACAGTGACATTCAGTTACATAGTTAGTACGGTTGAAAAAAAGACATGTTTATTAATTTCAATCACGGGTTCAACGCTTTGTACTATAAAAAAAAGATGCCTTTGTTTTATAGTACAAAGAGGTGAAGCCATCCGGGTCTGGCCATTTATTAAGTTTCAACATTTTAATGACAGTCCCTACCGCTTCAGGGGAATCTCTTGTCCTAAAAGGTGAGCCAACCTGGTGGGCAAGGTTGGCAATGGGGTGGCAGAAGAAAATTCTTAATTGCGAGTAGGCCAGGGGTAGCCTGTTCAGTGTACAGGTGAAACAAGTGATGGTGAAATTCATGCACTTTTGACTGACGGTTGGAGCTTACTTTTCCAATCTGTGTGTGCAATTTGATGGGGGGGGGGACGTTAGGACTGGACATCTGAGTCGGTGGGTCATATGATAATTATTCCTATTGTTTGGCATATAATACACTTGCTGAGACCAGCGTATAACCCTCTCAGCTTTTTGAGTTAGGAAGAGATTTAATTCAGGACGGGCCCGAAGCAACTCTTGCGATAACTGAGGTGAAATGGACTGTTTCATTTGGAGCATTTATTTCTTAAATACCATGTGACCCTCTTAAGCATCTGGAAAAACAATCTATGATTTTCAATTCAGGACAAACTGGTACCACTGATTTAAGTTCTGTGCTCCACTAATGGAGCACAGGAATGCATCTAGGCCTACACATCCTGGGGAATCTTTCAACTCTCTTAGGCGTGGTAACGTCCCCAACCACCACATTACATGTGTCTATCTTTATGATCCCAAAAGCTTAATCCAACCCCTTAAGTTGGTCCAACTTAATTTTCCTTAATTAAGATAGACGTCAAATTACTTCCTAAAATTCTTGCCCTGCATTTGAATACTGAGTTTGGGTCCCTGGTACACAGAGATCAGGTTGGATTAGTCCAATGCCGGCAGCCCTCGCATAATAAATGACGGGTCTCCCACCTGTTACATTGTGCAAGACACAGGGGCATTGTGGCTATGCTCCTTTCTATTGATATCAGAAAGGCATTTAATACGTTTTCCTGGAGGTATCTCTTTTCAGTACTGAACGGATGGTTCTTCCCCCTCATATTTTATCGCTTGGCTTAACACCCTTTACAGTACCCACAAGGCCTTTGTAGGATACAATGGGTTCTCCTCTGACCTCTTTTCTACCACGCAAGGCACCTGCCAGGGCTGCCCCCTCTCACCCTTGCTTATTATTCTAACCCGCCGAGACCCTGGCGATTCATCTTTGCTAGGATCCTAATATTCAAGTAGTTGAGTTAAGTATAGTGACCCACAAATTATGTCTGTTTGCCGATGATATCTTGCTAGCTATTATATCTTCACTCACCACCTTGCCTAAACTTTCAGGAACCTTGTACAGCTTCACAAGTCGGTTGATCAATCATGCCAAATCCAATTAACTAAATGTCTCACTTCCCTCCTCCATGGTCGCTACCTTAAAATTCCAGTGGGTGTCAAACCAGCTCAACTTTCTGGAATTCTGCCTCACTAATGATGTGAAGGAATTGTCTGAAGCCGAGTAGTCACAAATCTGGTCTTCTAGCACTATAGGGCTGCTGATTACTCTAATGCTTGAAACCAATAACAAGGTCTTCATGAGGTGGTCTTTGACCCCTGCTTTACTCTTGGATAGGGTAGATTTAAGCTGCATCGTGCCATGCTCCTGTGATTAAACTCAACACTAGCCCTTTCTTTCCCACCGCTTTTTGCTGATAGTTGAGCGATGACTGTTTAAGCTTTGTACTATTATGCTATAGATTACTAACTTGATCAAGGTTCTGCTTTGTCATCCATCAAGCCATCTTTTTGCACTGTTTCTACGGTTTATCTGTTACCAATTTGTAGGCTTCTTTTTTTGCCTGTTTGTACTTGTTTGTTTTCTATTTATTCTCTGATGTATACCTACTCCTGATTTTTTTTTTTTATTAAATAAAAAAATAAAAAAAATAAAGGCTGACCCCTATTAAAGGTGCATTCATCTATTCTCATGGAATATCAACAGGTAGTATTTGCTATGCTTCAGTCCATGCCCTGGCTGCAAAACACATACAACCAAAATCTTATGAGTTCCACTATGCCTAGTGCTAGAAAACATTGGTTTAAAATTTACCTCTCTACCAATGAAAGATTATAATCATCCTTAAACCTTTATGACTGTTAAAGGCATTAGAACTTTGCAAAAAGAAAAAAACTCAAGCACCTACATGACTTTTATGAAGAAATAAGTAATTTTCTAAAGTTAAACGAAGTACAAACAAGATCAGTTGCATGCAGAGACCTCAAATCTTTTTGTATTGTGTGTATATATTTACAACAGTATATCTTATATGCAGTGTTCTCCACTGAATATCAAATAATAGGGTGTATAATAATACATTCATACCCTTTTATCCATGAACAAAAAGGATTATACACCGCCAAAGCAATTTGTGGATATAATTCATTCTAAGAGCTTTATTTTAATATTCTTTCAAATCTGCTGCACGTTACATTGCATTAACATTGTGGTGCTTCTGACTTTTCTAGGCAACTGCAACAGGAAAAGCTATTAATTTTGTTCTATGAACTATACTTGCTTATGATCTCAAAAAAGTCTCAGTATTTGGTTGCACATCCACAAAATAGAAAGAATTTGAAGTGTTTGTAAAATATTCACTAAAGTCTTGCTTATTTTTTATGTTCTTCAAAGTGAACTTCAGCTTCTTCTTTCATTTAAATCACTAATATCTTCTTTGGTTTCATCATAACATCTGCATTTTAAAGGCAGTACAACAGTTGGGGGCAAGTTCTGAAGCCAACAAGAAATGCAAACATGTTGTATAATCATATTTATGCGCTTTACTTTCTTCTATATTAGAAGTGCACACATTGTTGTTTTTTTTTTGGGGGTCCTAGGGATATATTGCCTGATGGATCTTGATAATGCTACAGTAAAACTTAAAGAGGCTCTGTCACCAGATTTTGCAACCCCTATCTCCTATTGCAGCAGATCGGCGCTGCAATGTAGATAAGAGTAGCGTTTGTTTGTTTTTCAAAAACGAGCATTTTTGGCCAAGTTATGACCATTTTTATATTTATGCAAATGAGGCTTTCTTAAGTACAACTGGGCGTGTTTAAAGTTATGTACAAGTGGGCGTTATTGTGTATGTACATCTGGGCGTTTTTACTTCTTTTACTAGCTGGGCGTTGTGAATAGAAGTGTATGATGCTGACGAATCAGCATCATCCACTTCTCTTCGTTAACACCCAGCTTCTGGCAGTGCACAGACACACAGCGTGTTCTCGAGAGATCACGCTGTGACGTCACTTCCTGCCCCAGGTCCTGCATCATGTCAGACGAGCAAGGACACATCGGCACCAGGCGACAAAATGCTCGTTTTTGAAAAAAAAAAACATTACTCTTATCTACATTGCAGCGCCGATCTGCTGCAATAGGAGATAGGGGTTGCAAAATCTGGTGACAGAGCCTCTTTAAGTTGGTTACTCAAGGAGTTTTCTTCAGGAACATCACATCCTTTAACAGCCAACTGCATGATATCTGCCGACAAACCAGTGATTAGGAATATAGATGTGACATCATACAATGACGTCACCTTGGAGTTATAGATGACACAATCAAAAATAATAAGCATACTATCCAACTGAGGTGGCAACATCACGTTTGTCTCCTTTAGCGGTCAACCGCACTTCAATCGTGCCATTGCGCAGGATCCATCAATACACACAGCCTGAAGAAGGTCAAGGTTTGACCGAAACGTTCAACTGATACTGGCATAATAAAAAACCTTCTTGGAAAATCACTCCTATCTGGTGTGAATAGTACTTATTTTCTACTTATTGGGTTGGGCCCCTACGTATGCACCCACGTAATAACCTAGTGCCTTCCGAACCTTGTTCTATTGCTTGCATCTGTTTCTGAATCTTGGTTAATGTGCAACTCTAGAATAAATCTCTCACCCCTTATTTGATCAAGGTCCCGTTATGCGGATATGTTATAGGCTGTTTTCTCCTGATCAAGATGCTCCCAATATTCCCTAGGCAGGGGAAAACCAGCACAAGGTTTCACTGCCCCTCTCTACTACAAGGGGTGGAAATGAATGGTGGTAACCAAGTATTGGGCACTTTTACAGGGAATTATAGACTGAACTTGTAGTAGAAGTTTGACCCATGCCACATTCTACCTGTCTTCTATGTTTACCTTGCTAATGGTTACAGGAAAAAGCAATTGACTACTCACATGAGTGTGCATGTTATTAGCTTCCATGATGTACAATTCACAATTTCCCCATGTTTACCACCCTGGGGGTAGGTAACATAGTTCACATATGATTTTGTGATAATTTATGTCTTTATCGGGAAGATAGGGGATGCTCATGGCTCATAAACATGATTTTCAATATTAAATTCTGCTATATGGTAAATAAATATATATATATATTACGGGGCGGAAGTGAGCGCTGGCATCTCCTGGGGAAGTAAGTGCTCACAGATCCATGGCTGCAGCCATCGGGGTGTGAGTAATCCTGACGGTCTGCGGCCATGGATGCTACAGACAAGATAACTTCTCATTTGGGTTAATAATACAATTTATTGGTGGTATAATAGTCCAGCACCTGTAATATATAAGAATAGAAGCTCTTATAAAAAGAGTGGTGGATTTAATAGTAAATCATGTAGGTTATGAGATTTTAGACGTTTAGGAGTTGTATTTTTTCATGGGTGTCTTATATTTCCTGTTACAAGTAGATTTTAATGGAAAGAAAATCAATAAAATACATTTTCCAGTAATCCCCTAATGTCATCTGAACAGTTTTTGAAAGGTTTGTAGTAGATGATTATAGAAGTGTCCTCTGGAAAACTTTACTGATACAGATTTTCTTTTTTTCAGACAGCAACTTTGTCTTGGGAAACGCTCAGGTGCTGAACTTGTTCCCCATAGTCTATTGCTCAGATGGGTTCTGTGACCTGACTGGATTTGCCCGGGCTGAAGTAATGCAAAAGAGTTGTGCCTGTAAATTTCTCTATGGTCAGGAAACCAGTGAACAACTCAAGGTGCAGATTCAGACAGCCCTGGACGAGAAAAGAGAGTTTAAGACAGAACTCATTCTCTACAGGAAGAGTGGTAAGAAATGACAACATGATCACCATGTCCCACCATATCCCAGAAGATACGCACTGTTTTCTCTGCAGGCATTCCACCTTTGTACAATGTAATTTGAATTTGTATATTTTACAGGGTTATATTACTTTATGATGAAAAGATTATTTATTGATCATTTAGTAAAGCTATATGAAACTAACATTATCAATATGCCTACTTCATGATACAATAGGAAAAAGCTATGTTTGCTCTTCTGTAAGATATGCTAGGTGTAAGAAAATATCCCAATATATCATAATATATGTTCCAGTATGTCCAAGGAGCAGCACTAAAATTAAATTAAAGGATTAATAAATAATAACTCAAACCCAATCCGGCTTGCACTTACCTAGCATAGTAACTGCACTCAATAGTTGGCCATTCTCGTTGCTGGGCATGAGTTTCTGTCATTCAGGAATTAGATACCTTCAAGTTACCAAAGCTCAAGTGTCTTAATGCTTTGAACCATTTATTTCAAGAACCTGCAAAGGCTGTAGGTTAATTTTCATCTGCCTATACTATAGCTCATCTACCCCCTTCAAGTTGTCCATATACTGTAGAGAAATCCACCAAAATGACGGTCACTTTTTTGGAGAGCATGAAGTCTGCTCTCTTCAGGTAAAGTTTACATTTTCCTGGGAATATACTATTTTATATACTGTTTTAATATAAATGTAGACCATGCATAATCCCCCTCCCAGACTGTATTTCTACAATATTTGTACAAACTGCAGTTAACATGTCTAGAAGACTGCACAACATTATCTAATTGCATTACACTTGTATGACTGCATATCAACAGTTCATATGGTGAAGACCCCCACCGATCGCTAAAACGAAGCAGCAGAAGGGCTCGGGTGAGTGCTGAGCCGCTTAGTTTCTGATCAGCTTTTTTCGGGAAAGCCGATGTAACGGTGTACAGACTTAATATTCCCTATTAATATGTTTACCCACCGAACTATCTGTGTAGGACACATCGTGTGGAGACCAGGTTGTTAATGTTGACCACAGGGGTCACAGCAAACAAAAGTGCAGAGCTATTGAAATGAACTTGCCAAGGCTAATAGATATCTGGCAGTAGGTCCATTTGCACTATTCTCAGGCTCTCCCCACCGCCATCCCTATGAGTTAATAGCAGGGTTTAATTTTAGGAATGCGTTACCTTCCGTCATCAGGCCAGATTGGAGCAGAGTTCCTGTTTAAAAGCGATGCCTATGAAGCGGTTCCACATGTTTAGCCACTTCCACCTTTATGGGTTAATTTAATATGGGTCCAGCCAAATCTATAACTTCATAGTGAACATTGTAACACTTTGCTATATTTCCTATGAAGATAAAGAACTATATGTGCTGCACACATCTATGGAAGAACAGGTAGTTTATTTTGGCCATAAGGCTGAATGCACACGATGCGTATTACGTGCGGATTTGCCGTGCAGATTTTCGTGCGGTAAATCTGCAGCCTAATACAGCACCAGCAAAGTAAATGAGATTTCAAGAAATCTCATCTACACGTTGCAGATTTTTTTCTGCACGTAAATTGACCTGCGGTGCGTATTTTAATATCGGAAGCATGTCAATTTGTCTTGTGTTTCCGCTAGCGAATTGTATCTGATTCGTTTAAAAAAAACGCACCAAAATCTGCATCAAAATGTAGAAACCGCACCTAAAAATACACTATTAGGTACAGAATTACCTGCATTTACCTGCGGTTTTGATGCAGATTTTCTGCACCAAATTCCTCAACGTGTGCATGTAGCCTTAGGGTTCTTAGAGCCATGAGTAAAACATCTTCCAATATAAAAATTTGATATTGTATGTACTTACAAAGGAATAATAAAAACTATTTTTTTTAAAAGTGTAGATCATTAATTCTTGCAAATAACTAATTTATAGCTTCTAGTTATTGGACCCATTGTTTTGTAGAGCCAATATGTTTCTACAAAGCCATATTTGCCAACATTCTTGAAGAGAAAAAGGCTCATTCACATAACCATATATGCCCCCAATCTCATACAGTAGGTGTTCAATTTACAACCTCCGCAATAAAGCATTTATATGTGTTTTCTGTTGGAATCTGATGTTGTCATGTTTCATCGGGAGCCATATTATGGAGATATTCTCCCCTAGTAGAACTGCTTGTAGGAGTGAATACCCCTGTAGTACAGAGGTACAGTGGCACCATAGGGTGATATGCAGAGTGTCTATCTCTCCATAATACGGACTTCTGGGGACTCTGTATTCCTCGGTACAGGCTTCGTGTATACGGCTCTGGCTAACTCAAGGCAAAGTTGTACACTGAAACACCAATACTTAACACACGTCACAATGTAGAGTGGCAAGTCAACTGGTTCATTCTACCTAGAACAACTATTTAATGAATCACATAGTTACTTTTTATTTGTACTGTAAAGAAGTGACAAGCCAACATGTATCGGACTGAGCAACCACTTCAGCACCACAATAACTACAGCGTTCTTCAGGTTGTAGATGTAATAGTTAGGCAGCAATATGTGTTAGTTATGACTGGGCTGTTTCTAGCTGGATTTAGTTCATGCTGTGCTTTGATGCTCAATATCACACAAACTGGCAGTGAGCATTAGCAAAGCTTCCAATTTCTATTCCAATGTCTGCAGTTCAGTGAATTATTCCCTCAGTGGTTTCAGGCTTAAATGTTTGTACAAATTAGTCATTATACACAGATGGGATGTCCTTTGGGGTTAAAGATCTTTTTTCAGTTTCCCAATATATGAGCTAGTTTATCTGCATCCAGAAGCTTTGCGGTTACACTAGGTTGCCTATTTCCCATATTGTTGTCATCATGTTCAGAAATTACAGCATTTGAAGATGTGAAGCCATTGTGGTGTTATCCACCATGCTCACAACCCAGTTATACTGTTTCATTTATCCATTTCCTTTATTTTTTAAACAAATTACTGAGTAGCTATCACATCCTCACCTCTGTTTTGTCATGGGGCCCGTAGATGTTTAAGACTGTCATAGGCCTACAGAGGATCGTGTGGACCCACTGCCTTGCCAATGGATTTGGGGTAGGGCTTAACTGGGGAGTGAAGTCTAAAGCATAGCTAGGTCTTTACCCTTTAACCTCAGTACGAAGATGTGGACCTAGTCACTAGGACCCCCAGGTCGCTACCTTCAGAGTAGTCTCCATTGGCAACGGACAAAATGGAAAGATGAGGTATAATGACAGTAGAGAGTAGGGCTGTTGGCAGATCTTCACTCATGGTTAGCAGAGCCAGAGGTCAGGGCAGGTGGCAGACGGCAGATGATCAACGTGGTGAACAGGCAAAAAGTCAGGGCACGCGGCAGACAGGGATGGTCAAGTTCAAGCAAAGTCAGTAACAGTAAATCGAATAGTTAACACAGAAGAGCAATATTAGCAAGCTACACTAAAGAATCTAATTGCTCAAGCAAAGAGCAATGGGGGAGGGTACTTAACCTGGAAAAGCTGGATGAATTTGGCACGTGGTGGCCTTTTAATAAGGGAAGAGTCACCACACATGTGCACTGGTGGCTCACAGGGGAGCTGAAGGAGAGTGGTGATGGGGAAGGCAGCCAGCAGAGTGGAGTGGAGGAAATACACATCAATAAGCTCTAATAGGTTATTTGTGAATTAGACCATAAAAATTAGGCCCTAGTGGCATGTGATTGTCTCCAAATGAGCTTGTCTTCTAAGGGACATTTGTGGCCCATTATTGTGTCGGAGCGTGGCCAACTAGAGATTGCTCTGGTACTAGTGGGCCAGTCTAATCCTGGTATGTATAAAGCTGAATGCGTATTGTATAATAAAATATTACCTGCTTCTACTATCTGATATGAACTGCAGCAAGACATGTTTTGGAATGGTTTTCCTGTAACTATACATTTATTGTTCCACACCCAGTCCGCCGCGTCTTTTAGTTTCCTGGCATCGCCGCGGGCTGGTGAGCACACGGCAACGGGAGTGGGTCATTAAATGTTTATAACATTACTATAAGCTAATAGAACCATGTTTAATGTCCTGATTTGGAACAATAAATGTATACTTACGGGGAAATTAAAAAAACATCTCCTGCTGCAGATCATATCAGATCACAGTAGCAGGTAAAATGTTATTATATTATATGCATTCTTTTATTTCTAATATTGTTTGCCAAATCCATTAATGCGTGCGCCAGAAAGAACCATAATTTGGACATGCTCGCCACGTCGGTTCGCAGCCGTGGATTTGTCAAGTCTGGATATGCGCCAGATTTAATTCTCGTGTGCGCCAGTTTTGCGGCACAGAATCCTGGTCTAAAGTATACCACCCATTAGGTGTAATAAAGAAGGGAAAGGAGTCTAACCTGCACCAAGATGTGCCAAATCTATCAAACAGCGCGCACATCATTGAAAAATTTGGATCATCTTCAGCCGAGCACCTCCAACTTTAGGCTATCTATCTCTAAGCCATTAGTAATACACGTGCCCCATTGTTATCTGTGTTATGGAAAATCCCAAATTGTATTTCAGGGGTCCCAATACTTCTCCAGAAGGAGTACTAAGTACTACAGTCAGCAAAAAGGCTAAAGGCACACCTGTTTGTTCAGGTTCCAGAGCTTTGTAAATAGCTGTCCAGCCTTGAATTTTAGACCATAAAAGGTATTTAGGAGCCATATGTAAACTAATGGCCTTGAGATGTTGCAGCTCATGTACAAGTCTATGATATTGCAAACCATGCACCCAAAAGCCAAAAGTAAAAAATATTGCTTATACTGCAACATAGGGGGCACCACTGAGGCTAAAAGTACTCATGTCACACTGCAGCACTTGCCTAAATGAGGTTTTACAGCAGTGGCACCATACCTCAATAAATATAAATGACTAATGCTCCATCAATTATTAGGTTAATGCCAGAGAATTGCCTCTATTGTTTATTTAATTTTTTTTAATTTATACGCCATGGCCCAGGGTTTCAAGCCTGGATATTGAGTTGCAAATAAAAGATTTTAACTCAGTAACAGAGGATATCTCTGGATAACTCATTCAGACTCCAGACTTCGATCCAATCTAAAATTTGTGACTGGACTTAAAATTAGCTGTTTATTCCTAGTCTTCCTAGAAAATTACAGAGCTTACACAGTTATCCAAAGAATGGAGAAGCTGATAGTAAGTTAGGCCAGACTCAGACAGCTGTAGACAACTGCACAGCTGCATTTTAAGGTCCTTACTACGACCTCCACGCCTGGACCCCCAACCGGTTCTGCTGAACAGAACTTAGATCAATAAAGGGTTATATGGTGATTCGTTCAGTGGAACCATGCGAGAGCTGGGTGTTGTACCCTAAATTTCAGTCATTTTACAGCCATCTAAATCTTGCCTTAGGAATGAAATGCTGGCATCACTGGATTACTAAATGTTGTTTGTACTAATTTTTGTAGATCACAGCAAAGATAAGGGTTTTCTCCTGAACTCCTTTTTAAAACAAACATGATCTGGTTCCTCTTATCCAGCTGTTATCAATGGTTGTTAATGTAATGCATAAACAGCCGGGTCTGCCAAAGCTGGAGTCGCTCTAACAGAGCGATTCTTCCATTCTGACCCATAGAGGGTGTCGTGGAAATCCATCGCTCAAAATATATTAGACTGAAATTTATACGAGTCCAAACAGACACTCAAGGCCAGACCCCATTAGTCAGTATCCTAATTAGGATATTTCACCGATATATATCGAGAGAGGAGAAGAAAACACACAGACTCTGCTGATATGCTCAAAATGCTCCTCTGAAGGATTTATTACTAAACTCAAACTGTTAAACTGAAATTCAGAAGGGGTGTTGGCTTGAGGTTAACCAATCAGAGACAATGTGACAATATTTGTTATTCAGTAAAAAGCATACAATAAAATACATCCCAGATACATCATTATAATTCTTCACACATTAGGTTTTGCAGGTGGCCTTATCTCTCTTTTGGACAGAATGTTCTCGTGGAGATGGGGGGGAGACATTCCTTCACGCATACTTGCCACCCTCCCATCTCCCTCCCTGTTCATTCTCTACCAACTTCGCATGGGAACCAAGGTCAAAGATAAAACATACGAAATCAACATTACTTGTATTAAAGGAACAATGACTTTTCTATTCACTACAAAAGAACCAAGATGGGAACTCCAGACAAGATGGCTTCTGCACGAAACGAAATCATTTAAACATTATTATAATCACTTTCACGTAATACATATCTTAGTAATTCGGCATCCTGCTTGATAATTCACAATGTAATTTCATACAGAGAATATAAGCAAATAAATCATCCTTTTCTCATATTAAATTACAGAAATTATATATTATGATTATGAAACTCAAGCAATATATCAATAGGGCCACAACTAATATGATGCCGTCACCAATGTCCGGTTTGGGTATGGGGTCCCACCAGTGTATTGACAAGTCCTGTACATCATCGTCCTCTTCTTCTCCTGTCTTCTGATTAGAACACTTGATACTGCTGATGGATTCACTCAGGTCTTTGGTCTTTACTTTGAACTTTGCTGATGTCATCAGGACTTGGTTTGGTCCTTCTCATCTGTCAGACCCCGTCTCTTTTAGTTTACGTCACCAGGCTGTACACAGCACCTCATGCTGTGTGCCTGTTGTGAGATCCCACCTAGGCGGATTAGTGAAGTGTTATTGTAACTACCACAAACCCTCTGCTCATCTGTCTTCTTCCTCCGGTAAGTTACTTGTCTGGGCGGCTGCTTGGAATTGTGACACTGCCGTCAGTTCATGACAAACGCGTTGTACTGGCTCCGGCTGCGCCTGCCGCATCTCAATGATGGAGTTCATCGTATTAAAAGTCTTTTAGATCATGTTTACTGGCACTTGCTGGGGACCCCCAACCCTTGTCAATTGTTAAAATAAATACTAATCTGGTGATAACATCTACGTACTATAAAAGTTGTTCTAAGTACATACAATAACAATATCAGGCCCTTAAACTAAATCAAACAAACACCTTTATATAAGAAAAACTTCTCTGTTCCAATGGACAGGGCACCTAGAAGATGTGTAATTATTGGGTACATTTCATTTGCACTTGGTGTAACGCTTTCCAGCAGGATTTGTACCTTGATCTGAGCTGATTGCCTGGAACATCTCCAGCTCACCAAAATATACACAGATTCCACATGTTTATCTGACAAATGTCGCAAACCAATTTTTCTTACTCTAATTTGTATTGCATGGGAAGGCCTCTCAAGGTCTGTTCTCTTCGTGGGAGGCGGGTATGATAAGGTTGGCACCGGTCTGCCAGGACTGTTCTGTAGGCAAATCAAACAGCTCTAACAGAATTTAGCAGCAACAGCTGTAAAGCCTGGGACATACCAATTAGATCTTACCAAATCGATCCTTGCAGTCTTCGGGCATATGTGAGGTCATACACCATCCATACAAGTGCTATCAAGAGTGCCTTGGGTGTTACCGGTTCACCTTCCCTTATCCGTCCACATTCTATCAGAATCTGGTTCTCACGCCTCCATTCGAAGTTAGACTCTTCCTGTGGAGAACAAGCTATTTCATTGTATAAACATTAATTGATCTTAATCAAATAATTAATTTGAAGAAAAACATTAACAAATAACATCTTTACAGCAAACATTCACATTGAGCAATAACTAGAAATGATACATGCAAACTAATTTTTCTTCTTTATATATATATACACACACACAAACACTGCACAGAATTTTCCTTTCACAATAATAACGACAAAAAACAAATAACTAAAAATGTTTTCAAATGGGAATATTCCACTTCTGTACCTTTTATCTGACGCATGACTCTAATAGTCCAATGCTAAGGCTGGTCCAGAACTTTACATGAAACTTAACTTCAGTATTTAATATTCCCACAACACTTCTCAAATACAGTTATTAAACAAACTAACTTTGGAATAACATCTGGAGAACTGCTGATATCTTATTGTACAAACATCAGGTCAATACTTGGGATAACATTGTTCCCCTGTCACTTACACACAACGTCTGCAGTGGAAAAAATACAGGCCGGGCTTCAGGCCCCCCTGAGAACAGATCTACACACACGAGCACATTGTCATACACTTCTACCTCGAGTAGTTGTATGTTCTGCAGTCACTGGGACGGGGAATCTGGCCGGGCCGCACTTTTCACAGGTACCTTTGCTGTTTTACCTATGTCACGCCGTGCGCACATCATGCCGGCTGCTACAAACCCAGTGGTGGCACCATTGTATCCAGGGACAAGCCAATTTACTGATACCTGGCTGCACATACCCTTGTTGTCAGTTGTGTCTTCTCTTGCTCTCTCAATTGGCTTACCCGATGATCCAATAAAATTCCTACTACCAATGGGCCCATAATTGTGGGCGATGCCAAAAGCGTACCTAGAGTCAGTGTAAATGTCGGCCGTCTTACCTTCTGCCAGGTTACAACCTCAGCGAGCACCTCCAGCTCCGCTCCTTGAGATGAACAAGAAGGTGAGAGTGGTTTCTGGGTAATTTACCTTGTGCCTCGTATCCTGTTCTACACATACTGTATATGATGAAGTATGTCTACATTACAAATTTACATTGGAAACCCATGTCACATATGGATAGAACATTTCAAAAGGGTGGAGTTTTATTGTTCCACATTCATCTGATGATCCAGGACACTTGTAAATCCCACCCACCAGGTCCTGTAAATACCTGATTAATACAAAAACAAACAAAATATGCTACTGAAATCTGGCATAAAATAAACAATATTCAAACAATTTTTTTGTTTTGCCTTCTCCCCATCTAAATCTGTAAAGACTCATCTGTGGGTGACGTCACCTCTGCCTCCTGTGTAAATTTGCTGGAGGGGGATGGTCTATTACACAATACCTCATATTGGGTGGAGACTACAGCACAGCATACCCAGTGCCATATTCACCGTTCTGGAAAAATCTGGAACCATCTACACAGAAAAACCTCAAAATATAGGTTACTGTCATACACATTTAGTCTGGATTACTCATTGAAGCTCATACACATTTTGTAGATCTCCTAGAACCAAATTCATTAATTCAAAACAAAATAAAACACAAAACAAAACTACCTGATCAGTTCCTTCACCATTCCCTCCTATTTGGACTCTGCGAAAGTAATGTAGCAGGGTTCAAAACTACATATCAACATAATGAAATTAAACACTCTATCTGAGGGGCACTAGTTTAACCCCCTGTAATACACAACAGCCTGAAACAAAAATTACTTTCTCCTGACAAAAATACATTTTATCTTTAAAATGACCTGCAACCATTTACCTGTAAAACATCTCACATTTTCAAAAATAACATTTAGGCAGCACCACAGCACGTGCCTCATGTGTGAAAACAAAAAAAAACAAGACAAATGTAATTAGTTATTCAATAACACAGAAAATAATATATCTGGTAATATTAATTACTGCAAACCAATAAGCTATACATAAAAATAGGGAACAGTGGGGGCACATACATTTTCAAGACCCCGTGTCTCACAATATCTGTATTTTAATTCATTTGAATCAACATCACACCTGTTCACATTACACTCCCCCCGTTCTGACCCACATTAGTCACTGCAATATACCCGACTGCTCCGTTTTCTTCACTCTTCCAATGAAAATTTACACCTGTATTTAAATTGTTCTTTCTCACATCATCTGACTTGTAACCACCTGTAATCACCTGCTTTGTCCTTTTAACTTATGCCTTGTCATGGACACTCCACTCCCTTTCTCAACTTTCCACAAACCATTGTCTTTATCACATGCAAACATCCATCTTACCGCTGCCAGCCTCTTCAACAATTTTTTTACAGTGTGTTATTTTGCCTTCACATACTTTACAATTAAAGCCCCAGCTCCTTTTGCTCATTCTAATGTTGGCCAGGACCAGTGCCCCAAAGCATCTTTGTCCAACTTCCTCCTGACCCCATGGTCGGAGAGCAGTAGAGTGATTTCCGGTAAATCCCCCACCTCCAGGCAAACAGGCCACGTTTGCCGACAGATATCTCAGACCAGTCTATCTCCTAGACTGTCTTACCAATACGATATCAAAAGTCGTTCCTCCAGATATTCTAGCAGTAGGATCCTCTGATCCCTCACTGTATTGAACATCAAGAACAGACAAAATGCTGCCAATCAACAATTACAAGAGCAAATTCTTCAACACAATCGACATTCATGAACTTCCATTGATTCAAGCAGGAGTTGGTAACACTTCACTTATGCAGAACACTTGCTGCCGGGGTGTGTCTTTTGGTTCATACAGCCCGTGATGTAGCATATATCCCAAACTCTTTCCTCTAGCACTTTGCAATGGTTTCATATGCAAATTATATTTGGTAACATATATATATTATCCTCCCCGCTCAGCCGTTCACTCTGTGGGTTGTAGTTTAGGGGGCTGTAATCTATGTTGGTGATGATTTCTTTACGGGCTCTGGGTCTGAGCCAATACCAACATCCTTCACTGTAATTACTACTACGACACAGGTGGCATCTGGGGTAAGTGTCAGGGTCATTCATTGAATACAGGATGTTATATTACAACGGTATTCAATCCAGCGGTCTGATGTTATACTACTACAGACTTAATTACTTGGATGTTATTTTACATCAAAGTGTATATGCCGGATTATCACATGTGCTAGAAATCAGTCTGTACTGATTCCCACCTTATGCCAGTCTGGCAATGCGTACCACTGGTTTATGGACCCTTACACACAATATCACTGTCTGGCAATGAGTTAGGAAAATATAAATGATTTTCTAATACAGTATTCAAAGTTTTCCCTATTGCACTGGGTAATGGTATTGAGCGCAAATTCAATATAGACACAATTGCTTCTCCTTGCACTGGATTCTACATTATCAGGACTTAACCATTGAAGCCCCTGTGGTACTACAGGATATTACTCACAACTATCCAACTTTCCTCTCACCTACAAACAGTCAATTACCTCACAACTATAATCCCAGACAAACGGGTAACAACAACTATTAATCCTCAACAATTTTACACAACTAAATAACAAATTACGCTACAACAGAGAAGCAAGCACAGACTACAATCTTTTCATTTCAAATACTTCACATGTGAGTTACGACTTCTCTCCGCCATGCGCTACGTCACTGCATTCCAAAGGCGGAGGTCTTACACGTCTCACAATTTTTCTGGTTAACAATGTAATTGCTGGCAAAAATTCTCTCATGTCTTTCATATCAACAGTTTAAGATCACGTACACACCTGCAATCCTTCATCACACAAAAAGCTTCAACATACCTTTTTCGATCCATCTTTCAACCCACTAATGACTAAGGAGGCCTCGTCCAAAAGATGTGATGTCTGACAGCTAGATTCCAAGGCTTACGCAATACATGTGTGAATGGTGTAAGAATAAGCTCCTTACCTACCGCGGTTTTTTGTAATTCACAGATGCAAAGCCAGACCTCTCCTGTGACAGCTTATCCGACGTGCAATCTCCCGGGTTTCACAGCACCATTGCTGTCGTGGAAATCCATCGCTCAAAATATATTAGACTGAAATTTATACGAGTCCAAACAGACTCTCAAGGCCAGACCCCATTAGTCAGTATCCTAATTAGGATATTTCACTGATATATATCGAGAGAGGAGAAGAAAACACACAGACTCTGCTGATATGCTCAAAATGCTCCTCTGAAGGATTTATTACCAAACTCAAACTGTTAAACTGAAATTCAGAAGGGGTGTAGGCTTGAGGTTAACCAATCAGAGACAATGTGACAATATTTGTTATTCAGTAAAAAGCATACAATAAAATACATCCCAGATACATCATTATAATTCTTCACACATTAGATTTTGCAGGTGGCCTTATCTTTCTTTTGGACAGAATGTTCTCGTGGAGATGGGGGGGAGACCTTCCTTCACGCATACTTGCCACCCTCCCATCTCCCTCCCTGTCCATTCTCTACCAACTTCGCATGGGAACCAAGGTCAAAGATAAAACATACGAAATCAACATTACTTGTATTAAAGGAACAATTACTTTTCTATTCACTACAAAAGAACCAAGATGGGAACTACAGACAAGATGGCTTCTGCACGAAACGAAATCATTTAAACATTATTATAATCACTTTCACGTAATACATATCTTAGTAATTCGGCATCCTGCTTGATAATTCACAATATAACTTCATACAGAGAATATAAGCAAATAAATCATCCTTCACAAGGGTTTCCTGAGCAGGTAGCCCCCCATCTATGATTTCTTTATCCCCTAACAGGATATTTCAAATAGTGCCTAAGGGGCCCCAATACATCTCCAGAGGAAGTTCTGTTTTACTTTTTACTACAGGTAGAAAAATATGCCTGTAATAAAAAGCATGTTTTACTTCCTTTGATCCCATTAATAAATAGACTTTCATGGTATATTGACTAGATATACCATAAAAGTCCAATCTGTTGTGCATTTAACTGCTGTAATTCCCCACCAATCTAGAGTACTGCTCAATTCCTATTCCTGGGAGATATGGAAATTTCAGAATTAAAGGGTAACTAAATGTTTGACAAACTTCTGACATGTCATAGTGACATGTCAGAAGTTTTGATTGGTGGGGGTCCAAACACTGAGACCCCCACCAATCGCTAAAACGAAGCGGCAGAAGCACTCATGTGAGCGCTCAGCTGCTTCGTTTCTGTTCGGCTTTTTCTGGAAATCAATGTAGCGGAGTACGGGCTCAATAGAAAGTCTATGAGCCTGTACTCCGATATATCGGCTTTCCGGAAAAAGCCAAACAGAAACGAAGCGGCTGAGGGCTCACACGAGCGCTTTTGCCCCTTCGTTTTAGCGATTGGTGGGGGTCTCAGTGCTTGGACCCCCACCAATACAAACTTCTGACATGTCACAATTTTGTCAAACGTTTAGTTACCCTTTAAAGTAGTGCACTTGAGTGTTTCTATAATTCCCTCTGACTTAAATAAAGAGTTGTCTCACATGAATGCCCATTTCTCATCCTGTATTGGAAACTTGGCACTCTCCTTCTCAGGATCAGTGATATTCCATAAAAAAAAATCTATAGTGGGTAAAAACCCTTTAGCTCTGTTAATCTTGCTGCTTCCATACATTGTCATTTGCCTTCCCTTTTCAATCGCTATGTCCGCCACCGCCACTCTCACACGTGATTGAATGCTGCACATTCACTTAACCATATTGCAGTGTTTTCCGGCTGCCTGCATTCATGAGACAGAGAGAATAGCCACACGCTGTGATGTCAATATCTGCACTGTTTGCATTTGTTTCATGAAACTTTAGCATCTGCTTAGAGTTATATGGGGACACTTATGGTGTAATAATGATATCTTTGCTATGAATACCGAGTACTTCTGGTATTAAAAATTTACATACTGTCAATGAACATTTGTAATATTAATAGTAGCGCATTATAAAGTAATATTTTAGATACATTGTTTGTATCGGCGGACATATAGGTACAAAGCGGCTATGATCTAAAATAAAATAAAATCTCTCAACATTCAATATCAGTATCTGAAGGATACAAATCTGCACAAGGTAATTTGGATAAACATTTTTCAAAACTTTATTATTAGCAGATCCAGGTGTTATTGTTGGCATTTCGATCATGTACCACCTAAGGCCATCCTCGCTGTTTTGATGTATTCCCAACATTTGAACAAATTGTCTTGGTTCCTTGCCCTGCTTTAACGAAAGAGACAATTTGCGACTTTGGTGGTCTCCGCCTTGGACAGTGATTTATTGACAAACTAAAGTGAAATTGTCAATTTTGACTCAGCATTCCTTCCTTTTCCTAAGACTCCATCTGTCAGCAGTGGCAGCTACCAAGGAGACACCTCCTCACTGTCTTTGAAACCTCTCTAGAGAATATTTGGCAAGGCTCCTCAAAGCAGCTTGTGATGTCTTTCAAAGAGAAGTTGATAGCTTAAAGACAGGCTTCTTTTTATTTGAAAATGAAAAGTAAATAATAGAAAACTTTAAGAACTTTTGCATACCCAAAACGTAAGGTTAATTTTTTTTTGCCAGTTCTCTAGTATAGAAAAGTCGCAAAAAGATCAAAATTTAGAATTTCATGCCGATACTCTTAAAAAAGTGGGTGGGGCTTAGTGGCAGGGGAGGGGTCACCCGTAGCCCATCACATTTACTATAACAAAGTATGGGAGCACGGCCCGTAAAACACAAAGATAGGACATGTCTTATCTTTTGCGGTACACTTCTACAACTCGGACACTTTCCTCTAAAAAAAACTGAAGGTGTCCATGAACAATAAAAGTGAATGGGTCCTTAGTTGTGCACTGTAATTAGGGTCCACAATTATGAACGATTTTTACAGTCGTGTACATGGGGCCTTAGTCATGGTTTAATTTCAATATATTTTGTGTTATCATGTGTTCTATTTTAACGTCGATACTAAAAGCTGATTTCTTTTGCACTAGCCAAGAAGTGCAGTGCAAGCAGTTTTTTCCACTGACAACTGTGCATGTATACATACTATATAACATGTTCGACCTAAGGCAGACATTTGCAGTAAATTGAGATTTTATCCAAATTAATAAAATCATTGTAATCGTGGATTTGCAGTCAATTCTTGATTCCCAAGTAGTCTTTGATGTCTTGCAAGGGGATATAGTTTCTCCAACCCAAAAATGTTGGATACAAGAGAACAGATTTAATAAAAATCTCATAATAATAATCTTTATTTATAGTGTCAACATATCCCACAGCGCTTTACACTTGACAAAGTAACAAACAAGTAAAATTACAAATAATAAAACAATGAGACAAGACAAGAGGGAATTCTCTACCCACAAGAGCTTACAATCCAATTTTATCAATGATTCTCATAAACTGGCATAAAAGGGTTCTTGCACCATATTTGTAAAAAAGCAAAGATGTCTTTTAAAGTGGCTTATGACACCTAAACATTTTTTAATTTAGCTTTCAAAAAGGAGTGGCAGGGGTCACCGTTAGGGTCAGATCAAGGTTAACGAAGGTTAATGAATAAAATATTTGGGGACCCTTTCCTTTTTCTTGAAAGGAAACAGACAGAATATACATAGCAAAAAGGCTAAACCCAAAATATATAAACAACTTTCTCCAGTTATAAAGAATTTCTCATAGAGACATGTTAAAAGTACTAATTTTTTTTGGGTCCATGCACGCTGACCCTCTTGATAGCTTTTAGAGCCAACTCCGGGTTTAAGTGTGCCCCTGAGCGATTTCATATCTATATAACAGTATATTAGGCCTGTAAAAAAAGGATATTTAGATAATTAGGCATAGAAAAACCTCTCATAGATAACAGTGCAGCCTGTGGCTCACTGCTAGTGTTTTTATTTCCAATCCAGCAGGTCCCGAATTAGAGACGCAACAGCAGCAAGTTAGACAGAGAGCCAGAAAAATAACGTATAGAGGCATCCCCTGAGTGTCGTCATAGTGCTAGTGATGGGAGGGCCCCTTTTCAAGTGTCCTGTGTAGAAGAATCTTCACAAGACTCAGAAACTTCACAGAACATAAGAACACAGCAATGTCCTGTGTAGTAGATACTACACAGGACTAAGGTCCCATGCACACGAACGTAAAAACGCCCGTAATTACGGGCCGAAATTACGGCACGTTTTTACGGGCCCATGGACTTCTATTGGCCATGCTTACTGGAAGGTGCCCGTGCCGTTGAAAAATATAGAACATGTCCTATTTCAGGCCGTAATTACGGCACGGGCAGGCCCATAGAAGTCTATGGGGCTCCCGTAATTACGGGTGACTACGTGTGTGCACCCGTAATTACGTGAGCGTTGCTAGGTGACGTCAGTAAATAGTCACTGTCCAGGGTGCTGAAAGAGTTAAACGATCGGCAGTAACTCTTTCAGCAAACTGGACAGTGACTTCCGATCACAATATAGATCAAGCTGTAAAAAAAAAAAAAGACGTTCATACTTACCCAGAACTCCCTGCTTCTTCCTTCAGTCCGGCCTCCTAAGATGACGTTTCAGCACATGTGACCACTGCAGCCAATCACAGGCCAATCCCAGGCTGCAGCGGTCACATGGACTGCCGCGTCATCCAGGCAGGTCGGACTGGATGTCAAGAGAGGGACAAGTCACCAAGACAACGGCCGGGTAAGTATGAACTTCTTTTACTTTTTCTGAGGAAAGGGCTGTCCCTTCTCTCTATCCTGCACTGATAGGGAGAAGGGCTGCCGATTACTGCAGTGTAATTTTGCAGCGAAAACGTGCCCGTAAATACGGGTCGAATACGTGTGACCAAGGACCCGTATTTACGCCAGTATTTACGGGAGGACAAAAATACGTTTGTGTGCATGAGGCCTTAAATTGACTGCAGTGGGACCCCCCCCCCCCTCCAGCAGTGATCATTAGGACGTAATGTGCTCGTGTGAATCTAGCCTTATATTGCCTGTAGTCCCATAATTTTGCCTATCGCCAAGGTCCCATTTATACTTTATGCACAACTATAATAACAATAGACATAAATACACAGCGCAAGGGTGTAGCATGTACAGTACAGCCGATTAGACCGGTGAAACTTCAGTGCTCATGGAGGCGTGATCACGGCTTCTGTCAATCAAAGAAGGAAGGGAGGGTCGCACTGGGGATAGAAGGTAGAGCATTTTGGAGCAACAGTCACGCCCTAGTTGCTCCAAAAAGCTCATTTGCATATAAGGAATAAAGTGATTATCGCTGCAACGGAGTCACACATCCGCAAAATGAAAACAGCATTATATCCAGGTGAGGCTACACTATATTTGTAATGACAGGGTAGGGAGACAGACAGGTGAGCCCTAATCTACCCGCCACTCAGTCCCTGCCTACTTGCAACGACCCGTCCTAAGCGACGGGGAACAACTGGGCGACGGTCCCTACGCTCAGTAAGTGCAAGACAGACAGACAAACAGACAAGGGTACACAGAAGCAAGGGTAACGGGGCAGCTGCCCACTGAGACACCGTGAGCAACAAGAGTAGTGAACGAGCCGAGTCAAACCAGGAGAGAACGAGGTACAAAAACGCTGAGCAGGAGAGTGGTCAGAAAGCCAAGGTCAATAACAAGCAGATGATGAGTAGTACAAACAGCAGCAGCAAGCCTGGAAACAAGCATAGAAGAATCACAGGCAAAGGAGGAACAGGAAAGGCAGGTATAAATAGACAGTGGGCGGGAGCTAGCTCCGTCTGGCCAGGCTGTGATAGGCTCTCCCACTCCTAAGCCTGCCATCCTGAGTGGTGGAAGATGGAGTCAGTCTCACAGACATAGGAGCAGGTGCAGACTGATTGCCCACGGGCGTCGACACAGAAGCTGTGTCTGGCAAATCCTTTACAATATTACTGTAATGCTGCTTTGATAGGACAATTTCTAGTGACAGACTCCCTTTAAGCACCGGAACTTTTAAATATAATTAATTTGAAAAATAATATTGTAGCTCCCCTTCCTTCTTGAACATTTAAACTAATTTGTTAATGCATAGTAAGTGGTGTCACTCGAATGGATTAGGATAATGGCAGAAATGAGAAAACAGGGAAAGCAGCTTGTAGCACATCTGGCATGGCACCCATTAGACCAGGGTTTTTGCAGTTTTTTTTATTGAGGCGCCAATGTTTGTATGTGCCATTCATTTATCTCCTTGATTACATTTTTACGGTGTCTCCGCAGAGATTTTTAAGTGTGCAATGCTTATATTACAAAGTGTGCCACCTCTGTTGGGACACCATTATGTGTGTTTTGAGCGTTCATTTGCATGTCATTATATTGCCTAGAATTCCTAGTTGAATTAACTGAAGTTTTCTGTTATGTAATTATACTGCAGAGCATGAAAAGAACAGCAACAGACTTTTTTTTTCTATTTGTTGTATTGATGACAGGGCAAGATTCCTACAAATTCTAGTTAAACATTATTCTATGTGCTCTTTGCAAACTGAGAAATTACATAAAGGTTAAAACTATGATCTGAATCAGAGAGCTGCAAGACTGAGCAACTAGTCATTGGGTTCATCTGCATAACTCAACGTCTCCTCTTTTACTCCTGTTTTAGAGCTTGTTAAGGAAATATAAGAGTGCTTATTATGAGATAATTGCTGTCTCACAATGAATAATTTTTCTGCTGTCATCTCATGCTAATTGTTTCCTTGTTCCATTAAGTGATCATATATATTGCTCCTCTGGTTTTCTCATTTTTTAGAATGTGAATATGATAGATTAGATAGATAGATAGATAGATAGATAGATAGATAGATAGATAGATAGATAGATAGATAGATAGATAGATAGATAGATATTTTAGGTTGAGGTGATGGATATTTATATAATGTCCATTGACCACTCTTTCCACTCCGCTTTTTATATTATAGTTAAGAGGGGTCCGTTGGGTTTTTCCCTATTCCACTCCTGGTTATCACAGAAGTGTCTTCATACAGACAGTTTATATAGATATACCGGTGTTCATAATCACTGTCCTCAGGTACTTAACACTACTTTTTCTTTCACTAAATACTAGGGGCATCCTAATATATTAACCTAATTTAGTCTATCTCTTTATAGATATTTAATATAGTTTTCTTTGATTGATTTACTTACTTTTCCCATTTCCAAGATGGCCGCATCCGCGTCTTCGCTTCATTGCGCATGCACGTATGCATGCCGGATATCCCTGTTACCCTGAACTTGTCAGAATTTTTCACGCATGCGCAATAGCGTTTCCTGATCGCTGCTATGGCGGCGCCGTGATTGTGAGGTCCCAGTAGGTGATTTTCTTTTAATAGTTTTAACATATTCACACGGACTGCACATATGTTTACACTTTTACTTAATTGGATATTTTAGATTTTATGCTATTTTTATGACATATGTTTTGCATTATCCAATTTACTATGACACAATGTGTTTGAATTTTAGGCACTGTTTTACATTGTACGTTTTGTACATTTTTTGTATACTGTTTTGGCATATATTATGCTTGATTGTACTTATTTTGTATTGCTGATTGTCACCATGTTATATACTCTGAATAAATCACATGTTAGTTGCTTGAGAAAGGCTCTAGAGGACAGAGCTGAAACGTTGCACATGGGGCAATAAAGTACCCACTTTTTTCACATTTCCTGCACCCCTGGAAGAAGAGTTTGCCTGTATAGTATGCCAGCAACACGGCTGACACTTATATGGAGCAATTTCTGCATAGAGTGAGGGCGTAGAGTGGCTTACCATGGCTCTCTCTGCCGCTAGGGCCACTGCTCCTTTTCCATATTCAAAGTGGTTGCAGTTGTGAATGAGTTGTGCGGCCGCCATCTAGATTAGGCCCCTGTTCTCCAGGTGTCCAGCTGTGGAACCCCAGTTCTGCCAGCTCCCCCACACCAGAGCTGCTTTATGCCTCATTTCCCCCTTCCTCCAGCACAAGGGATGCTGGAAACACTTGGTCCCCGCTTATATCCCCTCCTCTCTTCTCACATGGTACAGCTCCGTGTGCTCCTCCACCTTCCTATTTTCCTCAGTGCATCAAGCTCTCTTTGTTCCCTTTGAGGTTGTCACCCCCCCCCTTTGTGTATGCGCCTGAGCCCCTGTAAAGTAGGCTGACCATGCACTCATTCAGACCCTGTCTGCTGCACAACTGGGGCCCGCCATCCACATCTTTGTACGTGAAACGCTGTTACCGTAAGCATAGTAGATGGAGTTAACTCGGCTCCGCTTCCCGGGTGACATCATCGCCACGATTCCGCCAGGCACAGTCACCACTGCTCCTGTCACCATTCATGTGTTTTTTGGAGTTCCAGGATGTCACGGGGTTCGTTAGGTTAATACACGATCAACAGAGGCAGTGATGACAGGGCAACTCCAACAAGATTTTTTGCATCCAATGCTGACAGGTAGCCTTCCACGCAGGGACAGCACACAGTCCACAAAGTAAGGTACAGTCCAGTAGAACACAACACGCAGCCAATGATGTATAATCCATGGGAAACTCCTCAGAGTTGGCCTCTGCTTCTGCTCTCCTTAACCCCTTCACGCTGCAGCCATTTTTCAGATTTTCATTTTAATTTTTTCTTCCCTGCCTTCCAAAAGCGATAACTTTTTTTTATTTTTCCTCAATAGACTGGTGTGAGGGCTTATATTTTGCAGGAGGATTTGCCGTTTCTATTGGTGGCATTTAAAGTACCATATAATGTACTTGAAAACGGAAAAAAAATTATTTGCGGGCTGAAATTGGAAAAAACTGCCATTCCTCCATTGTGTTTTGGGTTTGTTTTTACGGCTTTCACCGTGCGGTAAAAATGACAACTTAACTTTATTCTGTGGCTCAATACGATTACGGTGATACCAAATTTATGTTTTTTTTTTATATCTTACTACTTTTAAAGAAAAAAAACTTTGTTAAAAAATATTTGACATGTGTCGCCACATTCTGAGAGCAATAACTTTTTTATTGTTTCATCGATTAAGCGGTGCAAGGGCTTATTTTTTCGGGACGAGCTGTAATTTTTACCTGTATTATTTTTTGGTACATATAATTTTGATCACTTTTTATGAAATTTTTTTGGGGAGCGAAGTTGACCAAAAAACTCACTGTGCGCATTAAATAATGCTATATTTTGATAGTTCAGGCTATTACGGATGCAGCGATACTAACTTTGCAACATTACATTGGATCTGCTTCGTTTGCTAATTTTTACAGGCATCTGTTAAAGAGGCTCTGTCACCAGATTTTGCAACCCCTATCTGCTATTGCAGCAGATAGGCGCTGCAATGTAGATTACAGTAACGTTTTTATTTTTAAAAAACGAGCATTTTTGGCCAAGTTATGACCATTTTTGTAATTATGCAAATGAGGCTTGCAAAAGTCCAAGTGGGTGTGTTTAAAAGTAAAAGTCCAAGTGGGTGTGTATTATGTGCGTACATCGGGGCGTTTTTAATACTTTCACTAGCTGGGCGCTCTGATGAGAAGTAACATCCTCTTCTCTTCAGAACGCCCAGCTTGTGACAGTGCAGATCTGTGACGTCACTCACAGGTCCTGCATCGTGACGGCCACATCGGCACCAGAGGCTACAGTTGATTCTGCAGCAGCATCAGCGTTTGCAGGTAAGTCGATCTTACCTGCAAACGCTGATGCTGCTGCAGAATCAACTGTAGCCTCTGCTGCCGATGTGGCCGTCACGATGCAGGACCTGTGAGTGACGTCACAGATCTGCACTGTCAGAAGCTGGGCGTTCTGAAGAGAAGAGGATGTTACTTCTCTTCACAGCGCCCAGCTAGTAAAAGTATTAAAAACGCCCCGATGTACGCACCTAATACACACCCACTTGGACTTTTACTTTTAAACACACCCACTTGGACTTTTGCAAGCCTCATTTGCATAATTACAAAAATGGTCATAACTTGGCCAAAAATGCTCGTTTTTTTAAAATAAAAACGTTACTGTAATCTACATTGCAGCGCCTATCTGCTGCAATAGCAGATAGGGGTTGCAAAATCTGGTGACAGAGCCTCTTTAAGCCCTGCCACAGGAAGGGCTTAGCAGAGACAGAGTGAAGGCAGTCCTGGGGGCCTTCAATAGGCCCCTTGGCTGCCATGACAACCGTAGTCACCCCCAGATTTCACTGTGAGGGAGGCTATGAGCTGTTATAAGGGGTCGCCCCCTCTTTTCAACGCCTCAGATGCTGCGGTCGCCATCGAGCGCAGCATTTGAGGGGTTAAACAGCCAGGAAAAGTGTGATCGCTGTTCCTGGCAGTTTGTCCTGGGTGTTGGCTGTAAAACACCGGCGAAACCCGCAGCGCATGGAGCGCGCTCATCGTGTGAGTGTGCTCCATACATTCCCCCGCACCACGACGTACTAGGCACTTAGTTTTGCAGGAAGGGTTTAAAGTATACATCCAGAAACTCCCCATCCTCCCCAGGTCAAGCCCTTATATACCCCTCAGGGGGGGACAGCTTGGCAGTTTCTAGTCACCATGATTTGTTATAATATTAACTTTAGTGTGTATTTCTACTGTCTGTATGTGAGTTGTGGTCTTTTGTGTATTGCCCAACAATTGTCTGCCACAGCCAGGATGAGAACACAGTGGGGGGGGGGGGGGGGATAATTGGAACTGTTTTGTTGGCTCGTCTGCACTCTAGCTGAGTGATGGTGGTGCAGAGTGGAGAATGAGGACACTTTATGTCTTGTGGCCTGCACCCCTGACTGGAGACCCTACCTGTGGTACCTGATTAAAGAATGCATTCCCCTCTGCTGGGGGTTTACAATAAACCACACATAATGCCCCATCACACAGGATATCAAGGAGGTCCAGATCCTCGAGATTGAAGTCACTTTCCTCATCTGCGGACAACTACTCCTGCAGACGCAGCTCATTGAGTTCCGGCAGTCCCGTCTGAAAACGCAGCGGGACGTGAGAGCCTTGGCAATCCTCCATATCCAACCACTCTACCATATAATGCACTGTCAAAATCTACTGTAGTATCCACATTTGGAGCTGGTGTGTCAGTTGAAGGTGACCTGTTCGCTGTTATTAAGACAAACTAGGTCCCAGTGTTTCCTAGCCTTCTCCAACCCCTACCCTAACCTCTGTGGATGTCTATAAAGATGCCTTTTTCTGCAGTGTAAGCCCTTTAGGCGCTCACGTGGCTGAGTAGGTTAAGCTGAAAATCTGGAACAATGCATATACTGAAATTTGGTCATTAGCTCCGTAATCTCGCGAGATTTCGTATCCGTTTCTGGAATCTCACAGAAAAGATTCAGAAGTGTCAGGATTCTGAATACACATGACGTCCAGGCTGGATGGTCATGTGTATTCATTATCAGGACACTGGATTAACGTTAATCAAACAGAATCGCTGTGTATGTGGCTGCAGATCATGTTCTAGTAAGAACGCGATTCTGCTGTCTAAATGAATGGAGAGGAGTGCATGATGCCGATTGGTCAGTGTCATGCACTCCTCTGTACAACGCCCACTTGGTCGAAAGTAAAAGTACGCCCACTTGGGCATTAAGAAACTCATTAGCATAAACCAAAATCGCTCCTAACGTTGTGAAAATAGATCGTTTTTTTAAATCAAAAGCATTACTGTCACCTACATTACAGCGCCCATCTCCTTATGTAGGAGATAGGGCACTTATAATGTGGTGACAGAGTTTCTTTAAGGCTGGACTGAGCTCGCGAGCGCACCCTAGTGGTCACTTCGGAACAGAACGGCCGCATGTGCAGACATCTCTGGAGAGAAGGACGTCGATAGGATGGGAGGAGTTTGTGGTCAGCAACCATGGACGTTACAGACGTAACCATGCTCAGCTTTGGTAAATTGCTGAGAGGTTTATAGGTTTTCCTTTTTTTCTGGGATGATTCCTTCAGACAGTGGATCCCTCCATCTGTTCAAAAAGGATACTGGCGAGCTGTGGATTAAATAATTGCATATTAGGTAAATACAACATGCTGTAAATGAAAAGTAATAATAGTTCTGGTTAATGATGTTAAATTATTTGGACCAGAAATAAATTTTAAATAAATCAAAAAATAACATAAAATATCATCACATTTGGATGTTGACAAGCAATCTTTTCGTTTCTAATATGTCAATATCTCAATTATGTAGGTTCCAGTGTATTAGAAATGTGTACTCACCTAGCCCAGCCCCAGCGCAAACTCTCCCTGATGCCAGGGTTGCGTGCACAGGACGTCATGCTGCCCAGAAAACCAGAGTGGAAGGCGCAATATTTAAAATGGCTATGCCCTGGCCTCAGTCATCGCAATTGTACCAGATACTCGATTCTGCTACATCACCGTTACTGAACTTTAAGTCATCTGAATACTCTCCTGACTTCCGCTATTGTACCGCATACATGTTGCCACATACCGGAACTCTACCACATGTATTTTTTTTTTTCTGGGCCCTGGCATCCTACTACATTACGCCTTATTACTGGCTGGTATCTGTCTTTGTCTGATACCCATTGCCAACATCTGGACTTCCTGATTTTGCTTCATCCCTCTCCGCGTTACCCTTCCGGGTATGTTTATATGGACTTTTGTTTTCTTTTGCCTTATTTTTGGTCTAGTTCCCCTTCAGGTAACGCTAAACAGAGAATTAACCGGCGGACTAGCAAGAGCCAACTAAGTCCAGAGGCCAGCTCAGTACCTCGACCAAAGTGAAGGTTGTCCTAAAGGTGTATTTGTGCCGTCCAGTTAGTTATTTCTCTGGGTATCATAGGAATCAGATCGTTACAAAACGTTTCTTCCCCGGACAATAAAATATACTGTGTGCACTAATATAAAGGACTGGTTGCTTGACCATATGACTAAACTGCACACTCTGCCTTGATGCAGCCTGGCCGGCTATACTGTAACGGTAAAGTTCTTATGTAGGCATTTTCTCATCTGCAGTAATTTCACTGGACAGTTTATTGGCTTGCTGGTTGATACATTGTAGAAGAATTGACTCTAAACGTTTATTTGACTCCTAATGGCTTACAGTCTATTTATAAAGCCTACTAATAAAATAAAAAACGCACCGCAGCAATGAACAGAAAAAAGTCACAATGCTCTATCTAAGATTTCCAGTTCTATCCTCTGTGTTCTCTTTGAAATACTGTGTGATAAGATAGTTCACTTCGTAACACTCTTCTCATGATCAGTCCCCACTGTTCTCTTTTTTTTGTGAAGTTTTACATCAATGCTCACAAAGCTAATAGACAGGGCTGGGACTATTAAGACTTCACCCAACAAGACACAACTCCGTAACAGATGAAAGTGTCGGCCACCAAGAGTGAAGATTGAAACTTCGCACAACAACAGTGTTGAGAGCTCTACACGTTCTTTTATGTGCCAATCCAGGAGACCTACATCTCTTCAGAAGCGGCTCACACTTGTTAACTTTGATTTGTATTGCTCAATTCTCATCGCTGGTTGAAATATTTAGAAGTCACTCAATCTGCCAACAAAACCTACATCCGTTAATAATTCAATGCATGTCAATCATAAGAATAGATTTGTTATGTTCACTTTACTTGATGTGAGACCAGCTGCTGTACGTGTATGCTTGGAGAGTAGTTCTCTCTCTATTCCCTGTAGATGAATTGGAAAGGTGTTTTGGTTTAATGTTCATTCATTTGGACTGGCCAGTGAAGTAAATACATGTATTATAACACTGTACGTATGATATGAGAGCCTTTTAAATAATACCCATCATTGTGTATTCAGCAATACACATCCACACTACAAAGCCGTGGCCAAAACCGTATATTAATAAATTTATTTTTTATACCACAGTTTGCAGCGATCGGCAGTTGTGACTCACTCAAAGAATTCTAGGAAATGTAACCAGGACTGTTAGGGTATGTTCACACGGCCTATTTTCGGCCGTTTTTCGGCCATAAACGCCTGAAAAATCAGAAGCAGAATGCCTCCAAACATCTGCCCATAGATTTCAATGGGAAAAACAGCGTTCTGTTCCGATGGGCCGTTTTTTTATGTGGCCGTTTTGGGATGATTTTGGAGCCGTTTTTCATAGACTCTATTAAAAAGAGCTCCAAAAACGGCCGTAAAAAACGCAGTGAAAAACGCGAGTGGCTTAAAAATCGCCCCTTGAAAACAGCTCCGTATTTTCAGACGTTTTTGAGTTTGCGTCTGAGCATACCCTTACTATGGAAAACGCAGACCTGATTTTTGCACGTGGCTTTCAGTGCTATAGTTTTTCCCCATTTAGGGCAATAGAGAAAAAACACAGCAAAACCCTTACCTATAAGGCTACAGTCACACGAGCGTGACAGATTTACGCGAGTAAAAAATGTGCGTAAATCTGTTCTTGTGCATTGCGTTTTAGCATCAGTGTGCTTTGCGTGTGGCATGTGTTTTTCACGCACTTGTAAGCATTTATTTATTTATTTTTTTCAATGTAATTGATGCGTGAAACACGGACATGTCTGTGTGTTGTCCGTGGTTTTTACACACCCATTGACTTCAATGGGCGACTAGGTGCATGAAGATGCACCAATATAGGACTAAAGCTAAAAATTGCTCATGACTCCGCTGGGCTCTGTAGTTAAATTCTCATAAACAGCGTCACTTAAGCAAATGAGTGACACATCACTGAAATCATCATGCCTGTCACAACATTAAGCATAATGTCAAGGACAAGTTCACTTTAATGGGTTCTGTTGGGTTTCCGTCATGGTTGCCATCATTTTGCTGGACAAAATGGCGCTGCAATTCCATCCGGCAAGTAAATATGATGTAATCTGCGATGCCTCCTGCGCAAATGTGAACAGAGCCTATGACTGGCATATGAAACTCCACTCCTAGTAAATCTGACCCTAAGTATTTCAAGAGATGAGTAAACTCATTTTGTGACAGGCAATGTTCTTGCAAATGAACAAAAAGTATAGGAGAGTGGGAATGTCTGGTAAAATTCACAGTTAGAAAGTAAATGAGGGCCCATATACCAGTGGTTAATTCCTCAAATCCTATTGGGTGAGTAGATTATGAGACATTGTGTATAAACGATAAGACTTTGTTCAGTCTAAATAGACCCCAAGAAGTGTTCTGGGAATGGAATCTTTTTATATTTGTCTAACTTTATTTTTCTCCGATAGAAGGTTTATACCATAATATTTTAAAATTAAATGGAATTTTTGCAGTTACCCTCTTAACTGTAAAACGGGCCCCATCACATAAGACATAGACTTGTACAGTGAAAGCTATAGCTACATGCATTACCATAAACTTACTGACTGTGCCCAATATTACAAAAGGCCAAATCATGCATTTCTAATTAGATGATTCAGCGTATCAATGTTTCAGAAACTGATCGGGTGGCAGGTGGTGACAGAGATCCTTCCAGACCAACACCTTTTGTCTGCCTCCCAGATGCCGTTTCCTTTGCTTTCCTGAAACATTTTCTGAAAGTGTTGACTTTGTTATCACTGGATATATGTTCTCATATCTCTGGGAACAGCAGGAATGCCCCTCTGATCTTTAGAGCACACACATCTATTATGCATGGGAATGGCTCAGAGAATAAGGATCCTTCAAATGCATTGCCATCTGGAAACCGGAAGCCAAGTGAAGGAGTAATACAGTATTTTTATTTTGCAATACCATATGTCTTTTCTGGATTCATTTCTATTTGCGCTTTCTAACCCACTCACATGAACCATTCAATGCCCAAAGTTCATGCCCAGTATGAAGTATACCTGAGGTTCCTGACACGTCATCTGGCTGCAATCATTTTCATTATAGTGGTGGTAAGGAGAGAAGATGGGGTGGACTTATGGTGCCACAATGAAATAACATTATTTTCTAGAATTATGTCATCAGTTTTAGGCCTGATTTAGGCACTTAACAGCTGCGTGTGTCATCAGTGTATGATGAGCGGCTGCGAGATTTTGTCGCAGCCGCCATCATTTTGACACTCCGTTTGGATGTTTGTAAACAGAAAAGCATGTGGTGCTTTTCTGTTTACATTTAGAGTTTGACAGCTGTTGCGCGAACCACGCTGTTCGCATGGAAGTGCTTCCGTGCGACCTGCGTAGTTTTCACGCACCCATTGACTTCAATGGGTGCGTGATGCGCGAAAAACTGCGAAATATAGAACATGTCGTGAGTTTTACGCAGCGGACTCATGCTGCGCAAAACTCACGGACTGTCTGCACTGGCCCATAGGCTTGTATAGGTCCGTGCGACCCCCCGAGAAAAGCACGCGCGTCGCACGGACGTATATCACGGTCGTGTAAATGATGCCTTACATATGGAAACGCTCTGATTGTCATTGTGCAGTATTGCTTTAACATTTGGCAACCCCTTCTCCGAAATATTTGTTCAAATTAGTTTAAAGGTAATGTGAGAATCTGTGACCAATTCTGTTAGAATTTCTATGGTACATGATTCATTGTGCACACTGTGCAAAGCAAAAATTAAACCCCCTGGCAATAGTCCCAAAATTTGACAATTGTGCATCAATGGTGGTGTGCATAAAATAGAGGGGTTCCCAAGGAATAGATCAAACTGGGTCCCTATTATTGTACTGCATTTGGCCACCAGGGACAGAATGACCTGGTGTTTGTTTTCTCCTCCACAACATTTCCATGACCCTTGGGTCAATCCTCCACAACCTTGTTTGCTTACAATGCAGTTCCTCTGTCCTAAGGAGATTCTTGCCACCCAATAGCAATGGAAAGGGACCAACCAGGACTGTACCCTCCTCTCTCCAAGGGTCCCATAGCATCTACATGCGCTACCTTTATGGCATGTCCGACCTTGGAAACCATCCACCAAGATGACCAAATTTATTTTGTTTTTTGACAATTGACAATTCAAAATGTTCAATGTTAGATTACAGCTATATTCATTGAATGTAGTAGGATTGGGGTGTAGTAGCCCAGGTCTGCCCAGAATGCTCTGCATATTACTACTGTGTTGAATGGCTAGCAAAACTATGTACAATTTTTTATCACTGGCCTTTCGAGTGAACAAGTATAGCAGTACATTTATATATATATAAGATCAGCCTCCTTCTAAGGAATTAATATAGATATAGTTTTAAAGACTCTGCTCTTCAAAGAGTTATTGATCTAGCCAACTAATAGAGGATCTGTTCCTCCATGCCTCAGTTCAAAGCTGCCTAGTACCCTGCTGGGCTGAGATTGATCAGGGTAAGCTGTGCCTTGCAGTTATTGCCTGACGAACACTTTTTCTTTTGGAATGACCATGCTAATTCGATTATCTACAGCTTTTTTCAGCCTGATGACTGTAATTGGCAAGTCCGATAAGACAATGTTTAACCGTTTACATGGCTTAAGGATTTCTTCACTGTGCAGTTGACGGATTTGTTTACCAGTCTTAAGAAATATTTAGTTAATGTTGCGGACTTTGTGTAGCTACCTGCAATTGCAAAGATATTTTTGTGGTTTTATGACAGATATTTAGTATTGTATACTGAATGTCAGTGAAGTTTACATTTTGTCGTATTATACTCGACCATACCCATTTTCTGTGCTTTTTATTTGTAATATATAACTAGTGTGCAGTTGCCAAACTCACATCTAGGTAGGGAAAGGAAACTACCACATGGCTTACATATTGGTGTGGGAAAAACGTGCCATGGAAAAAAGTAATATCCCACTATAATGTACCATACAGTAGAATACACTATAATGCACCATACAGTATAATAGCACACTATGATGCACTATATAGTATAATATCCCACTATAATGCACTATAAATTATAATAGCCCAGTATAATGGACCATACAGTATAATATCCCACTATAATGCACTATACAGTATAATAGCCCCCTATAATGTACCATACAGTATAATAGCCCACTATGATGCACTATATAGTATAATATCCCACTATAATGCACCATACAGTATAATAGCCCCCTATAATGCACCATACAGTATAATAGCCCACTATGATGCACTATATAGTATAATATCCCACTATAATGCACTATACAGTATAATAGCCCCCTATAATGCACCATACAGTATAATAGCCCCCTATAATGCACTATACAGTATAATATCCCACTATAATGCACTATACAGTATAATATCCCACTATAATGCACTATACAGTGTAATAGCCCCCTATAATGCACTATACAGTATAATATCCCACTATAATGCACTATACAGTATAATATCCCACTATAATGCACTATACAGTGTAATAGCCCACTATGATGCACTATACAGTATAATAGCCCCCTATAATGCACTATACAGTATAATAGCCCACTATGATGCACTATATAGTATAATATCCCACTATAATGCACTATACAGTGTAATAGCCCACTATGATGCACTATACAGTATAATAGAACAGTATAACGCACTATACAGTATACTAGCCCAGTATAATGCACCATATAGTATAACACACTATAATGCACTATACAGTATAATAGCACACCATAATTCACCATACAGTATAATAGTCCACTATAATGCACCATACAGTATAATAGCACACTATGATGCACTATACAGTATAATAGCACACTATAATGCACCGTATAGTATAATAGCCCACTATAATGAACCATACAGTATAATAGTGCACTATACAGTATATTAGCACACCATAATGCACCATACAGTATAATAGCACAGTATAATGCACTATACAGTATAATATCCGACTATAATGTACCATACATAGCCCCCTATAATGAACTATATAGTATAATATACCCCTATAATGCACTATACAGTATAATATCCGACTATAATGTACCATACAGTATAATAGCACACTATAATGCACCATATAGTATAATAGCCATTTTTTCATATATTTTTTTTCTGGAGTTAATTTGGCATCTGATGATCTTTAAACAACTTAAAACTATTTTTGGGGTCTGAAGATTAATCATTTATAAATATGGTGGTCAAATCTTGAATTATGACGACAATTAACATTTTCAAGGGTCCAGAAAATAGATGTGCAAGATGCTAGACTAGTGATGCCCAAATGGCGACCTCGGGGTCCCATATATTACTTATTTGCCTGACGTGCCCCACAAGGGAAAATCTTATAGTACAGCTGCCTCGTCTAGGATAATGACCAGGCATCCATTCTCCTGTTTGCTGAGTGCTAGGCCCGAACATGCAGAAAAAAAAGAGCTGCTCTTTTTCTCCTCTGTTACGGGAACACTGTGGTATCTTTACATCTGCAAAAGTTGTGTCTTGTTTAGGTAACTACATCTATGTATAGACTTTTATGATATGCCTGTAGTCTGTGTTCCCTTCTCATGCATTTTGCCGAACACAGATTTTGTTTGAAATCTGGTTGGGAAAGTCCAAACCTATTTTTAGCTAAATAAAGTATATAGAGAAAAACTAATTTTCTGCAACAATTCCATTGTGTGTGGACAAGCCCTTAGTATTACTATTACCACACATGTGTCGCCATTCCACACAGGTAGTTATCAGTATAAGAGCTATACTATTGTATGACATTATTTTTGGTGCGAAAAATTTTAACAAAACAAGTACATACAATAATACACAAACATTTTCCTGAATTTTTCTCCATTACCCTTTTTATATTCTATTTTCATCAAACATAAGAAACCTGTAGATTTCCATCTGTTGGTAAGGTACAACTCTCAGCAAGCCCTCTCAGACTTCCTCATTTATTCATTTTCTTCATCGCAGACCATGCTGGGAAATGTAGTTTAACAACAAATGTTAAACCGTGGGTATCTACCGCAGATCCACTTGATAAAAATGTACACTAGCAAAATCAATCATCAATAAGACATAAAACGATTGAGGTCACTGTATAAGACACTGTAGCCAAGGTCTACCATGTTTTACAAACGCTACACTAAATTATACACATTCTGTATACAGCAAGCAGGTTGATATATCTAATCCTACACTGTTATTTATCTACACAAAGCACCGACTTCATACACCGAGTATCAGGTTGTTCGAAGAAAAAGAAAATGTCCTATTCACTGCTTGGGCTCCCTGCTACAAAACAACTTGAAAACAAACCTCCCATCAGAGGACTGTTTGATACTCGCCACTTGTCGACTTCACAGTTCCGCCAGCTGTTTTTTATATTGTAATGACACAAAGAACACACATATTATTAACACTCGTCCACTTTCACCCTCTTTTTTTTCTTATTTCCTTTTCTTTTCACTAGAATTGGAGTTTTTCCAGCTCCCTCTCCCCCTACATCTTCTCTCTCCTTTCCCTTATTCTCCAATCCCTCATGTAATGTGAAATTAATATTAAGATTATTCAAGAGGAAGCTATAGGTCTAGTACATATTCAGACTGCCCGTGTGTTCATGTAAAGCACCAACTAGTATCTACATATGCCATTGTTTATAAGGTGACTTATATGGTAGCCATTTACCATACCAAACAGATCTAATTTAATACCCATTTAATACACGCAGGATTGGACTGGTTCACCAAAGTACCCGAGGATCCTTTGATGGGCCCAGGCTCTGACATAATATAAGCCCTAAACGTCCAGTATAAGACAACCCCATTTAAAGTTGACTTTGGAGCCAATGACTAGGGTCTATTTGTTATAGTTGATGTGTAAGAAAAACTTTTAGACCTTATTGATGATATGTCTTGTGTACAATGATAACAACTAAGATTACAAAACAATTTAAAAGTTTGCATGTTCTTTATAGATGGAGGATGGGCCTTCAAAATCATTTCCTCTGGTGGGCTCAAGACATCTCAGTCTGACACTAAATACAAATTTTCGAGTGTTGTATTTGATGTTTGTATGTCCTGATGTCAGAATGTGACAATTATACAGACGTGAGCAGTGCTGCATATGTGCCACTCATCTCTCTTGGCAGAATCCAACTTTTACAGATCACTTTGACGGGGTGGGAGAGGAGACAAGGACCAAGAAAGTGTAAAAGAGTTGAGTAGCTGAAGACTGTGGCTAGAACTTGTGGGGCATTCTGGTTCACATTCGTGGTGCTTTGTGGCTGACACTGGATGGGTATTTTGGTTTGAAGTAGAGGGGCATGGTGGCTGGCAATAAAGGGCTATGGCTCATACTGAAGCACTGTCAGCATTGTAGGTAGCGCTGCGTGGAGGGGAACACTGTGGATGGTGCCGTAAGGTGACACGTTCACGAAGACTAGTGTTAAACCTTGTTTTGAAGAAGTGTTATCAGTGGTTAACCTCACACTTTTTCCTCAAAAAGAGACTCTGCAGCAGCAAAACTGTGCATTGTCAGAGTCAACTGCTCACTGACTTCTAATAATTAAATACAATAAGCGATACATCTAATTTCCCATGGAATTCAAACGTCCTTAATACTTTATAGAAAACATACGGAAAAAGGTTCTTCAGTATTCTTTTAACATTCTTCTCCTTTTACATACTCCCATATTACCTGCTGTCTCGATCCCATCCCTTCAAAACATTTTCGTTCTCTATTACCATTTAAATCTCATTTTTACAGAACCATTTAACTTCTCTTTAATCAGGAATTTTCTTTTAAACATTCACAGACCGTTACCATCTGTAAACTGTAACCCCAGCTTTCAACATTTTGTTTTTAGGGCCTACATTATGTGCTGATTAGTTCCACACAATATATTTATGGGGGGGTTAGAGATCAGTTTTTCTGATACAAATCTCCATGTCCCCTGTATGTCCAGCCTGTAGCCACATCTAGGGGGAGCTTATTACATACAGAATTATTAATGAGTACAATGGGAACTGTATATATCCGTATGCAGTGTGAAGTGAAACAGGGGATTTAAGGCTCTGACCCCCATTAAAAATATATTACGAAATTAATTTAACTCTTGAGAATTCCTGCTCTGCTAACTTTCTCACGGTTTCTAACTTTCCCTTGTATTCCAGAATCCTGGTATAAAGTTGCACAACTAAATATCTCACAGCTAGATCTCTAAGGCTACATGTATACGTTACTAATTTGCTGCTCAAAATACGCATTAAAAACGCAGGAAATTCGCATATAAAAATCGCACTTTTTATGCGTTTTTAGGTGCGGCTTTTACATTTTGATGCGGAAATAGGTGCGTTTTTATCTGCAGGTTTTGGTGTGTTTTTCTTTAGAACTAGTAAGATACAATTTGTAAGCGGAACTGCAAGATAAATTGACATGCTGCGGATTTTAAACTACGCACCGCAGATGAATTTACGTGCAGAAAAAAACGTAGTGTGTCCATGAGATTTATTGAAATCTCATTTACTTTGCTTGTACTGTATTATTCTGCGGATTTGCCGCACGCAAATACGAGCAGCAAAAGCGCACGTAATACGCATCATGTGCATTCGTCCTAATGGATCTTTTGCAATCTCTTTTTAGGCCATGCTTTGCACTGAACATACATTGACTATAGTTGCAAACTATCTCCTAACTGATACACAAGTTTATTTACCCTAGAGACGGTTGAGGGGGTGATATGATGTCTTTAAATTAACCAGTTCCCGACCGCCGGTTGTATATAAACTTCTGGCGGTCAGGCTCCTTAAAACATGCGCCATGATGTATTTACGGCGCAGGCTTATTAGTCCCGGTGATCATATAAATGGTCACATGATCGCCGGGATGCCGTTAGTGAGAGGCTGCATTCACACGAGCGTGACAAACTTACGTGCGTAAAAAATGCACGGAAATCTGTCAGTGCGCGTTGTATTTTGCATCAGCGTGCTTTGCGAGTGCATCTGTGTGCTGTCCATGGTTTTCACCCACCCATTGACTTCAATGGGTGGCAAGGTGCCTCAAAACGCACCAATATAGGACATGCAGTGAAAGCTCATGCATGTGTGAATAGCTGTGCGTTGTTTCAAGGGGGCTGCACAGCCCCAGTTACAATGTAAAAACAAAATGTAAAGCAAGAAAAAATAAAAAATATAGTCCCCCAAAGGTCTTTTCTGACCTTAGAGGGACAGACCATAATAATAAAAAAATAAAAATAAAAATAAAGTGAAAAAAAAAATAATTATAAATACACATGAAATACCCACCCAAAAATAACATCATCATCCCCGCCAATCATTGTCGTAATGCTAGCACTGACCCAATCAAATTTTACGGTAGACAATGATGATCACAAATAAAAGGTCTATTTTAGGGTAAAACTATATTATTACCAGAAAAAAATTAGCTGAAATGTAAAAAATACTATTTTTTTACTCTTATTTTCAAACTTTAAGCCTAGAAATTCTAAAATAGCAAAAAGGATGTGTATGAAACTGATAAAAAAAAGAAACCTGCATTGTCTCTGAAAAAAATATTGCCAAAATCACATCGCTAGACCAACAAATAAAAAGTTAAAGCCGTTTAACTAAAGTGTGATAAAAATGGCTAAAGAGTGTCTGGTCTTGAAGACTCAAAATAGCCCGGTCCTGAACTGGTTAATATGTAAATTACCTAAACTATTAAGGCCTCGTGCACACTTCCTTCACCGTTTTAGCGGCCATTTTTGACGGATCCGTGTGCCCGTTTTAGCGGACGTGTGGTTTCCTAGTGCACTCCGTGTATCCGTTTCCGAGCATGGTACTGTCCAGGGTGCTGAAAGAGCAGGGTTGTTCAGCGCTAGTCCCTGTCCAGGGTGCTGAAAGAGTTAATGGGCTGCACTGATCGGCGGTAACTCTTTCAGCTCCGTCAGAAAAACGGCTAGCATACTGAAGAAAAAGACTGAAGTGGGCATGAAGCCTTACTATTTATTTCTAGAGATCCCAAAGAGAACACAGTCACTGCATATGCTACTGGAGTGCGATTAAATTAATAATCAGAAGCATTTCCTTACTGTCCAGACTGTAAAGTTATGGATCATGCTCCCACAAGAATTGATAACAAAGTGTGGTTAGATTTAAGAAAGTGTTCGATATCCTCATTAAGAAACCGGTAATAATATGGAATATTGATCTGCCCATTTGCCAGTTGGAATCAGAAAGGCTTTTTTCCACTTTAGTATATTTGGTTGTTTTTTTTGTCTGTCCTTGCAGCCAGAATTGCACATGCGAGTGTGAAGCAAAGAAAAAAAGCAATTATCATTGGTTTTATTTGCCAATGTCAAGGGGCTAAATTAGCAGTTCCCCTTCATGAAAACCCATGACCTAAATGATTATCACTGCTTGTGATTCCCCAAGTTTTGAATTCCCAAAAACAAAGTGGCTCAGCGCTCACCTGAGCGCTTCTGCTGCTTTGTTTTAGCGATCGGTGGCGGGTCTCAGTTCTCATACCCCCACCGATCAAAACTTCTGACATGTCACTATGACATGTCAGAAGTTTTCTGAAAGTTTAGTTACCCTTTAACAGTTACGTGATAATGCATTAAGGGGTTAAAAGGTTAATTATAGAAGTTCAGAAAATGTAGGTATATGCCTACACAACCAACTTGCCCTAACAGCGTTTGTACATTCTATGCCAATAAATCAGCATGCCAGACTCCATGCCTAGTGAGGCAATAACATAGAAAAGTTTATCTGTATTTTCAATCTCATAGTATTAAGCAGTCACCTAATTGGAGCATACTATGCACTTATTGACTTTTAAACGGGTTGCCCCCCCCCCCCCCATTAAATATCAAATTAAGTGAATGGATAAAAAAAAAAATGGACAATATTTGCAATTTACATGCTGTTAAAAACGATCCAGCAAAAAGTTATGAAATTTACTTACATAGTATTGCGCCACCTGGTGTTCAAAATGTATTGCAAAGTACTCATCCAGCTAATGAGCTTAGTGCTGGTGGACACACATGCTCTGTCACTTTCCACACAGCCAGTTCCCTGCATGGTGATGCTCTACAAAGCAGTCAATAGAAATGTCTTCCCTGCTTGTCAGGAAAGGAGCAAAGCCTCTGCAGTAGCATGGCAGTAAAGCTGAGGACACTTTTTCTTCTTAGCTTGTTAGGACTGTAAGGCACTGCATCCTGACAGCAGATATGAACCCTACACATGCCCACTCAGTCTTTATTGTTCTATTTAATTTCATGTTCTATGGTTTCTGCGAAGGTCACACAGTACTCTTGATCCCACGTTACTTATCTACAGGGAAAGTAAGAAGGGGCTATATTTTCTGCTGCCGCAGGGGTAACGCCTCATTCACACGACAGGGTTCGAGTGTCGGCCGATAAAATCTGCCGTTTTGGGCTGTTTTTCCCGGCCGGTTTGCATCCGTTTTGCATCCGTTCCGATTCAGTTCCGGGCCATGTTGCCGTTTTTATGGCCGATTTTCACCCGTTTTGCACCCATCCCCCCCCCCCTTCCAGGAGAAGTCACTGACTTCAATGTCCATATATGGACAGTTTAGTCACTGACTTCTCCTGGAGAGGAATCCCCGGCCACAGGGTCTGGGATTCCGCTTCTGAAGTGAGTGATGTCACTGTGTCCATATATGGACAGCGTAGTCACCCACTTCTCCTGTAGCGGAATCCCCGGCCACGGGGTCGGGGATTCCGCTTCAGAAGTGAGTGACGTCGCTGTGTCCATATATGGACAGCGTAGTCACCCACTTCTCCTGTAGCGGAATCCCCGGCCAAGGTGTCGGGGATTCCGCTTCAGAAGTGAGTGACGTCGCTGTGTCCATATATGGACAGTGTAGTCACTCACTTCTGCTGTAGCGGAATCCCCGGCCAAGGTGTCGGGGATTCCGCTTCAGAAGTGAGTGACATCGCTGTGTCCATATATGGACAGCGTAGTCACTCACTTCTCCTGTAGCGGAATCCCCGGCCAAGGTGTCGGGGATTCCGCTTCAGAAGTGAGTGACGTCGCTGTGTCCATATATGGACAGCGTAGTCACTCACTTCTCCTGTAGCGGAATCCCCGGCCAAGGTGTCGGGGATTCCGCTTCAGAAGTGAGTGACGTCGCTGTGTCCATATATGGACAGTGTAGTCACTCACTTCTCCTGTAGCGGAATCCCCGGCCAAGCTGTCGGGGATTCCGCTTCAGAAGTGAGTGACGTCGCTGTGTCCATATATGGACAGCGTAGTCACTCACTTCTCCTGTAGCGGAATCCCCGGCCAAGGTGTCGGGGATTCCGCTTCAGAAGTGAGTGACGTCGCTGTGTCCATATATGGACAGCGTAGTCACTCACTTCTCCTGTAGCAGAATCCCCGGCCAAGGTGTCGGGGATTCCGCTTCAGAAGTGAGTGACGTCGCTGTGTCCATATATGGACAGTGTAGTCACTCACTTCTCCTGTAGCGGAATCCCCAATCCCCGGCCGGGGATTGGAGATTCCGACTTCTACAGGGAGCGTAAAAAGACCCTCCTCCTCCTCACATGCACTCTGCACCGTGAGGAGGAGGAGGAGGAGAGAGAGCGCGAGCGACGGAATACATGGCCATCACTCGGGACACATTCCGGTGATGGCCGTGTATTACCCGGCCCCATAGACTTCTATGGGAGCCGGGCGGCCGGGTAAACGGCTGAAAATAGGGCATGTCCCATTTTTTGACGGCCAGGTTTCCCGGGCCGTCAAAAAATCGGTCGTGTGAATAGCCCCATTAGGGGTCTATTGTTCCTAATGCAGCCGGGTGACGACCGATTTATAAACGGCCGTCACCCGGCCGGGAAACCCTGTCATGTGAATAAGCCCTAAGGAGACTGATTCTGCTCAGAGACGCTCCCCCAGCAACAAAGATTAGCAGCATCACTAAGGGAGATACAGAAAAATATAAGAAAGGTATTTTTATAGGCTAGAAACACTGCAAATTACTTTAAAACAACTAGAGACAGCATTTATGGACTTTGGTATCGAAATTATTCATGGGATAACCCCTGTAAAGCTGGCAGAGAAATTTATAACATAGTATATACCATTTACAAAATAATAGAGGCTACTTTTAGATAGATATGTTTACTTTCACAATGTTTTTAGAGATACAGTAATACTGTATAAAATGAGCGTTAGGTTCCGTTGATGGGTTTCGTCAGACCTTTCCGTCAGGGGAACCCATCAACGGAAAGGCAAACGGAAACCATAGCTTCTATTTGCATTACCATTGATTTCAATGGTAATGCTTCCGTTGCTAATGGTTTCTGTTTGTCTCCGTTGCGTAAGGTTTCTGTTGTTTTGGTGGAAACAGCAACGCCGTCGACTGAGCTATTGTTTCCGCGAAAAAAACAGAAGCCTTATGGAACGGAGACAAACGGAAACTATTAGCAATGGAAACATTACCATCAAAATCAATGGTAATACAAATCTATGGTTTCCGTTTGTCTTTCCGTTGATGGGTTCCTCCGACGCAAAGGTCTGACGTAACTCATCAACGGAACCTAATGCTGATGTGAACACACCCTTAAGCTGCTATGAGATTAAGTTTAGTATAACAACACCTAGTAGCTTTAAAAAGTAAGCAAAAGATTTTAATAACAAAGAAAGCAGGCGGATACAAAAGGGGAATAGAAGTTGGACTGGCTAAAGGGGTTAAAAGCAATATTAAGATTTACTTACAACGAATTTTAACATGAAGCATCACTTTATGCATTATGTAGAATTTTGTATTTTCAGATTCAATATTTTCATTTTTTTCATGTAAAAAAATTCCCTTTTGCTACCTGGAGACCATCAAGAATTAGATTGGCCTATTGTAGGCCGATATTATTGTGCGTTTTATATTCCAATTATAATTTGTGCTTTGCTTTAGTACTTTGAGCGCCCAATGGTATATTTATCTCCCTTTTTGTTCTGCCCAATGGTATACTGCTTTCATTACACTGTGGGTCTTAAAGACTCATTAACAATTTATCTCGCTACATTGCGACCCATTAATGAACACAAACCCCCAGTTTGTCGTACAGTGACTTGAAAAAGTATTTGCCCCTTTCTAACTGTATATTTTTTACACCGCAATGTCGTTTTGTATTCTTTTTTTGCAAAATGCAAGAGGAAACAAAAGGAATCGGTACAACAGTAAACATGTTATTTTTCTTTAAATTATGACTGCATTTATATATGGAACACCCTATAACACATGTGAACCATTGTAGCAGCAATGTAGAAAACTAGCCCAGGGGTTTAACCTATAGGTCAGAACTCAAAAACACTGTTTAACCCCTTAAGGACGCAGCCTAGTTTGGGCCTTAAGGCTCAGAGCCCATTTTTCAAATCTGACATATTTCACTTTATGTGGTAATAACGTCGGAATGCTGAAACCTACCCAAGCGATTCTGAGATGGTTTTCTCGTGACACATTGGGCTTCATGTTCGTGGTAAAATTTGGTCGATATATTCAGTGTTTATTGGTGAAAAATTGCAAAATTTTGAGAAAATTTTGAAAAAATTGCATTTTTCAGAATTTAAATGCATCTGCTTGTAAAACAGACGGTTATACCACCCAAAATAGTTACTAGTTCACATTTCCCATATGTCTACTTTAGATTGGCATCGTTTTTTGAACATTCTTTTATTTTTCTTGGACGTTACAAAGCTTAGAACATAAACAGCAATTTCTCATATTTTTAAGAAAATTTCAAAAGCCTTTTTTTTAAGGTACCTCTTGAGTTCTGAAGTGGCTTTGTGGGGCCTATGTATTAGAAACCCTGATAAAACACCCCATTTTAAAAACTAGACCCCTCAAAGTATTCAAAACAGCATTTAGAAAGTTTTTTAACCCTTCAGGCATTTCACAGGAATTAAGCAAAGTGGAGGTGAAATTTGCAAATTTCATTTTTCTTGCTGAATTTCAATTTTATTCATTTTTTTTTCTGTAACACAGAAGGTTTTACCAGAGAAACACTACTAAATATGTATTGTCCAGATTCTGCAGTTTTTAGAAATGTCCCACATGTGGCCCTACTGCGCTCGTGGACTAAAACACAAGCCCTAGAAGCAAAGAAGCACCTAGTGCATTTTGAGTCCTCTTTTTTATTAGAAAATATTTTAGGCAGCATGCCAGGTTTGAAGAGGTGTTGAGGTCTCAAAACAGTAGGAATCCCCCAATAGTGACCCCATTTTGGAAACTACACCCCTCAAGGAATTAATTTATGGTTGTTGTTACCATTTTGACCGCACAGTTTTTTCACAGCACGTATTTGAATTGGGCTCTGAAATGAAAAAAATGTCATTTATTCCAATAAAATGTCATTTGTGATCAAAATTTCTTATTTTCACAGGGAACAAAATACCCCATTTTGTTGCCCAATTTGTCCTTAGTGTGGCAATACCCTATTTGTGGTGATAAACTGCCGTTTGGGCCCATGGGAGGGCTCAGAAGGAAAGGAGCGCTATATGTTTGTTGGAGTCCAGATTTTGTTGGATTGGTTTTCGGGTGCCATGTCGCATTTGCAGAGCCTCAGAGGTATCAAAGCAATGGAAACCCACCAAAAGTGACACCATTTTGGAAACTACACCCCTCAAGGAATTGATTTATGGTTGTTGTTAGCATTTTGACCACACAGTTTTTTCACAGCACCTATTTCAATTGGGCTGTGACATTAAAAAAATGACATTTTTTCCAATAAGATGTAATTTTTTACCAAAATTTCTTATTTTCACAGGGAACAAAATACTCAATTTTGTTGCCCAATTTCTCCTGAGTGCATCAATACCCCATTTGTGGCAATAAACTGCCGTTTGGGCCCATGGGAGGCCTCAGAATGGAAGGAGCGCTGTGTGTTCTTTGGAGTACAGATTTTGCTGGTTTGGTTTTCGGGTGCCATGTCGCATTTGCAGAGCCCCAGAGGTATCAAAGCAATGGAAACCCACCAGAAGTGACCCCATTTTGGAAACTACACCCCTCAAGGAATTCATTTATGGGTAATGTGACCATTTAGACTCCATAGTTTCTTCACAGAACTTATTTGAATTGGGCTGGGAATTAAAAAAAATATTTTTTTTCCAATATTATGTCATTTTAGCTCAAAAATTCTTATTTTCACAAGAAATAAAATACTCCATTTTGTTGCCCAATTTGTCCTGAGTGCGGCAATACCCCATTTGTGGTGATAAACTGCCGTTTGGGCCCATGGGAGGGCTCAGAAGGAAAGGAGCGCTGTGTGTTCTTTGGAGTACAGATTTTGCTGGATTGGTTTTCGGGTGCCATGTCGCATTTGCAGAGCCCCAGAGGTATCAAAGCAATAGAAACCCACCACAAATGACCCCATTTTGGAAACTACACCCCTCAAGGAATTCATTTATGGGTGTTGTGACCATTTTGACCCCATAGTTTTTTCACAGAACTTATTTGAATTGGGCTGGGAATGAAAACAAAATTATTTTTTTCAAATAATATGTAGTTTTGGCTGAAAATGTCTTATTTTCACAAGAAACAAAATACCCCATTCTGTTGCGCAATTTGTTCTGAGTGCCGCAATACCCCATTTGTTGTGATAAACTGCCGTTTGGGCCCATGGGAGGGCTCAGAATGAAAGGACCACCATTTGGCCTACTGGGGATTTTCTAGTGCGAAGCCCCTGAGGTACCAGTACAGTTGAAACCCGCAAGAAGTGACCCCGTTTTAAAAACTACACCCTTAAGGCATTCATCTAGAGGTGTAGTGAGCATTTTGACCGGAGACCTACACCCCATAAACTGTAATGTGGGTTCTCCCGGGTATGGCAATACCCTACATGTGGCTGTTATCAGCTGCCTGGACACACAGCAGGGCCCAGAGGGGAAAGACGAGGGGGGATAAGCTGTGTGGAGTGCATCAGGGTAAGTAAAATTGGGGTAAATTATAAACCAAGGGATGTATGATAAATTTTAAAACACTTTCATACAGAGCTCTGGTTATTCGGGACACGTGTCACATTGATATATTGTGTCATCCATTATCGCTCTCTTATAGCAGACTTTGCACCTCTTTTGACTTTTTCCCTTCTTGCCAGTTTGGGGAACTTCTCCTGGAAAGTGTTGCCCTGGTACGATGCGTGTGGGCTCGCTTCCAGAAGTACTGGGTGCCCCCCCTTCTTGGTCCCTAAAGATTAGGTTCTTGATAATCACCTCTTGAAATTCCAGGAAAGTTCCCGTCTGGCCTGCACATCGACGTAGCACGTACGCATTGTACAATGCCACCTGTATGATGTGCCCGGCCAGCTTCTTATACCACACCGCATGGCGCTGTAGGGCTTCAGGGCTTGATCTTACAAGTCCATCCCTCCCATGTACCTATTGTAGTCCAGGATGCAGTCTGGTTTGGGGGTGGCCTTTCCTTCATATATCCTAAACCTGTAGGTATACCCTGATGCACTCTCGCAGCTTATACATCTTCACGCCATACCTTGCCCTCTTACCCGGCAGGTACTGGCGGAATTGAACCCTCCCTTTAAAATGTACCAGGGACTCATCAATAGAAATACACTTCTCGGGGGTGTATGCTTGGGAAAACCGGGCACTGAAACGGTCTAATAGGGGTCTCCGTTTATACAAACGGTCAAAACTGGGGTCATCTCGGGGTGGGCGCAGCTCATTATCAGTATAATGTAAGAAGCGAAGTATTGCCTCATTTATTTATTTTTTTAGGTTCCAGTTCAGCTCTGAAGTTGCTTTGAGGGGCCCATATATTAGAAACCCCTATCAAATACCCCATTTTAGAAACTAGACCCCTCAAAGTATTCACAACAGCATTTAGAAAGTTTATGAACCCCTTAGGTGTTTCACAAAAATTTAGAGCAAAGTAGAGGTGAAATTTACATTTTTTTTTGTCAGAAAATCCTCTTTATACCATATTTTTTATAACACAAAAGGATTTATCAGTGAAACGCAACTTAATACGTATTGCCCAGATTCTGCAGTTTAGAGAAATATCCCACATGTGGCCCTAGTGCAGTAATGGACTGAAGCACCGGCCTCCGAAGCAAAAGGAGCACCTAGTGGATTTTGAAGCCTCTTTTTTATTAGGCACCATGTCCGGTTTGAAGAGGTCTTGTGGTGCCAAAACATTGGGAACCCCCCAAAAGTGACCCCAATTTGGAAACTAGACCCCTTGAGGAATCCATTGTAGTTTTCTTGGGGTGCATGCGGCTTTTTGATCAGTTTTTATTCTATTTTTAGGTGGCGTGGTGACTAAAAAACAGCAATTGTACGATTGTTTTTTTTTTCTTTTTTTTTTACAGCGTTCACCGTGCGCTATAAATGACATATTCACTTTATTCTGCGTGGCGATACGATTACGGCGATACCAGATGTTTATAGTTTTTTTTTATGTCTTATGGCGTTTGCACAATAAAATACGTTTTGTAAACAATCATTCACTTTTTGTGTTGCCTTATTCTAAGAGACATAACTTTTTTATTTTTCAATCAATAAAGCCGTGCGAGGACTTATTTTTTGCGTAACGAACTGTAGTTTCGATCAGTACCATTTTTAGGTACATGCGACTTTTTGATCTCTTTTTATTCCATTTTTTGGGAGGTGAAGTGACCAAAGAATTGTGATTGTGGTTCGGTTTATTATTATTTTATTTTACGGCGTTCACCGTGCGGGATAAATAATGAAATAATTTTGTAGTTCAGGCCGTTACGGACGCGGCGATACCAATTATGTATAGTTTATTTGTTTGTTTATATATTTTTATTAATAATAAAGGACTGATAAGGGAAAAAGGGGGATTTTTACTTTTAATACTTTTAAATCTTTTATTTTCTTATTTTTACACATCTTTTTTTAACTTTTTTTTTACTTTATTACTTTGTCCCACTAGGGGACATGAGGGCAGGAGGCCCTGATCGCTATTCTAATACACTGCACTACATGCGTAGTGCAGTGTATTAGAACTGTCAGCTACTCACTGACAGCAAGCATAGTGGGTCCTGACGTTGTCAGGACCCACTAGGCTTCCGTCTATGGCATAGCCGGACGCCATTGTTTGGTGTCCTGTTGCCATAGTCACCATCGCCGGCCGCTATCGCGTAGCAGGCCGGCGATGGCAGCTTAACCCCTAAAAAGCCGCGATCTCTATAGAACGCGGCTTTTAAGGGGTTAATCAGCGGGGACACAGCGATCGGTCCCCGCTGTAGGAGCTGTGACAGCTGCTGAACAAGACAGCAGCGTCACAGCTCCTGTATGTGTCGGGAGGACGGCCGAAACGGCCGTTACTCCCGAGACGTACTATTACGGCATGGAGCGCGAACGATACAGCTGCCATGACGTAATAGTACGTCAAGGAGCGGGAAGGGGTTAAACCCTGCCTAATAGACTTAGGGCACATTCAGACGTGGCGGAATTGCTGTTGAATTCCGCTGCGGACAGTCCACAGTGGAATTCTGCAGCAGCCGTTTTTTTTCATTTCTTTATATACAGTTTTAGGAAAGTTGGATCAGGTGTTGCAGAAAATAATTGTGCGGAATTTAGGCTGCAGTGCAGAATTTTCCCTTGCGGAGAAGCAGCAATGCAAAAACTGAAATCTGTGGCAAGTCCACTGTGATATCTGAAACGTCTGAATTACCTGTCAGATATGCAAATGTTGGTGCAGATTCGTTGCGTAATTGCCCAGAATCTGCACCAACATTTGCAGCGGAAAAATTCTGCCACGTCTGAACATGGCCTTACTTCAATGTGTTATAAATCAACCTCTTTAACTTTGCTGTCAACAACAGCTGATACTGAGATGGTTTACCAGCGATATTAAACACTTTATAGAGCTATGTTATAGAAGGGTGCTAATATTTATGAAATTATTGAAGATAAAAAGCATTGAATAGAGAAAAACAGGACATCAAGGCTTGTCAATAATCAATATAGTGTAGTATAAGTTTCAGGTATACTTTTCTGCAGAACTGGTGCGTGTATGATTGAATTTTTTAACCGCAGCGGCTATTTTATGAAATCCCATTCTATTAAACACCACCGTTTTTTCCGCAGCGGGATTTAGTGTTAAAGAGGCTATGCCACCACATTATAAGTGGCCTATATTGTACATGATGTGATCGGCGCTGTAATGTAGATTACAGCAGTGTTTTTTTTATCTAGAAAAACAATCATTTTTGATGGAGTTATGACCTATATTAGCTTTATGCTAATGAGTTTCTCAATGGACAACTGGGCATGTTTTACTTTTTGACCAAGTGGGAGTTGTGGAGAGAAGTGTATGACGCTGACCAATCAGTCACCAATCAGCGTCATACACTTCTCTCCATTTATTTACACAGCAGATAGCGATATAGCTATATCGCTATGTGCAGCCACATACACAAACACTAACATTACTGCAGTGTCCTGACAATGAATATACATTACATCCAGCCAGGACGTGATATGTATTCAGAATCCTGACCACTTGTGTAGCGTCTCTGTGCTTTACAGCACAGCACAGCGAGATCTCGCGCTGAATGACAGCTTACAGCGTAAACTCGCGAGACTACGCCTGCTATGCTGTAAATCACAGAGACGCTACAGAAGTGGTCAGGATTGTGAATACACATCACGTCCTGGCTGGAGGTAATGTACATTCATTGTGAGGACACTGCAGTAATGTTATAGTGTGTTTATGTGGCAGCACATAGCAATATAGCTATATCGCTAGTGCTGTATAAATGAATGGAGAGAAGTGTATGACGCCGATTGGTCAGCGTCATACTCTCCTCTGTACAACGCCCACTTGGTCAAAAAGTAAAACACGCCCAGTTGTCCATTGAGAAACTCATTAGCATAAAACTAATATAGGTCCTAACTCCGTCAAAAATGATAATTTTTCTATATAAAAAACACTTAAACACTAGAGAAAGGAAAGGAGTATAGAGGCCATGTATTAAAATGTAACTTTATTAGCACATAATAACATATACACAAAGTATTTAAAAAGGTACAAAAGGACAGGAGGACACTAATACAGTTCCAGTGAAAAAAACACGTAAATGCAGACTGTTTGTAATACATATGAAAGGTATCAGACACTCAAAAGGTAAACTATGAGGTATGGGTGGTAACACCATAAAGAGCACTGGTTATCTTGCCACGGCATAATGCCAATAGTACATAACAATATGCAGGAAAAAGAACTACAAGTGCTGGTAATAATATATAAGTCACCCAAAGAACAAGTGAAGCCACCTTTACCCTCTGTTACAAAAGAGTCTTACCCATTAGTAGTTGATAGCACAGTCTGACAGTCGTGCTCAAGACCCCAGCTAATATAGGTCATAACTCCATCAAAAATGATTGTTTTTCTATATAAAAAACACTGTTGTTATCTAAATTACAGCGCCGATCACATCATGTACAATATAGGTCACTTATAATGTGGTGGCAATGCCTCTTTAAACATTGGTTATAGCAAAGTGTATGTGCACTAGTGGATTTCCAGCGGTTTTTACTGCGTTTCCGCTGCGAAAATGCTGTAAAAACCGCAACATAAATCTGTTGCGGAATTTATGCTCCCCCTTGAAGTCTATGGGCGAAACAAGTAGCATCTCCACACAGAACTCGCAGCATAAATTGACATGTTGCAGAATTTAAAAACGCACCGCAGAGCACTTGTCGTACGACTTTTGTGCGTTGTTTTCCGCAGCGTGGGCATGAGATTTTCTAAATCTCATTCACTTTGCTGCTACGGTAAATGCTGCGGAATTTCCGCACAGAATTCCGTTGCGGATATTCTGCAGCGTTTACGCTATGTGGGAACCCGGCCTTATTGACTTAAAAGGGAGTCTGTCATGACTTTTGTCGTCCCCCCTCCCTGCTAACACCACTAGATAGAGGTAAAAAGGACAAGTAATCATACCTATGTCGGCATTTATACTGAAATCAACACTATGGAAATTACGTTTTAATCCTTTCGCTGCCTGAACAATTTTCACACATTGACAAACACAAATATAACCTGAATTATAAATTAGAAAAATCATATTATACCCCCATGCCCATATTTTTTCTGAAAGTAGACACCTAGTACATTTTGAAAATGCCACCCAGCACTTTACAACCATGGGCGCCTTCATGAAATTTGCATTAAAGCACAATGTAATAATGTGAGTCATGGAGTCAGTAAATGGTCTGATTAGTCGCAGGAGGTGATTAGATGTGTAACTGCTCCTATTCTCTGCTCTGTAGTAGAGGGGGAAAAAGAACCCCCTAAACGTGATAATCAGAGAGCACATATCATCTCTCATTGGTAAGATGGGTCATAACATGAAGAAAGGGGAGGCTGTACAGGGGGAGAGGTGACAGTTAAGGCCCTTTTACACTGGGTGATTATCGGGCAAACAAGTGTTCAAAGAACGCTCTTTGACGATAATTGACCTGTGTAAACAGGGCAGCGATCTGCAGATGAACGACCAAACACTCATTTATCTGCTGATCGTATTGTTTTAAAAAAGTACAATATTATCGTTGTCGGCTTCTCAACTCCCGGTGTAAACAGGAAAAACGCGCTGCCGACATGCTAATAACGTATAGGGGACGAGCGATCGGAGTAACGACCACTCATCCCCATCCATAGCTCCATGTGACAGGAGCAAACGAGCGCTGATCAACGAGCTGTCTCATTGATCGGCGCTCGCTGCACTGGCCAAAATTGTCCGGTGTAATAGGGCCTTAACCCACTGTGATCTTTCTATCTGCTGTCACTTTCAGCTCCCTCCGCCCCTCCGTTACAGAGAAACAGAACGCTGCTCACCGATTTCAAACGAGTGATGCGCCCCCGAATATTGTACCTATTAAGTCCCCTATAATTTGAAAGCTAAGTTTCCTTAACAGGCTTTATTATGATTCCAAGATCTGAGCTCTAGTCCTTATAATCTAGCCACAGTAAATGTTTAGATAGATAGATAGATAGATAGATAGATAGATAGATAGATAGATAGATAGATAGATAGATAGATAGATAGATAGATAGATAGATAGATAGATAGATAGATAGATAATTTCTTTTTTTTCATGTCTTTGGCACAGTCACTATAGTTTTCATCTGCAGCTCTTATCTTTCTCTTCCTGCCTTTTATATGCCACATGTTCACACATCTATCCAAAGCTGAACCTTCCTCTGTGATCTCAGATTGTATGATCTAATTTACAAGGGATTTATAGCTGGCATCTTGCACAGTATGACCACTGCCAGTAATCCTTGACATGTATATTAAGACAATGCTCAGCATGCAGATTATTGAACACAGTACGGGGGAACACGAAACAGACAGATTCATGGAGCCGCAAACTAGAGAAGAAATAAAGTGATGCATTTTTAAAACACAGGATTCATTTTTTTAAAGGGGTTGTCCAGGAATAAAAAAAAGAAGCTACAATAATTTCGGTTGGGGTAAGGGTCTGGGGGTGGCAGACCATTATTACTTAGGTAGGGTGAATTAAACTTTGAAAGAAAAAAAAAAAAAAAAAAAAAAAAATATATATATATATATATATATATATATATATATATATAAAAGGCATGTTTATATATATAAACATGGCTATATCCAGGCTCAAGGTGGGCCTTGGGCGAAGAAGATGCATTGGGCCCCACTATGCTTAACTTCTTTCACCCATCCAGTATACCATATACCAAAAATGCCACCAATGGTGTGTGTTTACATTTTTATAATTACATGAATATATTTTCCTGTTAATTTTACGAAAATAAACCCAAGAATGCAACCAAAATACCACATGTGAATGTACCATAAGCAAATGAATATCTGTTCTATATATGTGAATGGGATTTCTGCAGCATCCACATGAATTATTATTAATATTAATAATATTGTACATGACTCCAGTGACAGCTTATTCTCTAAGTTGGATCTGTAACTTACAGCTCCTGAACTTAGAGTAGCCAAATGAATACAGCTGGAATCGGAGAACACTCTGACACCTTGTCCTGGAAAAATAAAGCCCACATATGGCTACATTGATTAAAAAATAAAAAAGTTACGGCTCTTGAAATGTGGTGCTGCAAAAAGAAGTAACTTTTTTCAAAAAAGCGTTTTTATTGTGCAAACGTTGAAAAACATAAAAAACCTATACATATTTGGTATCCCCGTAATCGTGCCAACCCATAAATTATAAATAACATGTTACTTACACCACATAGTGAACAGCATACGTTTAAAAAACAATAGCTGTTTATTTTCGATTCCCTCCTAAAATTAAGTTAATAAAATGTTATAAATATATGATATGCACCCAAAAATGGGGCAATTTGAAAATTCAACTCGTCCCACAAAAAACAAGTCCTGATACGGCTATGTCAACGGTAAAATAAAAAAGTTCTGACTCTTGAAATGCAACAGTGAAAAAAAATAAAATAATCCTTATTCATTAACCCCTTCGCGCACCCTGACATGCCATCACGTACGGGTGCGGGGGGTGATGTTTGGAGTGCGCTGAGCATGCTCCATATGCTGCCGGTGTTGGTTGTATTTGACAGCGGACACCTGGGACTAACAGCCGGGAGCAGCGATCGTGCTGCTCCTGGCTGTTTAACCCCTCAAATGCTGCGGTCAATCACAACCCCAGCATCTAAGGCGTTAAAAAGAGGGTGGCGGTTTCCTCCGACAGCTCATCGCCCGCCCCTGGAGTGAGATCGGGGTGTGACGACAGTTGTTATGGCAGGGCTGCCTTCACTCTGCCTCTGCTAAGCCCTGCCTGTGACAGGGCTTAACAGATGCCTGTGAAAATGACGATATACAGCAATACGTTAGTATTGCAGTATATTGTACCAGCAATCTAACGATCGCTGGTTCAAGTCCCCTAGGGGGTCTAATAAAGTATGTGAAAGAAAGTAAAAGAAACTTTTTATGTAAAGGAATTGCCTGACACAGCTTCTGTGTCGACGCCCGTGGTTAATCAACCTGCACCTATTCCTAGGTCTGCTAGAGTGACTCGATCTGTTACCACTCAGGCTGGTAGGCTGAGGAGTGGGAGAGCCTATCGCAGCCTTGCCAGACGGTTCTAGCTCCCGCCCTTGGTCTACTTATACCTTCATTTTCTGCTTGTCCTTTGCCTGTGATTCTCTTGTTTCCTGGCCCTGCTGTTCCTGCTGTTACCATTGATCTCTGCTTCATATTGACCCTGGCTTTACTGACTATTCTCCTGCTCTGCATTTGTTACCACGTACACTCCTGGTTTGCCTCGGCTCGTCCACTACTCTGTTGCTCACGGTGTTGCCGTGGGCAACTGCCCCACTTCCCTTTGCTTCTGTGTACCCTTGTCTTGTTTTGTCTGTCGTGCACATATTGAGCGTAGGGACCGTCGCCCAGTTGTACGCCGTCGCCTAGGACGGGCTGTGCAAGTAGGCAGGGACTGAGTGGCGAGTAGATTAGGGCTCACCTGTCTGTCTCCCTATCCTGACATTACATTTCAGCAGTGAAAACTATTTTCCCCCTAAAGTAATGGAAAAAATAAAAAAAGAAACAAAATTGGTATTGCTGCGTCCGTAAAAGTCTGAACTATTACAATATAGTGTTATTTAGCACGCACAGTGAACGCCGTAAAAAAAAAAAAAGGAAAACGACAAAATCGCTGTTATTTGGTCAACTTAGCTTTAAAACAAAATGTAATAAAAAGTGATCAAAAAGTTCTATTTGCCAAAAAATGGTACCGACAAAATCCACAGCTCGTCCTGCAAAAACTAAGCCCTCACATTGCTCAATCGGTGAAAAAATAAAAAGGTTATGGCTCTCAGAATGTGGCAACACAAAACATTTTTTTTTGTAACAAAAAGTTTATTATCAATAAAAGTAGTAAAATATAAAAAAAACTATATAAATTTGGTATCACCGTAATTGTATTAAGCCTCAGAATAAAGATAAGTTGGCATTTTTATCGCACGGTGAAAGCCGTAAAAACGAAACCCAAAAAACAATTGAGGAATCACAGTTTTTTCCATTTTCAGCCCGCAAAGATTTTTTTTTTCATTTTCCCAGTACATTATATGGAACTATAACTGGTACCAAAGAAACAACAACTCCTCCCGCAAAACATAAGCACTCACACCACTCTATTGGCAGAAAAATAAAAACGTTATGGCTCTTGCAATGCGGGGAGTGAAAAACGGAAATTAAAAATCCAAAAATGGCTTCGTCCCGAAGGGGGTTAAGGCCAAAAAAGGCCTGGTCGTTAATGGGGTGAAATATTCCCTTAATTTGTTCCTTTAATTTATGTAATCAGTCCATCCATAAAATTTCAACTTAAATTATCCCGTGTACAACATGACAGGTCTGTGACCTTATACACAGATATACAGAAAGCTGAGTAATAAAAATAATAACTATAAATGACTTAGATCAAGAAGATTGCGGCATTAAATGAATACATCTGTCATTTCTGAAGCCCTCTGCTCCTGTTACATATTCCTTTGTGTAAAGAGCCATGAATACAGAGTCAGAAAGAACTCCCAGTAATAACCATGTCCTCGTGAAAATTGGAAAAGCTATTTAGTCTTATATTAAAATACTTTGCTGATCAGCTCTGCAGTGGCAACCGCTCTTACAATCTGCAGATACAAACTTCCATCTATATGTAAAAAAAATGGATAGGCAATTTTGGTAAATACGTCTGGTGGGACAAAAAGGAATTAGAGAGGAAGTTTCAGACCATGATAATGACTATTTGGGACAGTTGAGTGGCAGCACCATGTGTGTGGAAAAAAGTTACTTTGGGTGGTCTAACAGGAAAAAACTTTATATGCCTCCGTATGAAACCAGAGCCATACAAGTAGGGCCAGAGGTACAGTCGGGTACATAGAAGTCTATATGTGCTGTATTATAGGTCTGTATAACTCAGATATTGTATGGAGCTCTGCTATTGTATGCTGCATAAGCCCCTATATCTACATGTAAATAGTACAAGGGCACGGCCAGACGTGGCGGAATTGCTGTGGAATTCCGCTGCGGACAGTCCGCAGTGGAATTCTCCAGCGGCCGTTTTTTACAGTTGTTTCAAAACATTTTTAGGCAAGTTAGTTCAGACGTTGCGGAAAACTCCGCTGCGGACCATAGGCTGGGCTGCGGTGCAGAATTTTCCCTCCGCAGCATGCACTGTCTGTTGCGGAGAAGAAGCAGATTTTCACTGCGGATTTCAGCCTTTGCAATGCAAAAACTGAAATCTGTGGCAAGTCCGCTGTTTTTTCTGCAACGTCTGAATTACCTGTCAAATATGCAAATGTTGGTGCAGATTCGTTGCGTAATTGCCCCAAATCTGCACCAACATTTGCAGCGGAAAAACTCCGCCACGTCTGGCCGTGCCCCAACAGTGGACAGTGAGTATTTATTTCAGTTTTATTTGGCTAATCACAAATATGGTAGAATCAGAAAATCACATATTATTTCTATCTTAAAGCTTTCAGTTACAGGCAAGCAAGCAACGTGGTTTACATTAAAGCAATATTAACTTGTTTACACCTAATCTTTTCCATCTAAACTTGTGGACCATATGGAGTGAGCTATTTTTATTAGAAGCGAGAATCCTATAAAATTGTGAGATCATCAGCTCTCACTAATATATTTATATTTATATAGCACACAAAAAATGGCGACAGTACACTGCGAACACCAATGTAACCTAAACCTCTAAATATAAATAACTATGCATTACATGCTAAATCTACTTACAATAGGGAGGTTCTTAGTGCACATTTTGATCAAATTGTGTTTGCTCACCTGCCACAACAAGGCGTCCTCCATAGGTGGGGACCTACTCTGCACATACACCCAGAACTGGGACTAAGCCTACATATATCTGGGGATGGTAGGAACCAGAATTAAACTAATTAAAATCACCCATTTTACTAAATGTAAATAAATATGCATTACATGCTAAATCTACTTACAAATACGGAGGTTCTTAGTGCACATTTTGATCAAAATATATACATACACCATATTTTTTTGACTATAAGATGCAGTTTCTAGCAAGGGATCTGGCAGCACCTGGCCCCCAAACCAATTCTTACTTAACCGCTTCCCGACCCATGATGTGCCAGCACATCATGGAGTGGGGAGGGGATGATGTTTGGAGCGGGCTCTCACGCTGACCTGCTTCATACACTGCAGGTGTCAGCTTTGTTTTACAGCTGACACGCTGCTCTAATGGCCAGGAGCAGCGATGGTGCTGTTCCTGGCTGTTCAACTAGTTAAATGTTGTGGTCAATAGCGACCGCGGCATTTACAAGGTTCTACCCATGAAGGATATTTATGACATATCCACAGGATATATCATAAATGTCAGATAGATGCGGGTCCCACATCTGGGACTCACACCTATCTCTAGAATGGGGCCCCCTAAACCCCGTTCTATCTTACCCATCTCCGATGTGTCCAGGCCACTTCCTGGTTAAGTGGTCGGGAGTTACGGAAACAGACGAGTGCTTGCTGAGCTATGCTGTTTCCGGAACTCCCATTCACAGTGAATGGGAGTTACGGAAACAGCGTAGCACCGCGTGCTACGCTGTTTCCGGAATTCGGTAGTTATGAAAACAGCGTACGTGGTTGAGTTATGAGCTACGATGTTTCCGTAACTCCCATAGAACTGAATAGCGGTTACGGAAACAGCGTAGCTCGCAAGCTACACTGCTTCTGTAACTGCCATTCACTACTATAGGAGTTACGGAAACAGCATAGCTCAGCGAGTTACGCTGTTTCCTTAACTCATCCAAGTATTGCAGTGTATTGTTTCAGCGTTCTAATGATCGCTGGTTCAAGTCCCCTAGGGCAACTAATAAAATGTGTAAAAAAAAAAAGTTATATACATTTTCAGTACTGTAAAAAAATATTAAAAGTTAACAAAAAAAACTTTTCCTATTTTTCCCCAAGCACAATATAAAAATTGGTATCGCTGCGTCCGTAAAAGTCCGAAACTATTACAATATAGCATTATTTGAAAATAATTAAGACCCCAGAATCGTATTTTGGTTACCATAGCGCTAAAAAGAATTAAATAAAAGTGATTAAAAAAATTGTATATACCAAAAAATGGTGCTAATAAAAAGTACAGCTAAATAAGCCCTCACACCGCTCAAACGATGAAAAAATATAAGTTATGGCTCTCAGAATGTGGTGAAACCGAACAAATAATTTTTCTTTAACCAATAGTTTTTGCTTTGTAAAAGTAGTAAAAGATGAATTTTTTTCCTATTTTCTGTTGTATAAAACCTGGGTGCGCCTTATAGTCCGAAAAATACGGTCTGCATATATATATATATATATATATATATATATATATATACATAGACACACACACACACATACATATATGTTACATGACAATCTAGTACTGAGATCGAATACAAATGAAAACTGAAGAGACTTTAAAACATTCATTTCTTCTGGCTACTGTCTGACAAGGAAATTAATAAATAATGCTGTTCTGTGTGAAGAAAATCTTAAGGGAATTTTATGTTTCAAAGGCGCAAAATGAATGATCTGGTTATCCTTTATAAACATTGGGGCTTTAACAGAAGTGGGGGAACACATAATGGAAAAACCTTCAGTAAGAAGAAAAAACACAGGAATAGTACAAATTGTCTTGGATCGATCAAACTTTCCCAAGAGTGAATCACTTCTTGTGAAATGTAACATCTGAGACTTGTAGATTTCTTTGGCAGTGCAAACATAGGAGTATTAGGGTATGTTCACACGGCCTATTTACGGACGTAATTCGGGCGTTTTTGCCCCGAATTACGTCTGAAAATAGCGCCTCAATAGCGCTGACAAACATCTGCCCATTGAAAGCAATGGGCAGACGTTTGTCTGTTCACACGAGGCGTATATTTACGCGCCGCTGTCAAATGACGGCGCGTAAATAGACGCCCGCGTAGAAGAAGTGACCTGTCACTTCTTTGGCCGTAATTGGAGCCGCTATTCATTGACTCCAATGAATAGCAGCGCTAATTAAGGCCGTCATTGACGCGGCGTTCAAGCGCCTGCACATGCCGGTACGGCTGAAATTACGGGGATGTTTTCAGGCTGAAACATCCCCGTAATTTCAGCCGTTACGGACCCCCGCCGTGTGCACATACCCTTAATGTTACCTCAGTGCAAACATAGGAGTATTAATGTTACCTCAGTGCAAACATAGGAGTATTAATGTTACCTCAGTGCAAACATAGGAGTATTAATGTTACCTCAGTGCAAACATAGAAGTATTAATGTTACCTCAGTGCAAACATAGGAGTATTAATGTTACCTCAGTGCAAACATAGGAGTATTAATGTTACCTCAGTGCAAACATAGGAGTATTAATGTTACCTCAGTGCAAACATAGAAGTATTAATGTTACCTCAGTGCAAACATAGGAGTATTAATGTTACCTCAGTGCAAACATAGGAGTATTAATGTTACCTCAGTGCAAACATAGGAGTATTAATGTTACCCCAAGTTAAGGGGAAAAGCAGACTGCTCAGAGTCAGGAAAGGGACATTGTAGAACATGAAGAGTTGAGAGCATGGCATTTTTCAGAGTATTGATTTACAGTTGCAAGAAAAAGTAAGTGAACCCTCTGGAATTACCTGGATTTCTGCATTGATCACTAATCAAATGTGGTCTGATTGTTTTCTAAGTCACAATTATAGACAAACACAATGTAACTAAACGAATAACACACAGATAGTTATACTGTTCAGGTATTGTATTGAGCGGAGCCGCACATGTCCACAGGTTGTGTGTGGTATTGCGTCTCAGCCTCATTCACTACAACTCATGACCAGGTATAATGCTATTTCTGGAAGAATGCAGCCATGTTTTCCTAATGTTGGAAAACCCCTTTAACTAAATATATTGCTGTAGTAGTATGTAACATAGATCACAAGAGTCAGCACTAAGTAAGCACCATTATAATAGTTCTTTCATGGCTGAGGAGGTGGGGGCTTTCTGGTCTTCCACTTCCCATTATACATCCATGACCCCCAGAACTGGAACAATTTGCAAATGTGAATCTATACAGTAAATATTGGACGAAGATTCCCAGCAGACTGCACAAAAGTCACCACAAATGAACCTATGGTTCCAGGTGCCCTCAAGTCACTGAACTGTTCATTCCACAAACCCGCGGCCTTTGAGGACCGCAGGCAAAAAGTGCCGTGAAAAATGCTCGGAGACGAGCGCTGCAGGTTTTTTCTGCCTCCCATTGATTTCAATGCAAGGTCAGCGGTGGAAGCCGTGGCGAGAAAGGACATGATGCTTTTTTTTTTTTCGAAAGGCTACCCGGGAAAAAAAGCCTTCTCCTCCCATTGAAAACATTGGGAGGGCGATTTCGGCCCATTTTTGGCGTTAATTCTGACGTGGTTTAATTCCGATGTCAAAATCAGCGCCAAGAAAACTCTGTGTGAACTGGGCCTAAGGCTATTCATTGCGGGCTGGTTAATCATAAACCCATGAGGGCCATCTCCTGCCTACTCACTGCATTGCCGCTGTTTGTCACCCTAAAACAACTACAAATGTGATTGCCACTAATTCTCTCTAAAGTAGAAATAAATCTCCCAGAAAATCACTTTTTATTATTAGGCTTTAATAAGTCTACTTGTAAATACAAGATATATATGCATTGGTAGAGCTTAAAGTATTTCTAATTAAATGTGTTTTGTTGGGAAAGGAATTTTCATTTCACGACTCAGTTGTTGCTTATAATGTTAAAGTTTTTGTAATTTTCCATGATTTGTTCTTAATGGCCCAAAACTATTGCATGCTCCTTTATGTGTCATATAGAGAAGTCTTCAATATGCATGAATGGAAAAAACACATGATATAGTTATCTCTAATTCTATAGGTGAGATCACTGACTAGTGACAATGAGAAAGAAATACTTTAATTTGGCCCCGGATAGCCAAGTCATTTCAATCTCCAGTTACTAATCATATTTACTAATCACAGTAATGTAGGCCAGAAAGTCTTTGACAACCTGGCCCTAGAATAAAATCCGCAACTCTACCCCCTCCTCTTATTCTAATCCCTACCGTTTTATAATTTATCTCTTCCAAACAGTTTGTAATCCATGAAAATCATATATATATATATATATATATATATATATGTATATATATATATATATATATATATATATATATATATATATATATATATATATATATATATATAATATATTTATTTGTATATAGTATTTCTGCTTAATTGATTAGAAGAGCTTTTCTCAAAGATGAAAAGAAGTGAAGACCTTAAAGGGGTTATCCAGGGAACCCGAAAAAAACAACAATTCCACAAAACCACCTGCGAACACCTTCAAGCATGGCTACTACTAGTTTGAATGGCCAAAAACATAAATTGACGTTACTTGTAGCACCTCCATGTAATGTCAGAGCCGCTTGTTATCTTCTGGTAATAAGGTGGGACTTGCAGCTTCAGCATGCACTGTAAAACTACAAATCCCGGCATCCACTTCTATCCCCTGTGCTACTTTATCCCTCCCCACATTGTGCATGAGCTGGGTAGTGTACTGTCGGGACAGCGGAGTGAAAAAAGAAGGCTGGCTTACTTCTTCAACAGCGTCACTGTGCCAGCCCCCTAGCGGTCATGTGATTTGATGATGCTCCGACACAGGGAACCCTCTAGGTCACGTGGGCCTGTGTCGCTGCGTCATCACTGCTGAATGAACTACAGGACTTCTGGGAACACGTGACTGTGTTCTCAATCCGCGAACGGGCACACTTTAGTAAGAAGAAGTATATTAGTAAGTTACTTAATATAGAGTTATTGGATGATTGCCATATCATTTTATGGTGCTGGATAACCCCTTTAAATTTAACATCCCAGGGCTACAGAAAACCAAATTTAATGATTATAGTTTACTGCCGAGCAGAGAGTTTCTGTAATGAAGATAGGGGAAAGCCTGTCAGACACACAGTAGACCTATTAGGGCGGGTTCACACATGGCGGAATTTCACTTAAATTCCGCTGCGGACACTCCGCAGCGTTATTCCGCAGCGGAGCCGTTTCTCCATTGACTTTCACTTTAATTTAGCAGTGTTCGTTTACACGATGCGTACAATTCCGCTGCGGAGCAGAGGCTGCGGAGCGGAATTTGGTGTCCGCAGCATGCTCTGTCTGTTGCGGAGCAGTGGCGGACTCATGGCGGAATTTCTCCATTGACTTCAATGGAGATTCAAAGTTCCGCAATGAAGTCCGCAGCTGTCATGCACATGTCATGTGTGCTGCGGATGCGTCTTGCTTTTTTAACTTGACATTTCTTCATTCTGGCTGGACCTATGTATTTCTAGGTCTACAGCCAGACTGAGGAAGTCAATGGGGCTCCCGTAATGACGGGAGCGTTGCTAGGAGACGTCAGTAAATAGTCACTGTCCAGGGTGCTGAAAGAGTTAAGCGATCGGCAGTAACTGTTTCTGCACCCGGGACAGTGACTACCGATCCCAATATACATGTATCTGTAAAAAAAAATGAAGTTCGTACTTACCGAGAACTCCCTGTTTCTGTCTCCAGTCCGGCCTCCCAGGATGACGTTTCAGTGTAAGTGACGGCTGCAGCCAATCACAGGCCAAGCACAGGCTGCAGCGGTCACATGGACTGGCGCGTCATCCAGGGAGGTCGGGCTGGATGCCGAAGGAGGGACGCGTCATAAAGACAACGGGCGGTAAGTATGAATTTCTTTTACTATCACTAGGGAAAGTGCTGTCCCTTCTCTCTATCCTGCACTGATAGGGAGAAGGGAAGCACTTTTCCCGCAGTCCGTAGCAGCTAGTCCGCATCAATTTTCTGCACATTTTGTGCAGATCCGCAGCCGTAATCCGCAACCCGGATTAGGTGCGGTATTGATGCGGACAGTTGCGGAGGAATTCCGCCATGTGTGGTCATGCCCTTAGTCACCTAGCAAACAAATACACATTTGTTAATTTTCAGTGAGTTGAATACATACAGTAACTAATGCTTTATATATGACTGAAATACATAGTGAGAGCACCAAATGAGTGCACAATTCTGACAATGTGGTAAAAAAATATTATGTTATACATCTGTAATATTGATTCATATGGGGAAGAAATTATTATATATGGATTAGTAGGCATAAATATTTAACACATAAGCAGGGAGTTTATTGTACAATTTATCAGCTTTACTTTTGCTACAGTAGAAAAAAGGACATAAATATTTGTTATACACATATTACCTTATAAATTAGATATATGCAAATTTGAGAAAAATAAAGTTAACTTAAAATACATACACTAGATACACTATATGGACAAAAGTATTTGGACACCTGCGCATTACACCTACAAGAGCTTTTATGACATCCAATTCTAAATCCATAGGCATTAATATAGAGTTAGTTTTCAGCTAAATCTGCCTCCACTCTACTGGGAAGGCTTTCTACAAGAAGAACATTTTTAGGTCAGACAATGATGTTGCACGAGAGGGCCTGGCTCACAATGTCCAAGCTAGTTCATCCCAAAGATGTTCGATAAGGTTGATCCCGCTGTGTGACTTTACGTGGTCTGCCACTTCGTGGCTGAGTTGCTTTGGTTTTTAAATGCTTCCACTTTGCTAGAATACCACTCACAGTTGATCATGGAATGTCTAGGAGATATTCAATTTCACAAACTGCTGGTTGCAATGGTGTCGTCCTATTACAGGACACGCTGGAATTCAGTGACCTCTTTAGAACAACCCATTCTTTCATAAACGTTTGTACAGGCGACTGCATGGCTAGATGCTGGATTTTATACACCCGTGGAAATGGGACTGAATGAAACACCTGCATTCAAAGATTAAGAAATGTGTCCCAATACTTCTGTTCATATAGTGTATACCATATGTGTACTTAAAGTACAAACATCTAAAAACCGGCTTGTCCCAAACTCCTCTCAGAATGAATCTAACACGGCAAACTGCCGACTGCTGCAAATTCCAGCTACCCTACTCTATGGGGATCTGATTATACTGGCGGGGAAAGCTATGTGCAGCTGCCTATTTTACTTACAGTGGCCTCTGTAGGGCAAATGCAGTATTACACAACACCCATTCAGATGACTGAGCGACCATTTAATACATGGTTCTGTTGACTCTCTGGCTCATAGTGAGTGTCCTATGTAGCGGACCCCTCTATGATGTCCATATGCCCTAATAAGACTTATTAGGGATGTACATAACTTTTGTGCAAGCTATTCAACTGCACAGGGGGCCAGCAGGCAAGAGGGCTCACTGCCACATTAAAAAATAAAAATACTGTCGATTAGATTGCATGGATACAACTTTAGTAATGATTTTAATTGATGGCTTACAATTAGAGCCACAAAGAGGTGCTTTTGACTACCACTTCTCCTCGCTTAGGCCCTGTGCACATCACGTTTTTTTGCATATGTGTATAGTTTTTTGCCTATCTTTAACAAATACTTTAAGCATAGGCAGTGACTGATGCTTATGTGACAGATGCTTATCAGTGACATCCGTCACCCATAGACTATTAAGGTATCCATTTAACAGATAAGTCATGAACTCTCATGACCCTGTTCATGACGTATCCATGAATCTGATACAATTATTATTTATGGGTGATGGGTGCCACTGCTATTCATCTGTCACTAGCCTCCATTAAATGGATACGTTAGAAAGCTCCAGTGCCATAACTGATCATACATGGATGGTTATACTGGAGCTCCCTGACTCAGCAGAGGCCGCCCTCCTTTCAGACTCTAGCCACCCTGTCAGGCAATGATAGTGATGTTGTATCTTCTGGGATCCACACAAAGAATCCCCCACGCAAACGGTGGCCATATCACACCTTCCGAGCAGCTGGAGTCCCGTCACTGGAGCTACCCAGGGAAAATTCAGTAATGTAGCTTTCCTGGGCCAACATAGGAGCCGGGGCACTCCTGCTGCTTTTAAAGCAGTGAGGAACCCTGGCTGCTATCAAAGTGTTGCCATCGGGGGGAAGGTCCTGGGGGCCAGTTACGTCACTGGCCCGTTAAATCACTGAGGCTACCCCAGGGAAGCTCCAGTGACAATGCTGAGATAGCAGCCAGGGACTCCTGATGCTTTCAAAGCAGCCTGGGTCTCTGACTGCCCTGAAGGTGTGCTTTCCATCATCTGACCCCCTAGACTTATCCTCCCCTCCCCTAACCGGGCTTGATGTAATTATTCTACATTATCACTGCTCCCCCACTTAGATACCTCCCCCTCCTAGAAATCTTATAGTCTTTCTGCCTGTTATCGGGCCAAACAGTGGCATCCATCACTCACAGGCCCCCCATGTTAAAAACCGTATACCGCACAGTATATGTTTTTTGCAGGATCCTGGCGGGCTGGAAAAGCGTAGTCTATTCCATCCTACTAAAAAAAGGTATACTAACGTATACAAGCCCCATGGAGTGCCCTATTGGCTTTCATCATGCTATTGGAGCCCTATGGACACATTTAGTGTGTGTGTCGTCAGCTTTACTGTTGTACACACTGAACATAGAGCAGAAATGTGATCTGCGCAGAACCTTATGCCCCAGGACTAACAGAATCAATTGTTCTGACTTGAACTACAAGTCCTCCCCCGCTTACTGAATTGGTCAAGTAGGAAGTATAGTGTGGATAATATTTGCCTATGTTCCTGTTTTCAGCCAATCAGCATCTCAGCTTTGATGATTAGTTAAGGAAGATAGACAAAGATTCAGTCACACTGTACCCTCCCAATAACTGAATCAGTATTCCTGTTCGTAAGCAATATGGAGCCCCCAGATCTGTAGTTGAAGGGGTTGTGTAGTGAATACTGGTTTAACTGTTTGGATAACTTTCAAATGTGCGTATTAAACCCCTTAATGACCCGCCTATTTTAGGTTTATGTTTTGAACATGCAAATGCCATGCCCACAAATTTAATTCAACAGGAAAGTCAGTTGAATATCTAAATTGACCAAAATACAAGTAAAAGAGTTGTCTTCTCCCAATAGTGTAACTAATAAATATCCCTGTGAGAAATCAGCCCACCACTATGAAACTCTCTTGGTGCAATAGCTGACAACCACATCAGATCACATTTGCTTACAATTCCTTATACGTACTGCACAGTAAATCTGACCCATAAAGGGGTACTCCCATCTCAGACATTTAGGATATGCTATAAATGTCTCATATATGCGGTTCCCAGCTATGGGATCCGCACCTATCTCGAGACCAGGGGTTCCCCGACCTGGTCTCCGCCTGTGACATTGCAGCATGCTGGCGAAGTCTTAGTGGCAAGGTAGCGGGGAGTACGGAAACAGCTCAGCTCGCTGAGCCGCACTGTTTCCATAACTACCCTAGTAGTGAATGGAATTTACGGAAACAACGTAGCACAATGAGATCCGTTGTTCCGTAAACCCCAAACACATCTGAACTGATTCCCCGCCTGGATGCGACGGGCATCCCACGAATATGCCATAAATGTCTGAGATGGGAATACACCTTCAAGTTATTATTTTTTTTAATTTTTTTTTTTACAAGAAACTGTATTTTATGTTAAAAGGTTCCCAACAGTTTTCAACTTGTGAGCCACATTCAACTCTAATGGTTGGTTAGAAGTCAAATTCAATTCAGAAATAGTGAAGAGTCATAGTAAATGCGAGATTGCAAACATTTGCAGATTGATATGTTAGTGTTTAATTTGGCACTCAGCATGTTGGTAAACCCCAGGCTTTTGGGCTTTTAGTCCTTATCTTACATCACAGACTGAAATGAAGAAAGTGCTACAAGTGGTACAGCATATCTTAAGCAGTATATATCATACCATCTACTGTAAATTGGCACTGTACAATAGTTAGGATATGTCCGCAGGATTGGCAGTATGGATATTTTATTGAAGCCAGTGCATATGGTTTTACCTCAGGGCTCCTATCATGAGCCATGGAACTGGGGGTCATGGGCCATATGTGGTTCCTAAGCAACTGGCTAGGGCCACTGCTTTGTGTGAATGCAGGTGATTAAGGGTGAAGTTTATTAGGAGTATAATATAAATACAGGGGTGTAACAAGCAACATGGGTCCCGGACATGATCTAAACCAACATGTGTGAGTGTTAACCTGAGTAATGGTAGATGGAAAGTGATAATCTCAGAGTGACACTTCTAACTTCTTGCATACTGTTGGAGAAAAAGAGATATTAAATAATTACCTGATGACATATTTATACCAGGGTGACTGAATTAACATTTATCACTTTTCTGAATCTGTAAAATGATCAGATCTGTCATATTTAATTGTTATCCAATCAGAGTTATTGTTACTATATTTTTACTATCTATAGGAAACCATTCCACATCTCTCAATATACCCAGTTATTAATAAATTATTGTGACTACGCTCTGGTTTAGGCCAAAATCTACACTGAGGCTAGATATGTTTAGAAGGAAAATATATTGTATCATATAAGTGTTTTCTTTCTTACCCATTTCTTTGCTTTGAAGTCATTTGAGTATTGGAAAACTTAGCTTGCAACTGCATACATTAAATAAAACTGACACGGGGAAAATATGAAGTCTGTTAAATATGTAATTCTGTCACCCAGGAGATCCAAAATTCACATTTACATGAGACTGATTCTCCGACGGATTAAATTAGCATTCCATTTGCTTAACATTTGTAGTAACATGCAAAATTGCTAGCGATAATCCATCCCCTGGTGCTGATTGAAGTGGGACCATTTTTTTAATTAAAGATGGAAAAAGTAAAAGAGCAAACTGCAGTATTTTGTGAAGTTATATTAACACTACCAAATAACGAATCTATTTTGTTAGAGAGAATACTGTTAGTCCATACAGTTCTGTACATGGGTACTGATACAAGATTTGGTCTTCACAAAGTTTGCTGCTTCAGTTTTTACAGTGGCAATTTGCAGTAACTCTAGATTATTATGAAGAGTGATCAGATGAATTGCAATTAAATGCAAAATCATTACTTGCCATGAAAAACCCCATTTCACTGCATTTCAGCCCTGCCACAAATGACCTGCTAACATTATTTCAGTGATCTTCTCGTTAACTCAGGGGAAAGTTGTTAAGGATCTGCCAGGCACAGCTTCTGTATCTACGCCCATAGGTAATCAGTCTGCACCTGCTTCTATGTCGGTGAGACTGACTCCATCTTCCACCACTCAGGATGGCAGGCTTAGGAGTGGGAGAGCCTATCACAGCCTGGCCAGACGGAGCTAGCTCCCGCCCTCTGTCTATTTATACCTGCCTTTCCTGTCCCTCCTTGCTTGTGATTCTTCTCGTTTGGTTTCCTGGCCCTGCTGCAGCTTCTTGATCTATTTGACCCTGCTTCATATTGACCCTGGCTTACTGACTACTCTCCTGCTCTGCGTTTGGTACCTCGTACACTCCTGGTTTGACTCGGCTCGTTCACCACTCTTGTTGCTCACGGTGTTGACGTGGGCAACTGCCCCTTTTCCCTTGCTTCTGTGTACCCTTGTCTGTTTGTCTGTCGTGCACTTATTGAGCGTAGGGACCGTCGCCCAGTTGTACCCCGTCGCCTAGGGCGGGTCGTTGCAAGTTGGCAGGGACTGAGTGGCGGGTAGATTAGGGCTCACTTGTCTGTTTCCTTACCCCCATCATTACATAATCACAAGCCCTTATACCTAGTCTACCCTGGTCCCTCACACTACTATGGACTCCTTGAGACCCTGGCTCAGCAAATGCAGGGTCTCTCCTTACAGGTCCAGGCCCTGGCTCAGAGGGTCAACCAGCCTGACGCTACCATGGTAGTGCCCCTCACCTCACCTCTGGTGAGAGAAAACGAAACACGGCGCCACATAGTGCAGGTTACCCAAGTGGGAATGGATAATTTGAGAAGAGTGATGCTTACCTCGAAGCAATGAAATTTGAGCGTTGGAGAGAAAAGTGCTGCTGCTGCCGGGACTCGAGGCCGGTGATTCCAGAAGAACGACCGCAGATACTATGCTGGGTAGGCTGAAAAAAAGAGTCTGCAAGGGCGCTGCTGCACACGGATAAGACCGAAGTGAAAACAACGGAATGTTGATGATAATCCAATGATGAAATGATGATGATTAAATAAAATTTTAATGGTAATACGACTACGCGTTTCAATGCCGAACCGGCATCTTCATCAGGTCGTGAAACATAGAACAGACATCACAGTTTAAATACAGTCATAAAGTTCAAAAAAACCCGCCAATGTGAACAGGGGCAGGGCGTTCAAGTGACGTCAGAGTTCAAAGGTCAAAAAATGACAGATAACAATGACCAAAAAATAATAAACGTAATCAAAATAATAAAAATGATAAAAAAGGAAAGATCAAGTCAATATGCTAGGGAACAATGTAGGAACAATGAAACAGGTAGTACCGAATCAGGGGATGCAGAACAGGATGAGGGGTTATCCGTGAAATAAACGGATAAATAGGTGCTGGTGTCAATACAACAATTATAAACAATATAAGAATAAAAAGTATGTAAAATGTATAAATGGGCCGTATAATGGCACGATAATCAGGAGAGTAAAAAAGACAATTGAAACATAATCCTAATACACACAAAAGAATGCAGTCGGCAAATGCCGGTAAAACATAAATAAATAACAGCTCAACGAATGTAGAAAAAAGGGATGTCATATGTGTAAATTTGGAATGCAAAAACATAAATATGAGCATTACTAAGAGAATGAGGGTACCAATACTGGATATGAATAGTTAATAAGAAATTAGTGAACAAATGAATCTGGTATGGTATAATGATGCGCTATAAAGCCGATATTAGAGCCGACAACCGGTAAATGATAATAGGTAAAGAACGAAATAATAAAAATGAAGAATGATATGGGGACAAGAGGCTAAATAATGCAATGTACAAATGTAAAGGACAGTAACTGAAAATTAACAGTGTGTACTATTAATACTGATGATGGCAAAGGGCATATGACCTGAAGATATAACAAAGAAATACAGAATAAATCTGTAACGGAATGTAACGATGAAGATAGAACAAAACATCAATGGTACAAAACATAAAATACACAAATATATTAAAACGTAATAGTAATTAAGCCAATTATTAATCCAAAGTGGACTCAGAGACATCATTAAGGCCATCAGGTTGAAGGGTTTTCATTTTAAAAATCCAGTAGTTTTCGCGTTGCTTAAGTTTGCTGAATCGATCAGTGATATTTTGCGGAATTTGCTCTATAGGTGTAATGAGCAAACTGCTAAACTGTCTATTATGTATAGTGGAGAAATGTCGAGAGACACTATGTTTTAAAAAACCAGTATTTATGTTGAATCTGTGGTTATTGATTCTGGTCCGTAAACATTGCGTAGTACGGCCAATGTATTGGAGATGACACGGACATTCCAACAAATAAATGACGAACGAGCTTCCACAGTTCAGAAAACTATTGATCTTAAAAGATTCTTTAGTCATTGTGGACGTGTAAATGGAGGTCTTGTGAGTGATATTAGTGCAACACATACATCTCTGTCGGCCACATTTAAAAGAGCCCAAAATTCTAGGAAGCAAACTGGAAACAGGTATCATGGGATTTTTTAGTTTACTAGGTGCTAAAATATTTTTAAGAGATTTTGATCGTCGATAGGTGATGGTGGGTCTATCCGGTAATTCAGTTTTTAAAAAAGGATCATTTCTCAAAATGTGCCAATGTTTATCGAGGACCTCTCGGATTTTTTTGTTTCCACTATTAAAAGTTGTAATAAAATTATTACTGAATTTCTGTTTATTTTTGATTGCTCTATCTTGCTTAATGCACGAAGATTGTGACAACAAAGAAGCTTTCTGACGTGCCCCTTTGATTAAACTTAAAGGAAAATGTTTTTCCCTAAACCTTTTTTCCAATAGGTTACATTCCTCTGTAAAATCGGAGTCAGTTGTACAATTTTTTCTCACTCTTCTAAACTGTCCAAAGGGAACATTTTTAATCCAAGGGGGGTAGTGGGCACTGTTGAAATTTAAGTAGCTATTTACATCAACTGTTTTGAAATGGGTCTTTGTTATAAATTTGTTAATTCTAGTGTCAAATGAAATGGTCAGGTCTAAAAAGTTAATAGACAGAGTGGAAAAAGTGTATGTAAAAGAAAGTCCTAAGTTATTTAAATTAAGATGATCAATGAAAGATGAAGCTTCGGTCTCATTGCCCAACCAAATGAAGAGAAGGTCGTCGATATAACGTTTATAAAATAGAATTTTGCTTTTAAAGGGGTGATCATGGTATATATAGTGATCTTCAAAATGTCCCATGTATAGATTAGCATAAGACGGTGCGAACTTTGAGCCCATGGCGCATCCTTTGATTTGGTTGTAGAATTTATTATCAAAAGTAAAAGAATTATGATTTAAAATAAAGTCAACACATTTGTTTAAAAATGCAATTTGATTCTCTGGCATACAGGTTTTAGTAGATAATGCAGAATTAATGACCTTTAGACCTTTGGAGTGGGGAATATAGCGATGTAACTGCCCTCTATAGCATAATTCTTTTACTTTTGATAATAAATTCTACAACCAAATCAAAGGATGCGCCATGGGCTCAAAGTTCGCACCGTCTTATGCTAATCTATACATGGGACATTTTGAAGATCACTATATATACCATGATCACCCCTTTAAAAGCAAAATTCTATTTTATAAACGTTATATCGACGACCTTCTCTTCATTTGGTTGGGCAATGAGACCGAAGCTTCATCTTTCATTGATCATCTTAATTTAAATAACTTAGGACTTTCTTTTACATACACTTTTTCCACTCTGTCTATTAACTTTTTAGACCTGACCATTTCATTTGACACTAGAATTAACAAATTTATAACAAAGACCCATTTCAAAACTGTTGATGTAAATAGCTACTTAAATTTCAACAGTGCCCACTACCCCCCTTGGATTAAAAATGTTCCCTTTGGACAGTTTAGAAGAGTGAGAAAAAATTGTACAACTGACTCCGATTTTACAGAGGAATGTAACCTATTGGAAAAAAGGTTTAGGGAAAAACATTTTCCTTTAAGTTTAATCAAAGGGGCACGTCAGAAAGCTTCTTTGTTGTCACAATCTTCGTGCATTAAGCAAGATAGAGCAATCAAAAATAAACAGAAATTCAGTAATAATTTTATTACAACTTTTAATAGTGGAAACAAAAAAATCCGAGAGGTCCTCGATAAACATTGGCACATTTTGAGAAATGATCCTTTTTTAAAAACTGAATTACCGGATAGACCCACCATCACCTATCGACGATCAAAATCTCTTAAAAATATTTTAGCACCTAGTAAACTAAAAAATCCCATGATACCTGTTTCCAGTTTGCTTCCTAGAATTTTGGGCTCTTTTAAATGTGGCCGACAGAGATGTATGTGTTGCACTAATATCACTCACAAGACCTCCATTTACACGTCCACAATGACTAAAGAATCTTTTAAGATCAATAGTTTTCTGAACTGTGGAAGCTCGTTCGTCATTTATTTGTTGGAATGTCCGTGTCATCTCCAATACATTGGCCGTACTACGCAATGTTTACGGACCAGAATCAATAACCACAGATTCAACATAAATACTGGTTTTTTAAAACATAGTGTCTCTCGACATTTCTCCACTATACATAATAGACAGTTTAGCAGTTTGCTCATTACACCTATAGAGCAAATTCCGCAAAATATCACTGATCGATTCAGCAAACTTAAGCAACGCGAAAACTACTGGATTTTTAAAATGAAAACCCTTCAACCTGATGGCCTTAATGATGTCTCTGAGTCCACTTTGGATTAATAATTGGCTTAATTACTATTACGTTTTAATATATTTGTGTATTTTATGTTTTGTACCATTGATGTTTTGTTCTATCTTCATCGTTACATTCCGTTACAGATTTATTCTGTATTTCTTTGTTATATCTTCAGGTCATATGCCCTTTGCCATCATCAGTATTAATAGTACACACTGTTAATTTTCAGTTACTGTCCTTTACATTTGTACATTGCATTATTTAGCCTCTTGTCCCCATATCATTCTTCATTTTTATTATTTCGTTCTTTACCTATTATCATTTACCGGTTGTCGGCTCTAATATCGGCTTTATAGCGCATCATTATACCATACCAGATTCATTTGTTCACTAATTTCTTATTAACTATTCATATCCAGTATTGGTACCCTCATTCTCTTAGTAATGCTCATATTTATGTTTTTGCATTCCAAATTTACACATATGACATCCCTTTTTTCTACATTCGTTGAGCTGTTATTTATTTATGTTTTACCGGCATTTGCCGACTGCATTCTTTTGTGTGTATTAGGATTATGTTTCAATTGTCTTTTTTACTCTCCTGATTATCGTGCCATTATACGGCCCATTTATACATTTTACATACTTTTTATTCTTATATTGTTTATAATTGTTGTATTGACACCAGCACCTATTTATCCGTTTATTTCACGGATAACCCCTCATCCTGTTCTGCATCCCCTGATTCGGTACTACCTGTTTCATTGTTCCTACATTGTTCCCTAGCATATTGACTTGATCTTTCCTTTTTTATCATTTTTATTATTTTGATTACGTTTATTATTTTTTGGTCATTGTTATCTGTCATTTTTTGACCTTTGAACTCTGACGTCACTTGAACGCCCTGCCCCTGTTCACATTGGCGGGTTTTTTTGAACTTTATGACTGTATTTAAACTGTGATGTCTGTTCTATGTTTCACGACCTGATGAAGATGCCGGTTCGGCATTGAAACGCGTAGTCGTATTACCATTAAAATTTTATTTAATCATCATCATTTCATCATTGGATTATCATCAACATTCCGTTGTTTTCACTTCGGTCTTATCCGTGTGCAGCAGCGCCCTTGCAGACTCTTTTTTTCAGCCTACCCAGCATATCACCTCACCTCTTGAACCCCACGTCAAGTTGCCTGACCGGTTCTCAGGGGACCGGAAGATTTTTCTCTCCTTTCGGGAGAGTTGTAAGCTCTATTTTCGCTTAAAGCCCCACTCCTCAGATTCTGAGAGTTAGCGGGTGGGTATAATTATGTCCCGGCTCCAGGAAGGGCCCCAAGAATGGGCCTTCTCCTTGGCTCCTGACGCCCCTGAACTTTCCTCCGTTGATCTTTTCTTTTCTGCTCTCGGACTCATTTATGACGAGACTGACAGGACTGCCTTTGCCGAGAGTCAGCTGGTGACCTTACGTCAGGGTAAGAGACCTGTGGAGGAGTATTGCTTTGACTTTAGGAAGTGGTGCGTAGCTTCTCGGTGGAATGACCCTGCCTTAAGGTGCCAGTTTAGGTTGGGTCTGTCGAACGCCCTGAAAGACCTGCTAGTTAGCTATCCCTCTTCTGACTCCCTAGACCAGGTTATGGCTTTAGCGGTACGACTTGACCGACGTCTCAGGGTACGACAACGTGAACGTTTTTGTGTTTTCTCCTCTGACTCCCCCATGATGCATCCCGAGGTTCCGTTGCTTCGTTCTTCCGCGGAAGACTCGGAGGTACCTATGCAACTCGGGGCCTCCGTGTCCCCCCAACAACGTAGAGGGTTCCGCAGGAAGAATGGTCTCTGCTTCTATTGTGGGGATGACAAGCATCAAGTGAACACCTGTCCTAGGCATAAGAATAAGCAGCCGGAAAACTTCCGCGCCTAAGTGATCATCGGGGAGGTCACTTGGGCGCACAGGTATTTCCCGTAAATATGAAACGTAATAAAATCTTGCTTCCCTTTCAGGTCTCTTTTGGTGGTAGGTCTGCTACCGGCAGTGCCTTCGTGGATTCAGGGTCGTCTGCTAATATCATGTCTGGAATTTGCTATGTCTCTAGCTATGCCTTTGATTGATTTGCCTAAACCTGTCCCGGTAGTGGGTATCGACTCCACTCCTCTTGCTAATGGTTATTTTACACAGCATACCCCTGTTTTTGAACTCCTTGTTGGCTCCATGCATTTGGAGCAGTGCTCTGTACTGTTGATGCAGGGATTATCGTCCGATTTGGTTTTAGGCCTTCCCTGGTTGCAGTTGCATAATCCCACATTTGACTGGAATACTGGGGATCTTACCAAATGGGGTAATGAATGCTTGACGTCATGTTTTTCTGTTAATTCTATTTCTCCCCCTGAGGAGGTGAACACGCTACCTGAGTTTGTCCAGGACTTCGCTGATGTTTTCTCTAAGGAGGCCTCCGAAGTGTTACCTCCTCATAGAGAATACGATTGCGCTATCGATTTGGTACCAGGAGCTAAGCTCCCTAAGGGTAGGATATTTAATCTCTCTTGTCCCGAACGTGAAGCCATGAGAGAGTATATCCAGGAATGCCTGGCCAAAGGTTACATTCTCCCCTCTACTTCTCCGGTAGGTGCTGGCTTCTTCTTCGTAGGGAAGAAGGATGGTGGTCTTAGGCCATGCATTGACTACCGTAACTTGAATAAGGTCACTGTAAGGAACCAGTATCCCCTTCCTTTGATTCCTGATCTCTTTAATCAGGTTCAGGGGGCCCGATGGTTCTCTAAGTTTGATCTACGGGGGGCATATAACCTTATCCGCATCAAAGAGGGGGATGAGTGGAAGACTGCGTTTAACACGCCCGAAGGTCATTTCGAATACCTCGTCATGCCCTTTGGGTTGTGTAATGCTCCCGCGGTCTTCCAGAATTTCATAAATGAGATTTTAAGAGATTACCTGGGGGTATTTCTTGTAGAGTACCTTGATGACATACTTGTGTTTTCCAAGGACTGGTCCTCCCACATTGAGCATGTCAGGAAGGTCCTCCAGGTCCTTCGGGAAAACAAACTGTTTGCGAAGACCGAAAAATGTGTGTTTGGGGTGCAGGAGATGCCATTTTTGGGTCAAATCCTCACTCCTCATGAATTCCGCATGGACCCCGCCAAGGTCCAGGCTGTGGCGGAATGGGTCCAACCTGCCTCCCTGAAGGCGTTACAGTGCTTCTTGGGGTTCGCTAATTGTTACAGGAGATTTATTGCTAACTTCTCGGTCATCGCTAAGCCTCTTACGGATCTCACTCGCAAGGGTGCTGATCTCCTCCGCTGGCCTCCTGAGGCTGTCCAGGCTTTTGAGGTCCTTAAGAAGTGCTTTATCTCGGCCCCGGTGTTGGTTCAGCCCAACCAAATGGAGCCATTTATCATGGAGGTTGACGCGTCCGAGGTGGGAGTGGGGGCTGTCTTGTCCCAGGGTACCAAGTCCCTCACCCATCTCCGTCCCTGTGCCTACTTCTCTAGGAAGTTTTCGCCCACTGAGAGTAATTATGATATTGGCAACCGCGAACTCTTAGCCATTAAATGGGCATTTGAAGAGTGGTGCCACTTCCTGGAGGGGGCTAGGCACCAGGTAACGGTCCTTACCGACCACAAGAATCTGGTTTTCCTAGAATCTGCCCAGAGGCTAAACCCGAGACAAGCTCGATGGGCGTTATTTTTTACCAGATTCAACTTTTTGGTTACCTATAGGGCTGGGTCTAAAAATATTAAGGCTGATGCACTGTCGCGTAGCTTCATGGCCAGCCCTCCTTCGGAGGAAGATCCTGCTTGTATTTTGCCTCCAGGTATAATCATTTCCTCTATTGATTCTGATTTAGTTTCTGAAATTGCTGCTGATCAAGGTTCAGCTCCCGGGAACCTTCCTGAGAACAAGCTGTTTGTTCCCCTGCAATTCCGGCTAAGGGTACTTAGGGAAAATCATGACTCCGCACTATCTGGTCATCCAGGCATCCTGGGTACCAAGCACCTCATTGACAGAAACTATTGGTGGCCTGGGTTGCCTAAAGACGTTAAGGCCTACGTCGCCGCTTGTGAGGTTTGTGCTAGGTCCAAGACTCCCAGGTCCCGACTAGCGGGCTTACTACGTTCTTTGCCCATTCCCCAGAGACCTTGGACCCATATCTCCAGGGATTTTATCACCGATTTGACTCCATCTCAAGGCAAGTCGGTGGTGTGGGTTGTAGTAGACCACTTCAGTAAGATGTGCCACTTTGTGCCCCTCAAAAAACTACCCAATGCTAAGACGTTAGCTACCTTGTTTGTCAAACACATCCTGCGTTTCCATGGCGTCCCTGTCAATATTGTTTCTGACAGAGGGGTACAATTTGTTTCTTTGTTTTGGAGAGCCTTCTGTAAAAAGTTGGAGATTGATCTGTCCTTCTCCTCTGCCTTCCATCCTGAAACTAATGGCCAAACTGAGAGGACTAATCAGTCTCTAGAACAATATTTAAGGTGTTTTATCTCTGACTGTCAATATGATTGGGTCTCATTCATTCCCCTCGCCAAATTTTCCCTTAATAACCGGGTCAGTAACTCGTCGGGGGTCTCCCCCTTTTTCTGTAATTTTGGGTTTAATCCACGGTTCTCCTCTGTCTCACCTGGTAGTTCCAACAATCCCGAGGTAGATGTCGTTCATCAGGAACTGTGCACAGTCTGGGCCCAGGTTCAGAAGAACCTAGAGGCGTCCCAGAGCATACAAAAAACTCAGGCAGATAGAAGACGTTCTGCTAACCCCTTGTTTATGGTCGGGGATCTGGTGTGGCTATCGTCAAAGAACTTGCGCCTTAAAGTCCCGTCCAAGAAGTTTGCTCCCCGGTTTATAGGACCGTACAAGGTCATTGAAGTCCTCAATCCTGTCTCCTTCCGACTGGAGTTGCCCCCATCTTTTCGAGTACACGACGTGATTCATGCCTCCCTCCTTAAACGCTGCTCCCCGTCCTTGGCTCCCTCGAGGAAACCTCCTGTCCCCGTTCTCACCCCTGAGGGGGTAGAATTCGAGGTGGCCAAGATTGTGGACAGCAAGATGGTCCAAGGCTCCCTCCAGTACCTTGTCCATTGGAGAGGATACGGGCCTGAGGAGAGGACTTGGGTACCCGCCCGGGATGTTCACGCTGGGGTATTGTTCAGGAGGTTCCACCTTCGTTTCCCCAATAAACCAGGTCCATCTAGAAAGGATCCGGTGGCCCCTCATAAAAGGGGGGGTACTGTTAAGGATCTGCCAGGCACAGCTTCTGTATCTACGCCCATAGGTAATCAGTCTGCACCTGCTTCTATGTCGGTGAGACTGACTCCATCTTCCACCACTCAGGATGGCAGGCTTAGGAGTGGGAGAGCCTATCACAGCCTGGCCAGACGGAGCTAGCTCCCGCCCTCTGTCTATTTATACCTGCCTTTCCTGTTCCTCCTTGCTTGTGATTCTTCTCGTTTGGTTTCCTGGCCCTGCTGCAGCTTCTTGATCTATTTGACCCTGCTTCATATTGACCCTGGCTTACTGACTACTCTCCTGCTCTGCGTTTGGTACCTCGTACACTCCTGGTTTGACTCGGCTCGTTCACCACTCTTGTTGCTCACGCTTTTCCCTTGCTTCTGTGTACCCTTGTCTGTTTGTCTGTCGTGCACTTATTGAGCGTAGGGACCGTCGCCCAGTTGTACCCCGTCACCTAGGGTGGGTCGTTGCAAGTAGGCTGGGACTGAGTGGCGGGTAGATTAGGGCTCGCTTGTCTGTTTCCTTACCCCCATCATTACAAAAGTATCAACGAGGACAAGGCAGCTGATATCCCTCTGCCATGCTGATTGAATTGTAAGAGCAGACTGGTTGCTTTAAAAGGGGAATGGTGCTTGAAATCATTGTCTTCTTCTGTTAACCATGGTTACCTCCAAGGAAACACGAGCACTTATCATTACTTTGCATTAAAAGGGCTTTACAGGCAAGGACATTGCTGCTTGTAAGATTGCCCCTAAATCAACCATTTATTGGATCATCAAGAACTTCAAGGAGAGAGGTTCAATTGCTGTGAAAAAGGCTTCAGGTTGCCCAAGAAAGTTCAGCAAGTGCCAGGACATTCTCCTAAAGAGGATTCAGCTGTTCAATACCAGTGCAAAGCTTGCTCAGGAATGGAAGCAGGCAGGTGTCAGTGCATCAGCACCCACAATGAGGAGAAGGCTTTTGGAGACTGGCCTGGTGTCAAGAACGGCAGCAAAGAAGCTACTTCTCTCCAATAAAAACAAGGAGAGTCTGACATTCTGCAGGAAATACAGGGATTGAATTGCAGAGGACTGGGGTAAAGGTATTTTCTCTGATGAAGCCCCCTTCAGACTGTTTGGGACACCTGGAAGAATGATTGTCAGGAGAAGAACAAGTGAGCACTACCGCGAGTCCTGTGCCATGCCAACAGCAAAGCATCCTGAGACCATTCATGTGTGGGGTTGCTTTTTATCTAAGGGATGCCTAAGAACACTTCCATGAATAAAGAATGGCATATAAATATCCTCCAAGAGCAACTTCTCCTAACGGTCCAGGAGCAATTTGGTGATGAACAATACTTTTTCCAGCTTGATGGAGCACCATGTCTCAAGTCAAAAGTGATAACTATGTGACTTCGTGAACAAAACATTGACATTTTGGGTCCATCACCAGAAAACACCCCAGATCCCAATCCCATTGAGAATTTGTGGTGAATCCTGAAAAAGCGGGTGGACAAACAAAAAAACTAAAATTGAGATAAACTCCAAGCACTGATTAGGCAAGAATGGGTTGCCATCAGTCATGATTTGGCCCAGAACTTGATATCCAGGATGCCAGGATGCTAGGGCAAATTGCAGAAATCTTGAAAAAGAAGAGTAAATATTGAGTCTTTGCATAAACTTGATGTACGGATTTGTCAATAAAAAATTACAAAAGTGTGAAATGCTTATAATTTTATTCAGTATATCATAGAAACATCTGACAAAAAGATTAATAAATAAAAACATTGAAGGAGCAGACTTTGTGAAAAAAACAAAATTTGTCTCAGCCTCAAAACTTTTGGCCAAGACTGTAGTGAATGGTGCTGAACGGCAATACCACACATATCCCATGTACAAGATTGGGGCTGTTTCTGGAAAAAGCAGACCCTTTTATAATTCCAGACAACATTTTAAACTACACAGTTTCATTGGTAAAAAGAAGACACATTTTCACCAAGTATATCATTTCTGGGACGTTAGCTATTTAATTCAGAGCAAAACAAAACCCACAGTATAAGTGTATATTGTTGTTATAAATCCAGTAGCTGATTTTTTGTGGAAGGGCATTACAAAATTTAACCACTCTTAATATATAAGAACCCTTGTCATTAATGATGAAAAATGTAGTGTTTTTTCCATGTACTGTATAAATGCTGTCCCTTAGTCTTGTGTATAGTTTTTGGAATATATACTTCATGTGCCAATTCTTTTTATTAACCTGGTACATAATTATATCTATTAAATAGATCATTTTAAGTGGGACTTCTTATTTATTTATTAATCTAGTTGCACACTTTTTTTTATATAGCGTGGACCCCAAAACTATACCATATAACATAGACCATGCATTACAATTGATTTATATATGGGAAATATTTGATTTCAGACACAAGTTTTTAGCTCTCTTTTTATGCATCCTTTAATTGTAATTACTTTTGCAAATGCTGGACCATTTTACTAAACAAGCACTTTTTACATTTTGTGTCACCCCTATTTCCTCATAGATTGTAAGCTCTTGTGAACAGGGTCCTCACTCCCCTTGTTTGAATTGTTAATTCGTTGTGGCACTTTACAATTCAGAGGGAACATGTACAGATATTGTCTGATATTGTCTGTACATGTTCCCTCTGAATTGTAAAGTGCTGCAGAATATGTTTGCGCTATATAAATAAAGATGATGATTATTATTATTATTATTATTATTATTACAATTAAATGCTGCCTGGCATTGAGTGTTATTATTAATCTTACTGCTAAGCTTCTTTTCACTTCTGTGTCCTGTCTACAAAACGAACCTCCAATGCAGATGTGAACGTAATTTAACCAGTATACTCAAGTTTTTCTCTTGGTGGATGTTCCCCAGTAGTATAAAATTGAATGTACAGTATAAGTGCTCATGCCATTCCTGTGGCCATGGTGCATAAGATACGTTTATCAACATTACATGTTTATTCAAATTGGTCTAAAGTCACCAGTGGGGTATCACAAGGATCAGTCTTAACTTTGTAGAATACTTAAAACTCAGGTTGACCTAGATAAGCTGGCAGCATAGGCAAAAGCATGTCAGGAGAAATTTAATGTTGATAAATGTAAATGCACCTAGGACGCCATAATAGTATTAATGCAAATACCTGAAATAAAAAAAAATGGGGATTACAGAACAATAGAAGGACCTGGGTATTCTTATACAAATAAGCTAAACAGCAGCACTCAATGTCAAGCAGCAGCAGCAAAAGCAAATAGGGTTTTAGGGTGTATAAAAAGAGAGCTAAAAACCTGATTCAAATGTAATACTACCTCTCTATAAATCCCTTGTAAGGCCACATCTTAAATATGGAATTCAGTTTTGTGCTCCAAATTGTAAAAAGGATATAGGAGAACTGGAGAGGGTTCAAAGGCAGGTAACTAGATTATTAAATGGAATGGGAGGTGTCCCTTGCAGTGAAAGGCTATAGAAATTGGGCTGGTTCAGCTTTGGAAAAAAGATGCCTTAGAGGTGATCTTATTAACATGTATATGTGTGGTCAGTACAATAAAGCTAGCACCTAATCTGTTCTTTCCAAGGACTTTACAAAGAACCAAGGGACATTCATTGCGTGTGGAAGAAAGATGTTTCAGACATCAGTATAGGAAAGAAAACTATGGAATGCCCTACCCCAAGAGTTACTAATAAAAGATACTATGTCAGCATTTAAAAAAAGGCTAGATGATAATTTACTGACAAATGGCATTGAGGGCTATAATTGATCAAGCAATGAATGACGTGTAATTTATTGAGAAAGGTTGAGCTTGATGGACCTGTGTCTTTTTTCAACCTATGCCAGCCTGATGAGATTTTTAATAGTTACATTTTTTTATTAATATTTTAAGTATAATTTAAAAAATTTACATCCCTAACAACTATTACTTAATGTTCTACTCCTTTCATATAGCCAGTAATAAAAAAAAATAGCAACTGGGCCCAGTTAACTAAACTAGTTACTTTTTATTCATGTTAAGGCTGCTGGAGAATGCCGGGAGAAAGCATGCAAATAAATCCCCAACCTCAAATCTGTCACAACTCTGATCGCCAGAGTCTAAGGCTACTCTAAAGTCTTAACCAGTGCCAAACGCAAGGCAGGATGGTTTTTGGTGCATAGAACCCAGGTTGTCTTAGCAGAGTTCAGTTTTGGATAAGAGGTGCAATGCAGGCAAACCTGAATAGGAACCAGACAGCTAGAGGGTAAACAGATCGTCCAAAACAGTAAGCAAGTGGATATCAGGTAAAGCAGAGGTCAGATAAATCAGCCGGGAGCAGATAATCAAAATTGGTAAAGAATGGGTTATCCAAATACAGACAAGGTCAGTTTCCAAGAAGTCAGAGGTAAAAGGTGTAGGTAAGTAGCTTGATCAAAACACATGCAGATGGGAAAATCACAAGCAAAGAACAGGTAGAGGAAGCCAGGTATAAATACTAACGACACCTGATAGGCAGAAGGACAGAGAAAAGAGATAGGCTCAAAGTAAAACTAGAACCGCCCAGAAGCTAGAACAGTAGTCATGGTGATCTTAAGGGAACAGGCGTTTTCCTAACATCTCATATGTACAGTTAGGTCCAGAATTATTTGGACAGTGACACAAGTTTTGTCATTTTAGCTGTTTACCAAAACATACTGAATATACATTTATATAATCAATATAGGCTCAAAGTGCAGACTCTCAGCTTTAATTTGAGGGTATCTACATTCTAATTTGATCAAGGGTTTAGGAATTACAGCTCTTTGATATGTAGCTGCCTCTTTTTCAAGGGACCAAAGGTGCAGATCCCAAATCATGACGATTGTGTCACTGTCCAAATAATTCTGGACCAACTCTATCTATCCATCTATCTATCTATCTATCGATCTATCTATCTATCTATCTATCTATCTATCTATCTATCTATCTATCTATCTATCTATCTATCTATCTATCTATCTATCTATCTATCTACAGTGAAGGAAATAAGTATTTGATCCCTTGCTGATTTTGTAAGTTTGCCCACTGTCAAAGACATGAACAGTCTAGAATTTTTAGGCTAGGTTAATTTTACCAGTGAGAGATAGATTATATTAAAAAAAAACAGAAAATCACATTGTCAAAATTATATATATTTATTTGCATTGTGCACAGAGAAATAAGTATTTGATCCCTTTGGCAAACAAGACTTAATACTTGGTGGCAAAACCCTTGTTGGCAAGCACAGCAGTCAGACGTTTTTCATAGTTGATGATGAGGTTTGCACACATGTTAGATGGAATTTTGGCCCACTCCTCTTTGCAGATCATCTGTGAATCATTAAGATTTCGAGGCTGTCGCTTGGCAACTCGGATCTTCAGCTCCCTCCATAAGTTTTCGATGGGATTAAGGTCTGGAGACTGGCTAGGCCACTCCATGACCTTAATGTACTTCTTTTTGAGCCACTCCTTTGTTTCCTTGGCTGTATGTTTCGGGTCATTGTCGTGCTGGAAGACCCAGCCACGAGCCATTTTTAATGTCCTGGTGGAGGGAAGGAGGTTGTCACTCAGGATTTGACGGTACATGGCTCCATCCATTCTCCCATTGATGCGGTGAAGTAGTCCTGTGCCCTTAGCAGAGAAACACACCCAAAACATAATGTTTCCACCTCCATGCTTGACAGTGGTGACGGTGTTCTTTGGGTCATAGGCAGCATTTCTCTTCCTCCAAACACGGCGAGTTGAGTTAATGCCAAATAGCTCAATTTTAGTCTCATCTGACCACAGCACCTTCTCCCAATCACTCTCAGAATCATCCAGATGTTCATTTGCAAACTTCAGACGGTCCTGTACATGTGCCTTCTTGGGCAGGGGGACCTTGCGGGCACTGCAGGATTTTAATCCATTACGGCGTAATGTGTTACCAATGGTTTTCTTGGTGACTGTAGTCCCAGCTGCCTTGAGATCATTAACAAGTTCCCCCGTGTAGTTTTCGGCTGAGCTCTCACCTTCCTCAGGATCAAGGATACCCCACGAGGTGAGATTTTGCATGGAGCCCCAGATCGATGTCGATTGACAGTCATTTTATATGTCTTCCATTTTCTTACTATTGCACCAACAGTTGTCTCCTTGTCACCCAGCGTCTTACTTATGGTTTTGTAGCCCATTCCAGCCTTGTGCAGGTCTGTGATCTTGTCCCTGACATCCTTAGAAAGCTCTTTGGTCTTGCTCATGTTGTAGAGGTTAGAGTCAGACTGATTAATTGAGTCTGTGGACAGGAGTCTTTTATACAGGTGACCATTTAAGACAGCTGTCTTTAATGCAGGCACCGAGTTGATTTGGAGCGTGTAACTGGTCTGGAGGAGGTTGAACTCTTAATGGTTGGTAGGGGAGCAAATACTTATTTCTCTGTGCAAAATGCAAATAAATATATATAATTGTGACAATGTGATTTTCTGTTTTTTTTTTTAAATATAATCTATCTCTCACTGGTAAAATTAACCTAGCCTAAAAATTCTAGACTGTTCATTTCTTTGACAGTGGGCAGACTTACAAAATCAGCAAGGGATCAAATACTTATTTCCTTCACTGTATCTATCTATCTATCTATCTATCTATCTATCTAACTATCTATCTATCTAACTATCTATCTATCTATCTATCTATCTATCTATCTATCTATCTATCTATCTATCTATCTATCTATCTATCTATCTATCTATCTATCTATCTATCTATCTATCTATCTATCTATCTATCTATCTAATCTATCTAATCTATCACCAATACACTTGCTAAATAGGTGAGAGTTTTTATATGGTTCTTTAGCCAGCAAATCAGAGTATTACATAATTGTGTTTCAGATTTTGATACACAGTTATGAAATCTGCCTGCGAAAAAATAATGGAATATGACAATGTTAGATAAATATTACTAATATATCCAACAGCTGTAGTCGACAAGAGGGAGCAATAAGATAATCAAAATTGGTAAACAATGGGTTATCCAAATACAGACAAGGTCAGTTTCCAAGAAGTCAGAGGTAAAAGGTGTAGGTAAGTAGCTTGATCAAAACACATGCAGATGGGAAAATCACAAGCAAAGAACAGGTAGAGGAAGCCAGGTATAAATACTAACACGACACCTGATAGGCAGAAGGACAGAGAAAAGAGATAGGCTCAAAGTAAAACTAGAACCACCCAGAAGCTAGAACAGTAGTCATGGTGATCTTAAGGGAACAGGCGTTTTCCTAACATCTCATATGTACAGTTAGGTCCAGAATTATTTGGACAGTGACACAAGTTTTGTCATTTTAGCTGTTTACCAAAACATACTGAATATACATTTATATAATCAATATAGGCTCAAAGTGCAGACTCTCAGCTTTAATTTGAGGGTATCTACATTCTAATTTGATCAAGGGTTTAGGAATTACAGCTCTTTGATATGTAGCTGCCTCTTTTTCAAGGGACCAAAGGTGCAGATCCCAAATCATGACGATTGTGTCACTGTCCAAATAATTCTGGACCAACTCTATCTATCTATCTATCTATCTATCTATCTATCTATCTATCTATCTATCTATCTATCTATCTATCTATCTATCTATCTATCTATCTATCTATCTAATCTATCACCAATACACTTGCTAAATAGGTGAGAGTTTTTATATGGTTCTTTAGCCAGCAAATCAGAGTATTACATAATTGTGTTTCAGATTTTGATACACAGTTATGAAATCTGCCTGCGAAAAAATAATGGAATATGACAATGTTAGATAAATATTACTAATATATCCAACAGCTGTAGTCGACAAGAGGGAGCAATAAGATAATCAAAATTGGTAAACAATGGGTTATCCAAATACAGACAAGGTCAGTTTCCAAGAAGTCAGAGGTAAAAGGTGTAGGTAAGTAGCTTGATCAAAACACATGCAGATGGGAAAATCACAAGCAAAGAACAGGTAGAGGAAGCCAGGTATAAATACTAACACGACACCTGATAGGCAGAAGGACAGAGAAAAGAGATAGGCTCAAAGTAAAACTAGAACCACCCAGAAGCTAGAACAGTAGTCATGGTGATCTTAAGGGAACAGGCGTTTTCCTAACATCTCATATGTACATTTAGGTCCAGAATTATTTGGACAGTGACACAAGTTTTGTCATTTTAGCTGTTTACCAAAACATACTGAATATACATTTATATAATCAATATAGGCTCAAAGTGCAGACTCTCAGCTTTAATTTGAGGGTATCTACATTCTAATTTGATCAAGGGTTTAGGAATTACAGCTCTTTGATATGTAGCTGCCTCTTTTTCAAGGGACCAAAGGTGCAGATCCCAAATCATGACGATTGTGTCACTGTCCAAATAATTCTGGACCAACTCTATCTATCTATCTATCTATCTATCTATCTATCTATCTATCTATCTATCTATCTATCTATCTATCTATCTATCTATCTAATCTATCTAATCTATCACCAATACACTTGCTAAATAGGTGAGAGTTTTTATATGGTTCTTTAGCCAGCAAATCAGAGTATTACATAATTGTGTTTCAGATTTTGATACACAGTTATGAAATCTGCCTGCGAAAAAATAATGGAATATGACAATGTTAGATAAATATTACTAATATATCCAACAGCTGTAGTCGACAAGAGGGAGCATTAAATGTAATTATTTTCTAAAAACCTCCCTAATTTCATAGCTAAAAGAACACTGAATTATAGAAATTGGTCTTTCTCTGCCCAAAATGCATTAGTGAAATTGATTAAAATGATATGAAATAGCCAGAGTTATAGAAGTTTGATTAAATAGAAATGCTTATGACTAATGAACATACCCACATACACTGTGTTCCAGTAACAGTTATCTGGTTCTTAGTTGTGCTGTCTAGGCGTTGAAAAAAAACTTACTATATAGCTATCTGCCTCGTGCTCTGGAAGTTTGAGAATATCATCCTAGAAATATGTACCGCGGTTACAGTTTAAACAGAATAAAGTTAGCGTTAAAGAGACACAATCAAAATTAGTCACATACTCTAAAGCTGGTCATACACTAAAGATTTTGGACAGCTGAAAATGCCTTTTCATAACAAGAACGGGCAGACGCCTATCAAAGGCCGATATATGTGGAGAAGTTTGTCTACCGTGTTGGATTTTTCGCGCGTTGTCAGGTGCAGTCCTTGGAACGTCGTTCATGGCAAACGACAGGTCTGCATCCCATAAGTAGAAGTCCAGATAAGGTCACAGATAAAGGCAGAGACAGATCAGGGATTTGTTGTTGGAGCTAATCGATTTGTTATTTAAAATAACAACTTTCATCAACCAACGTGAACGACAAGTCATTCAGGAAACGGCTTTCTGAAATCACTAATGTATGGCAAGCTTTAGGTAAGTTTACCTGAAAACAAGTATACAGTACCAGTGAAAAGTCTGGACACATCTACTCATAGATTAATTTTTCTTTATTTTTACTATTTTCCACGTTTTAGCGTAATAGTAAAGTTATCAAAATGTTTCATTATGTAGTATCCCAAAAAAATTAAACAAATCAAAACTATTATATTTTTTATTCTTCAAAGTACCCACTCAGTTTTACATACTATTATCTCAACTAACTTAATGAGGTAGCCATTGTGGAAGCATTTCCAAGTCTTGAAGGAGGTCCCATATATTTTGAGCACTTCTTGGCTGTATTTTTTTTTTTAACACTTCAGTCCCACTCATACCAAACCATCTATTTTGGGTTTAGGTCACGTGAATGTGACGGTGCGGCACAACTCCATCACTGTTCTTTGTCAAATAGTTCTTTAATAGCCTGTATGTAAGTTTGAGTCATTGCTATGTTAAAAACAATATGACAAGCCAACTAGGCATAAACGGGATGGGAAGATGTTGTGGCTGCAGAATGCCGTGATAGTCCTGCTGTTTAAGTGTACCTTTAATTCTAAATGATTAGTGTCACCAGCAAAGCATCTATAATCCATCACACTGGTTCCCTTTTCCTTCATAGTAGGAACCACACATCCAGACATTACACAAAAAAACTGTGGTTGGGAGCAAAATTCTTAAAAATTTGATTCATCAGACCAAAGAACGGATTTCCACTGTTCTGACTTCCTGTCTTCATTGGTCAAAGGAAGTGTCTTCCTATTATTTATCTCCTTCAGTAGGGATTTCTATACCATCATTTTACCATGAAGGCCTGATTTAAGCAGTCTCCTCTAAACAATTGATGTTGAGCTGTGTCTGTTGCTTAAACTGTTAGGCTGGGTTCACACAACCTATTTTCAGACGTAAACGAGGCGTATTATGCCCCGTTTTACGTCTGAAAATAGGGCTACAATACGTCGGCAAACATCTGCCCATTCATCTGAATGGGTTTGTCGACGTACTGTGCAGACAACCTGTCATTTACGCGTCGTCGTTTGACAGCTGTCAAACGACGACGCGTAAAAATACAGCCTCGGCAAAAGAAGTGCAGGACACTTCTTTCAGACGTAATTTGAGCCGTTCTTCATTGAACTCAATGAAGCACAGCTCAAAATTTACGGCTGTCAGAGAAGCCTCGCAAAATGCGAGGAGGAGCATTTACGTCTAAAAACGAGGCAGCTGTTTTCTCCTGAAAACAGTCTGTCTTTTCAGACGTAAAAGCCTGCTATCGTGTGCACATACCCTTAGAGAATTCCAGTGGTGCTGAAACCAAACCATGCACCCCAGATTACATCAGTCATTGTGTCAAAACTATATAATACCCTTTCATCCCATAAATCAGTGGTGCGACAAAATTACAGACTACACCAAAATTACATATCAGAGAATCGGTTAGACTGGATTTCTCCTTTAAGTAGAAAATTATCAGGCATTCATAAAGCTCAGCTATTTGTGCATATTTTTATTCGATCTTTGATTTTGACTCGTTTTACCATTTATTACTGTTGGGATAAATTTGCCATTCTTCATCTTGCACGTGACTTACAATGCCTGAAATTATTTAATGTAAAACTCAAGTTTGGAATTATTTTAAAGATTGTATTAGAGAAATACATTATTTAATGTTATTATTAGAATTGCTACCTGTACAAGCAGGAAAGAGCCATTATTAACGTGCAACACATGCAGGAATTTCAAATTATCAGCAAGCAACCTCAGCAGAATAGAAATGCCATTTACAGCAGCCTATGTTCAGTCAATGAATTATGACAAAGCCCGTAGTGATGTGATGACAGACAAGACAGAGGCTGCTGTCATGTCCCTGAAGTTCTGCAGGGTTATTTTTGGAGTGATCCTTCTTTTAAATGAAGCAATACGAATAATATTATATGAGGCAATTTCTGCTTATGCCGGTCTATCATCATAATATTCAATGTGTCCCCAAACCAGAGCTTTAATTATTCTAGATGATGACAGCGCCATTTATCATAGAATACATGCCAATAGTGTGCAGTCATTTTACTATAGGCTGATTAAAAAGAAAAGAAAACAAAACTGTACAAACAGTAATAAAGCAGGCAGATCAAACAGGGTCAGAAAGGTTTGAACTTACCAATGACTATACAATTACCTCTGAAATTCTATGAAATTAGTAAGCTATCTAGTCAAAAGAAATTAGTGCAACACAACCCCCGTTTCAATTGAAGACGGCCGGACACTCTGCTGATCACTGCAGATCCAGCTACTGAAATTTACGATGATACATTTTGCATGGTAATATATGCAAAATATGGACGGGCCAGGTCCACCAGAGCGAGAGTCTCTTTGTCAGCAGTTCTACGCTCTATCTAATAGCAGGGGGTCCTGAGCTGGGCTCCCCCTCTATGATGTCCATGTTTATTTATAGAGTAGAGAGGGGCAGAAAATTCGGATGATCGCCCTGGCGCAACCAACTTTGAGAAATTCTGATATCTGTAGAAACAGATGATACAGTATTTTATCTACAAATACTCATTAAATTATCTTAACTATTACGAAGCCTTTTCATCTGTTTCTACGGATATCAGAATTTCTCGAAGTTGGTTGCGCCAGGACGATCATCCGGATTTTCTGCCTCTCTCTTCTCCATGCTAATTCTGGTCAAATTCCTGATCCAGACCGGAGTCTAGGCTGCAAATCTCCCAGACCGACAACTCATCGAGTTAATATACTCGCCATCTTTTGGATGTTGTGCTCCCAGCACAACACAACCAGGTCAGCAGATTTGACCACCCTTGCACACCATCACCTTTGTATCGTTTGATGCACTATGTGCGCTTTGTGTTTCTTTTTTGTTTATATATATTTATTTATAGGACATATGGAAAGGGGTTGTCTTGGTGAGAGAATCCCTTTAACTATAGATATGGGATTTTAAATAGAGACTGAGAATTAACAAATAAAGTAATTGGAACAGAAGGTTATGTCTTCCTATATACGGTACGCTTTTTAATTACAATTTATAGGTTATATCATTAAATCCAACATAACACTTCTAGAAAAAACAAGGGAAAGAAAAGAAAAACATTGTATACATGGGCCTCTGATCCTAGAGAACTTGTCTGAACTTTTTGTGTAAAGAATCACACTCAGGAAAAGATTTTGCACATCTTTAATTTCATATAAATCGCTGCAGAATATGTTGGCACGATATAAATCAAGATTATTATTATTTTTAGGTGGATCATTCTGGTGCCTCCTTGATATAGTTCCGATAAAGAATGAGAAAGGCGAAGTGGTTCTTTTCCTGGCTTCTCATAAAGATATCTCGAACACCAAGAGCAATCACTTATCAGAGGACGGCAAATACACAGGTGAGGAAGAGAAAGAAAATAAATGTAGCTATGTGTTTATAGTGTGTTTTTATAAAGGACCCGTTCTGTATATAACAACTCTAAAAACAATATCACCCAGGAATATTATCTGTACTGCATTACCATTACCAATCATTGAAAAATTAAACTGCATTTGGGTTGCCAATGGGGAAACTCAATTTCTCCTTCTTGTACACATAATGTGCTATAGCAAAATGTTTTAATACCATAATTTACATTGTGAAGCTTGTCTCTTAAAGAAAGCCACAGATGTGAAATTATTTCCCTCTGCCATTGTCTCCAGCAGAATAATTGGGTTTAAGACATGCATTGCAGAAAAATCACTGAAAAAGAACTATATTAATTTAAAATCACTGAACAGGCCATACTTACTCATGAGGGAGGTACTCACACCACTTCCCAACAGGACGCAGACAAAACACAATGCCACATAGAGGGAGATTACACAGGTGCAATATACTGATGAACACCTACTATTCATGAGGGGGGTGGCTGCTTAGTATTATCATTGCACACAAATGTAGCTTTTATAAGAATGTCAGTCAGGTCTAGTGCTGGGGGAGAATGGTATGTCAGTATATTGGAAGGCGCAGGGCAGCCCACCTTGTCTAATATTATGGACGTGACTAATAGGCTGTAAGCCAGCATGGTGCACTACATGCACCCATGTGACTGACATTCTTATAAAAGAATACTGCGTTCACTGCCATTCTTCTTTAAGAGGTACTAATTGCACTGTTCATCCTGAGATTTGATAGATGAATAGAATTCTGGAACCACAGTCCAGAATGGCCAGAACTATTGCATCAATTACCTTGGCAAAACAGCAGGAGCCGGCAGAGAAGAGTGTAACAATGCAGAACATGTAAGATGTATATGTTATTTAGGGTCTATGAAAATCTAGGTGACCATCTACCTCAGAAATTTAAAGCATTCCATTGGTGGTTGTTGAGAAATTCACCATCTACTAGGTCTTGATAACCTAATAACGTATTAAAAGAGTCCACACAGCGGACAACTCAGGGACTTATATTTCCAGGTAATTGTTTGATTTTAGGGGTAACTGCTCTTTAATGCAGTAGCTTTGGGCCCTTCTTATAAATACATTAAAATTATTCTAGATCTAGTGGGATACATTTATAAAAATTGTTGTTCTGCTTCAGTAAAATGGCTCACATGCTATCAGAATTGTTAGATTTACAGATATGAGACATTTTTAATAAATGGCTGCCAATATGTCCTCCCTGTAGTTCAAATGTCCCCGATTGAATCTTAGGGGCATGTCCCATTCATGTTGACACAACCAGTGTCCGACTGGGGATCCTTGGCCACACCAGTGGAAATGATTCAGAGGCACCACCCTCTATATACAGTATACAGAACATGTACACGTCCACTATTAACTGCATTATAATCATTGCACCCACAGGACATATCATCAGTAAGGTCTGATAGAGTTTTTGTGTATCCTCCCATAAGTAATAGACCCTAGTGGCAAATGATTGATGTCAAGGTCCGCTCTAAATGGCGTTGTCTACTGCTGGCCCTTTGGGTCCGATTATTTTGGCCAAGCCTGGGGCAACTGGTGGATCCTTCATAACTCTGATGGGCTAGTCCAAGCTTGTTCACAGCCCTGGAAAGTACATAGTAACGATTATTTAACAAAACAAGCGATTAAAGCTATTTCTTATTTTTTTTATTTTATGACAAACAAATCAGGTTCTATTCGTGTTGTCAGATAATTTATCACACATGCGGCTTGTTTTCTACAACTCGAATTAGTTCTCCATGGTATCTTTCTGTTCTGTGATTATAATAACATTTTAGTAATCGTTTCCTCTATTCACACGTTATTAATAAAATGAAAACGTTTGAAATCATTTAAGTGTCGTTAAAAGGTTGAAATCTGCGAGTGATTAGCGCTAAATAGCAAGCAATGTAATTAATTATGTGTTTATTGTAGCTCTTAAGAACAGATTATTCATTTTGTGTACTCAATGTACATTTTCCCCGTGAATACACAGATTATTGCTGCAAAAAGACAGAATTTATTGTAACACTTTGACACAAGACCATTGGCTTGACTCTTCAAAGTGATGTACACAGAATGGAAATGCTGGGGCAGGACTTGTCAATCTAATGCTGTGATGCACTAATAATTCTTTTAGAGTTCAACTTAAGACCTAGGAACAGTGGAACAGTACAACAGTACCAGTAAAAATAGAAGGGAAATGGAAAGTGCTTCTATGTCCAGTATATTCTGTAATCAGATTAGTAGATTCCCCCCCCCCCCCCCCCCAAGTGCGCCTTTTCTGAATGCTTCCGAGTGAACGGGGCTATAGTCCAAATACTGCATTCTGTACTGGCTGTAGATACATTTTTACCATGGAGAACCCACAGAGGAAAATGAACACACAGTTCATAATCTGACAAAGCACATAGATGTGACTGCCTGAAATCCTCTTGGCACTTATCTTTATCTTTTATAAAGCACACTTGTAAATGTCTGAGACTGTCGCTGTCAAAGTATGGTCCAATTCCCAGATGCGCTCATCTGTCCTAGCAGGAAATTTATCTTTAACACAAAATGTGTACAGTGTTATTACAGTGAGTCAATCATATATATGGCACATGTGTAAATCAATTTATTGCAAAGATTACTCTCTAGTGGACATAATAGTAAAACAATTTAATAATGTGCAAAACTCTCTGAAGATACAGAGATATCAGACCATGACATGATCAGAATTGAATCCTGATGATTCTTAACAGCAGCCTTACAACTCTTTGGACAGTGTAGGTCTTCTTCTTTTTTTCTTTCTCACACCCTAAGGCCTCATGCACACGACCGTAAAAACTCCCGTTATTACGGGTCGTAATTACGACCCGTAATAACGGGCTCATAGACTTCTATTGGCCACGGGTGCCTTCCCGTTTTCTTACGGGAAGGTGCCCGTGCCGTTGAAAAAGATAGAACATGTCCTATTTCAGGCCGTAATAACGGCACGGACAGCCCATAGAAGTCTATGGAGCTCCCGTAATGACGGGTGGCTACATGTGTGCACCCATCATTACGGGAGCGTTCCTAGGCGACGTCAGTAAATAGTCACTGTCCAGGGTGCTGAAAGAGTTAACTGATCGGCAGTAACTCTTTCAGCACCCTGGACAGTGAATTCCGATAAGAATATACATCAACCTGTAAAAAAATAAAACATAAGACGTTCATACTTACCGAGAACTTCCTGCTTCCTCCAGTCCGGTCTCCCGGCCGTTGCCTTGGTGACGCGTCCCTCTCGACATCTGGCCCGACATCCCTGGATGACGTTTCAGCCCATGTTACCGCTGCAGCCAATCACAGGGCAATCACATGCTGCAGCGGTCACATGGACTGCCGCGTCATCCAGGGAGGTCGGGCTGGATGCCGAAAGAGGGACGCGTCACCAAGACAACGGCCGGTAAGTATGAATTTCTTTGACTTTTATTACAGAAAAGGCTGTCCCTTCTCTCTATCCTACACTGATAGAGAGAAGGGCTGCCGATTAGTGCAGTGCTATTTTGCAGCCAAAAACGTGCCCGTAAATACGGGTGGAATACGGGTGACACCGGACCCATATTTACGGGCACGGGTCCGTAAATACTGGTGCAAAACGGGTCGAATACATGTGACACCGGACCCGTATTTACGCCAGTATTTACGGGTGGAAAAAAATACGGTCGTGTGCATGAGGCCTAAGCATCCTTGAAACCTGGCCATGGGTTCCCCAGAATCCTGGCACTTTTACAGTAGAGATAGAAAACTGATTTCAATCTGCTGAAAGATGCTTGGCAAAACAATCAACACATCTCAGCCACTTTATAGTGTTAAGCAAAAATGTTAGAATACATCACCCACAGGAAGAGCATGTAGGAGCTCAGACGGCTGAGCTGTGCTGAAATCCTGCCTAGGAAATACCGCCCAGACCATCTAAGTGATTTAACCTAAAGTCTGTGGAAGCTAACAGTGGGAATCCGTTCTAACCTACCTGCAAGTCGGCTTTGCCTTGTCGCTTGCTACGTGGACCCACTACACAGACACACCACATATTCCTGTTGTACAACTGGATCTGCGGTGGATGTGTCATACTGACCGGCTCCTTGATGGATTACGAGACGGTACTTAAAGGCTAAGGCAGCTTGACCCTTGAATCCTGGTTCCTCCTACCTATTACTTGGCATTGAATCAACGATAGCTGCGTGACCACATGGTGCTTTCCTTTTGCTTATTGGGATCTGCGGCGTTGCATGGCTGCTCATCAGAACTTAGTGGTCGACTGTGTTGCCAGTTATCCCGCCGCTGCTAAAGCGTCTCAGTGGTGCCACTGTAATGTTCACAAGGCTTGGTATATGAGGGGTTTTTAAGAAGAGAAGAGAAGATTTACTGTTTTGTTTTACCCGAAAAAGCCACTAAGTGGATGAATACACAAGGTTTCAAATCAATATGAGGGACGTAAATAAAGAGAAGAAGACAAAGAAGAAGACAGAAAGGAAGGAAGGAAGAGGAAGGAAGGAAGGGGGAAGCATGAAAGAGGAATAAAGTGGAAGAAAAAAATAGTAGAGGGCTTCTAGGAATAGAGACTATGTGGGACACTAAAACAAGTTGTTTGTGGGGTGAGGGGGGAGGGTATTGTTCTAGAACTTTTTTATTTATTTTTCTTTTTTTCTTTTTTTTGTTAGCCAGATTTAAATCTGTACAGATGGTTACTAGGATGGTAGTGTGGAATGTGAGAGGAATGGAGTATAATTTGAAGAGGCATGCTATATTTGAACTTTGTAAAAATTATTTGCGCAATGGTGACCAAAAAACAACGATTCTGGTGTCTTAAGTAAGGGTTAAGTAAGAAGCGGTCAGGGGTCCCTTAACTGCCGACTACAAGACGCAGGGACATTTTAGCAAGATTTATTCTTGCTAAAAACTACGTCTTATCGTCCGAAAAATACGGTAGTAGAGAAATAAATGTAGAGACTAGATATTTATTTTTTTGTAGACCTAATAATTTATTATCAATAAGGGAGACTAGACATGGACCGCACATCCACTATATACTATGATCAATTGCGGCTAGGCAAAATTTATAAACATGAACATGAGGTTCTTTGTTAACATTTTGATCAAATTGCATACAAGCCCACCTGCCACTTCACGGCAACCTCTTTAAAGTGGGTCCCTACTCTATCGGTTGCAGCACCGCATGGCGGTCACCGCCACCACAGCACCGCTACAGCAGAGGGAGCAACCCAGAGGCCCAAAAGCCCCCAAACCATCAGGCCAAGCCAAGCCTCCCTGGCTCTAGGCCACGTCCCCCCCACAAGTGCAGCACCACAGCAACAGACACCACCCCACAGTAGCACAACAAGTGAACAGATGGAATAAGCTCACCTTACCATGCGCCCCCAGTTGACAACTGAGAGTATAAGCAAGAGCAGAAACACTTATGAGGTCATTCCTAAATTAAAATCAGCTGGGCCAAATGTGTGGAGTGCTGGTACCAAGTAAAACAAAAGAAATGAGGGGGATACACTATGAAATATCAATAAGGGAGACTAGACATGGACCGCACATCCACTATATACTATGATCAATTGCGGCTAGGCAAAATTTATAAAGATGAACATGAGGTTCTTTATTAACATTTTGATCAAACTGTATGCAAGCCCACTTGCCACTTCACGGCGACCTCTTGGGTCCCTACTCAAGTGGGTCCCCACTCTATCGGATGCAGCACCGTGTGGCGGTCACCACCACCGCAGCACCGCTCCAGCAGAGGGAGCAACCCAGAGGCTTGTACTCTTGCTTGTACTCTCAGTTATCCACTGGGTGCGCATGGTAAGGTGAGCTTATTCCATTTGTTCACTTTTTATGCTACTGTGGGGTGGTGTCTGTTGCTGTGGTGCTGCACTTGTGGGGGGATGTGGCCCAGAGAAAGGGAGGCTTGGCCTCGCCTGTTGGCATGGGTGTTTTGGGCCTCTGGGTTGCTCCCTCTGCATGAGCGGTCCTGCAGTGGCGGTGACCGCCACAAGGTACTGCAACCGATAGAGTAGGGACACACTTTAAAGAGGTCGCCATGAAGTGGCAAGTGGGCTTGCATACAATTTGATCAAAATGTTAACAAAGAACCTCATATTCACGTTTATAAATTTTGCCTAGCCGCAATTGATCATAGTATATAGTGGATGTGCGGTCCATGTCCAGTCTCCCTTATTGCTAATAAGTTATTATGCACTTTAACATTCATATACTGCCACCCCTGTACTTACCCGTACTTTTCAATTGTCTTTATAAGTTTAAAATATAAAGATAAAACAGACTATCTGTTACTGGTTGAAGGGGACCTGAACTGTGTTTTTGATGAACCAGGGACAGGTTCAAGACTCGTCCATAAATTGGGCCTGATAGATGTATGGAGAATTAGAAACATAGAAGTTCGAGATTTTACATGACTTAATGGGACGATGTCACGCAATGACCTCACATTATGTAATGAAAAGTCTTAAAACTTTATCGTTAAATATGAACTGAGAAGTGTCTCGAACCATTCTCCAATGGTTGTAGTCCTGCAGTCCGGTCGTGGGAGATCTTTGACATTAAAATTAATCCTCACTGGTTCTTATTTATAAAATTCTAATTGGAAATAAGAGATCATTTTAAGAGGTCTTCAGTATACATCAAAATCTAAATTAAAAAAAGACTTTAAGCATAAAGAGTTGCAAAATACAAGGCTGGCTCTGGAATCAAAGGCAACCTTTATAACCTATCCGACAAAGGAAAATGAGGATAAATGGCTTAAAGCTCAGAAGAAATATAAAAAATGCATCACCAAGAAAGCCCATCATAAGCTTTTCTTGGTGGTGGGGCGGGGGATTCTGTGAATCAGAGAAACCAAATAAAATATTGATAAATTTGATAAATAATCAAAAGGGTAGGATTAATATATAACAGATAAGGAAAAAGGATAGCAAGGTTAGTAATAAAGCAGAGGATATACAGGCTGAATTTCTTAGTTATTACTCTTTTTTATATCATATACAAGAAGATCCGGCACTCAACAATTCTTTCTTGAATCAGAAGTATTTTTATTTGCAATCCACAGACATAAAGATGACGTTTCGGTCAAAACAATATGACCTTTTTCAAATCCTCGGATAGCGTTTGTATAGAATAGAACTGCGCTATCTGCGAATCCGCCACTAGAAAAGAAATGAGCGCCTCATTTCCTTTCTATCGGCGGATGTTGCAGATAGTGCAGTTCTCCTACTTTATACAAACGCAATTCGAGGATTTGAAAAAGGTCATATTATTTTGACCGAAACGTCATCCGTATGTCTGTGGATTTCAAATAAAAATACTTCTGATTCAAGAAAGAATTGTTGAGTGCCGGATCTTCTTGTATATTTTACGGATTTGAACCCTATCTGAGCACCTCTTGTTTCGAGTGCCGTGGCTTCTTTAAGAATTATTTCTTCTTTATATCAAACAGAGACTAGCTATAGTCTAGACCAGGGGTGGGCAAACTTTTTGACTCGCGGGCCACAATGGGTTCTAAAATTTGACAGAGGGGCCTGGCCAGGAGCATTTGGAGGGAGTGTTTGGGCCGGATATACTAAAGCATTAAATGTAGTGTGTGCAAACCTCATAGCACAGTAAGAACACTACAACCCAATTTATTAACTGTCTTTCAAATGTGAAAAATAGCCCTTATCAGTTAATAAATTTGTCTCAAGGAATATGCAAGATATGGCATTTACATACTATTTCGCAGATACTGGGAGGAGGAAATGTAAATAGATTAAAATAACATACGCACTGTGATTTATCAAGAAAAAAGTTCTGTTGACTCTGTAAATTAGCTGCCAACCTCTGAGCAGTAGCCGCCCGTTCTTGTGTTGACTGCTTGCTAGCATAGTTTGCATGCTTCGTGGCAAAGTGACGGCTGATATTGTACTCTTTGAAAACCGAAGGGCTTAATGGTGACGTGAAACGAAGTGAAAATTAAAGTGAAATAAAGAGAAATACGCGCCACATTAACCCCTTAATGACCGGGCCATTTTGCACGTTAATGACCAAGGATTATTTTTTGTTTTTTCATGGTCGCATTCCAAGAGTCGTAACTTTTTTTTTATTACGTCGACATAGCCGTATAAGGGCTTGTTTTTTGCGGGACGAGTTGTATTTTGTAATTGCACCATTTTTAGATGCTTACAATATATTGATTAACTTTTATTAACTTTATTTTAGGAGAGAATTGAAAATAAGCAGCTATTCCAGCATTAATTTTCACGTTATAAATTTATGCCCTTTACTATGCAGCATAAATAACATGTTACCTTTATTCTACGGGTCGGCACGATTACGAGGATACCAAATATGTAAAGGTTTTATATGTTTTCCTATGTTTGCACAATAAAAACCCTTTTAGAAAAAAATTACTTGTTTTTGCATCGCCGCGTTCCAAGAGCCGTCATTTTTTTATTTTTCCGTCGATGTGACCGTATGTGGGCTTGATTTTTGCGGGCCAATGCGTAGTTTTCATTAGTACTATTTTGGGGTACATAGGACTTATAGATTAACTTTTATTTTATTTTTTATGGGGGGAATGGGAGAAAAGAGAGAATTTTGCCGTTGTTTTTTGCGGGTTTTTTGGACGCCGTACATCCGGCGGTTTCATTAATGTGTTCATTTTATTGGTCAAGTTGTTATGATCGCGGGGATACCATACATGTGTATGTGTTATTTGTTTTGACACTTTTACTGAATAAAACCACTTTTTGGGCAAAAAAAGTAGTTTTATTTGATTTTGACTGTAATTATTTTTTTTTTTTTCAACAAACTTTATTTAACTGATTGACATTTTTTTTTTAAGTCCCACCAGGGGACTTCACTATGCGATGTGCCGATCGCATATATAATGCTTTGGTATACTTAGTATACCAAAGCATTATTGCCTGTCAGTGTAAAACTGACAGGCAACCTGTTAGGTCATGCCTCCGGCATCGCCAAACAGGCAGTTGCGGAAGACAGACCTGGGGGTCTTTGTTAGACCCCCGGCTGTCATGGAAACCCGACGGCGACCCGCGATTTGTTTGCGGGGGCGCCGATCGGGTGACAGAGGGAGCTCCCTCCCTCTGTCAAACACATTAGATGCCGCTGTCACTATTGACAGCGGCATTTAATGGGTTAAACTGCCGGAATCGGAGCGCGCTTCGATTCCGGCAGTTGCAGCAGGAGCCAGGCTGTGTATAACAGCCGTGCTCCTGCCGCTGATCGCGTGGGTACACTGGCAGTACCCGCGCCATCACAGGACGGATATATCCGTCCTCCTGCGCGAACTAGCAGCTGCTGAGGACGGATATATCCGTCCTTCGGCGTTAAGGAGTTAACAACGGTCAATGTGTTTTGAGTGCGCCATCTATTGGGAAAACGTGGGCATTGCAGGGAAAGGGGGAAAAAAAAGGAGGTTTTTACTATGATTTGGACAAGTTCGGCGGGCCGGATTAAAAAGCCTAACGGGCCGTATGTGGCCCGCGGGCCGTAGTTTGCCCATGTCTGGTCTAGACACACTTGGGAGGTATTTGGATCAGATAACCTTTCCTGATCTTTCTCATTACCAAAGGGAATTACAAGATTCCCCTATATTGTCTGAGAAACAAACAGTGGCTTTGAAAAATGCAAGAGGGAACTCTTCAGCTGGGTCAGACGGTCTCCCTTTCGAAATATACAGATATAAAGAAGGTTTGGCAATAAACTCTTACCAAATTTGTTGAGGATTCTTAAAATGTTTACAGCAGTGGGCAAATTACAAATATCAATGTTGGAAGTCATTATAGCACTTGTACCACAGCCTGACAAAGACTCACATGACGTGGGTTCATACCCACCGATTTCGTTCTTGAACAAGATGCGTAATTATTTTGCGATGGTCTTGGCAAACAGGTTAGCAAGGCGGGTTGCCAAACTCATCCATTTGGTCCAGAATGGGTTTATATCTGCTAAATATAGTATAAGAAGACGGTTTGCCAGTATGCTAAATAAAGCAAATGGAGACCCCCACTCTATCATGCCTTGGATGCCGTTAAGGCATTCGACATGGTGGAGTGGGGATTTCTTTGGTCTGACTTGAGAAGGTTCAGTATAGAGGAGGACTTCATCAAGTGGGTCTGTCTACTGTATTTTAAAACCTATTACCAGGATTGTACCAGGATAATTATAAACGGACAGAAATCAGTTGAGTTTTGTTTATCACAAGGGACTAGACATGGCTGTCCCCTCTCCCCCCCTCCTCTTAGCTTCGGTGGACGGACCTTTGGCAATATCAATAAGGGACGACCCGAGAATATTGGGATTTAGACCAGGGGTGGGAGAGGGGACAAGATATCTCTGTATGCAGATTATCTGCTGATGTTCATACTCGTGTTTAGCAAATCATTTGCTGAAATCTATATTATTCCCATTGGATAATATTAAAAATGAACGTTCATTAAATGATCCTACGGGGCGGGGAACACTTTAAATAACTTGGGATTCGGATATTGAATAACATAGCTCATTTTAACAACCGAATAAAAGATACAGAGAGGAACATTTGAATATTGAATAGCCTTCCTATCTCTAGAGCTGATAGAATTACATTTGTACCTCATTTACTATACGGTACATATTTATGTACCAATACAGACTGATAGCATACCATTTAAAATAATAGTCCCAATGCTAAACAATCTTATATGGTGGCACAAGAGAGTAAGGATTTAAGAGAAATATCTGTGTCTTCTTTTCGGTAAAGGCAGCATAACATTTCCTAATTTGAGAACGCACTATATGGCTCCCCAGCTACAATATATATGTTGTTTGGAGAAACTAGAATTCTTTAAATTCTTGGTTGGGAGAGGGCAACTTTTTGTATATATTTGACGTTTTAGACTCTGGCCAGTTGGGAAGGGTAAAATTGGGGGATCTTCCTACAACTGGACTGCTGGACAGATGCTGGAAACAGTTAAATATGGTTATTAACCATGTCAGTTTATTGTGGAATAACGTCCATTTCATTGAGATTTATAAAATAGGGTGTTTATCAAACTTAGAAAAGAGAGGTATTTATAAAAATTGCAGATATAGTAGTTGGGGCAGCTGTGAAATAAATCTGCAATATAATTTGAATAACAACAATTGAAGGAAGAAAAAAAAAAGAAAAGATAACGAATGGATTGGAGCTTTGTATTGTATTATTATTATTTTTTTTTTTGCAAAAGAGTCATCTAAGTAAAGAAATGAAAGAAAGAAAAAAAGAATACTTCAACTACCCCCCTCCCCCTCACTAAACCACTTTGAAGTAGGAATGGGATTAGGTTTTTCACTTGAAGTGAAAACATTAATCCAGGTTCTCTCATAGTAATAAGGTTGGGAATTACTGGTATAGGTGATAGCTGCACATAACTCCAGTACTATAATTCTAAAGGTGTCAAGGCCGTTATGGAAGTTTCCAACCATGCAAGTAACATGGATACCAGGATGCCTTCACTGTCTCCAAGCGATCATGTAGCAATCCTTTCTATTCTTTAATATAGGGTAGTATTTAGTCTAACCTAACTGCCTATAATCTTTTTCTAATGCTTAGTGCAATGACTGCTATCTCTAGAACCTAGGCATATAGTTCCCTGCATCATTATTCCCTTACCCCCCCCCCCCCCCCTATGACAAGAATTATATTCACTTGGGACTGGTGTTGTTTTATGTTCTTCATTAATATTATTAAAGGTTAATTAGTGGTGATCATCTCTGTGAAAAATGTGTTTGATTGGACCCCCCACCCCCCACACACACACACACTACATTCTACATATACAGTAGTTTGCTGACAGTTTGGTCAGGACTGTGATTCCCTCCCTCACACACACAATTTTTGGGTGATTTAAACAGCATAAAAAAATGCTACTAAAAACGCCAGCATTATTAAAATGTAACATGCATTTTTTTTATGCCTTTTTTAGTGGCATTTTTGGTGCCGTTTTTTCTTTAGTGCCATTTTGTATATGCTTTTTTTCTGGCGTTTTTGAAGTCCTAAAGAGCAGCCCATAGGAAAAACACCATACCCAGAGCATGTTGCTTTTGTAGAAAAAGGCCACTGACCACAAAATTGCCACAAAAATGACAAAAACTAAAATGCAGTTGTATGTAGTGAATTTTATATTTTAATATAACATTTGGCCGCACTAAAAAAAAATACATTAAAAAATGCTGTTAAAAATGGGACAAAAACACAGCAAAATGCTGTGTGTGAATCCAGCCTGGGAACCATTAGTCCAGTCATGTTTTGCCAAAGTGCGAGGAACTTGGATTATTTCATTTTTTTCACATTGTACATTTTCTGATATTCCTCAAACATGTGTCTCCTTGTTCTTCAATGATTCCATATTCTGTCATAGCCACCGACTATCACAGTGTGCACTTATGTCCCGTAATCTGTAGTTAGAAAATATAATCAAGTAACTCATTTATTTTTACATGTTACATATAAATAAAGTAGTTATACTATTGATCTACCGTCAATCGATAATTTCCTAATATAAATTCACTAGTAAATATGCTCTCTATAAAAACTGGAACAATGTGATACTAACCATGCACCTGCAGCATTTACACTTGGTGTACCATCTCCTGTTAACTACAGGCTGTTGGCAGCAGTTTTTTTTACGTATAGGTCCTTCGACTGCTATAAAATAACCAGTCTCTGTAGACAAGAGGATAAGCAGCTGCTATTACATACTGTAGCAGGAATATATTTGCTAATGAATACATATTAGAAAACTACTATAAAAACTATGTCCTAATGATCAGTGAAGAGTATATCAGTAGAGCTACACTTAAAATATACCATTATGATTACTACTTACGATATTACATAATCTTTCTATTTATATAACTGTTTATGTCTTAGAGGGGGTTTTTCTTCACATGTATACTGTCTAGGGTTTTTAGATGTCTTCCGCAACACATACAAGAGTAAATACAAGCATAAAATCAATACTTGGTTTTCATATTCACCATTGTGCTCCCTAAGTAGACAGCATGACATCACTTGTATATAATATTGATTCTGGGCTAAGTTTTTGACATGTGTTTTTGTATTCAGCTATTTTCGTTGCTGTCCTCATTGCAGATAGTATTTTTAAGCTCCTGCATTTCTGCTTTTGCTGTTGATTGATTCTAGGTACATTTGATCTGAAGGAGCTACACAGGGGTTCTCGAACTTCTATCTCCGCTCGAAGTATAAATCCACAGAGGTCCTTCAATAAAATACACTTTTGGCTTCCAGGCTAATGTCTCATGTTTTATAGGGCCAAAATCTTTATGTGTATTGTTTATAGTAGAAAAATGGGAGCTAAATTAGTTAGATGAAGCTGCAGGATATTTGGAACACTTGTAAATAGAACTTGTAAGTCAAGAGTGAGTATAAACCCCATATAACCTTATGGTTCAGATTGTTCTCATTGGGTGTAATAATTGTTGACTGTAGGCCCCATGGACACGACCGTGCCCATAATCACGGTCCGTGATTACCGGCACAGCCGGCTGCCGACAGTCACCCGCATTTGTGGGCCGTGTTCCCATTATAAAGTATGGTAGCACCGTCTGTAAAATAAAAAAAATAGGACATGTCCTATCTTTTACGGAAGCTTTCTAAGGCCCGGACACCTTCCCGTAAATATACGGGAAGGTGTCCGTCGGCCATAGAAATGAATGGGTCCGTTATTACGGTCTGTAATTACGGATGAAATCTACGGTCGTGTGCATGGGGCCTTAGTGTACAAATACACATTAGGGGGAATTTATCAAGACTGTCATCTTATACACCAGTTTTAATATCAAATCGCTGGAGTAAAATGTGTTTCATTTATTAAAAAGCGCATGACTCTTGTTAAATTAGGTGCATTTCTGGCTGTCCATGTGCAATTGAATGAAATCTTCGCAATAGCTTATGCCAGTTTCTGACGTAAATTAAAGTAAATGTGTGAGGCTTCTTCCACTAAGCTCTGCCCACTATTTAAAAAAATGCCACAAGCGGTGGAAATTGTATAAATGTTGCAAATTTTCCTGCTGAATGCAACTTTTGTGCTGTTTGTGATTTTTCCAGAAAACTGCCGAAGAAAAGTTAATAAGTTCTCCCTTCGTGTTCCTAACACAACTGCACGAAACAAAGTTGACAAAAACCACAAGAGTTTTGTAAATTTTTGAAAACAGAAAGTGCAGTCATATTGGTTGTCACTTTGTCTTCTTCTCAGGAACCAACAACCAACTGTTATTTTGTCATATAGTTCTATTAATCACAAAGTGACAATTCAAAGGTGAAACCCAATATGGCATCAATTCTTGTTATCACTTAAGTAAAAAACTACCGCCGCAACGAAAATAAAAAATACCAACATCTCAGTAACTAAAGCAAATATAACTTTGTCTACTGCTCTAACTTCTGATATACTAACATTTTAAAAGTTTTTAGTGGAAAATGTTAATGATGTTCCTCAACACATGAAAATCCGTCTGATTTACATATAAATACCTAACACTTGCAACACATATCCATGTGCTAAAGGGCAGAGCTACATTGATATTAAGGTGGAAATTATCCAATCAGAGACACAGCCCATTCACAGTAGTACATCATTACCAAAATTACAAAAAATAACAGATCCTTCAACATCAGCCTGTTGACGGTTCTTACCCAAGTTCGTTCTTGCCTATGTCTACCACAGCTCTGCGCTATTCCTCTATATGAGCAATGAGTAAAGCTGGCAATAAATAAAACTTGAATGCTTTTCCTAACTCTTCCATAAACATGTATGCCCACCTCGGTCAATTGTGCATTTTTATTTCACTTGGGAAAGAGGGAAAAGTGGTTGCCAGAGATCTTCATTTCCTAGTCACCTGCTTAAGAATATGGAAATAGTATTACCTTTCCTCCATGTGTTCTCTGATCATTGCCTCTCCAGGTTCTAACTCTACACAGTCCTACTATAATACAAAGGCTCGGGATCAAGTGGGTGATTTTTGAAAACAAAACAAGAAGTGGTCTTTTGTGTCATTTTCCCCAAGGACTTCAATGGGAAAAACACAATAGAAAAAACAGGTCTTCCTTTTAGCTGCTTCCTTTTGCCACGTTAGTGGTGAAATTCTAAACTGAAGCACAAATGCCCCAGCTAAGGCTTAGAATATACACAAAATATATACACCAATTGTGGTGTGAACATAGCCTAAACCTGAGAGTGAGAGTAGACTTATGCATTGAAAATCTGCAATACTGGGGTTAGCATTAAGGTGTTACAATCGTTTCACAAAACTTCTGACATGTCATAGTGACATGTCAGAAGTTTTGATATATAGATGTCTGGGTGTTGAGACCCCCCCCCCCCATGATCACTGCAACAAGAGGGTCAGAAGTGGCATGCAGAGCACTGTGATGAATCAGCTTCTTGACTCTCCTGGGAGAGATGGGGATGGGAGGGTATGGACCGTAGACTTTCCATGAGCCCATACACTGCTTTTCAGTACTCTCAGTATAGTACAGTGCTAAACAAAGTGATCAATGGGGGCCTCAGCCTCCAGACCCCACCAATCAAAACTTTTGACATTTCACTATGAAGTTTTTCAAAACAGCAGGTGCCCTTGAAATCTGCATTAGTGTTATATTACCAATGCCAACCATTGCTTATTGTACTGCATCAAAATTCATGCCTTTTCCCTTTTAGGTTGAAAAACCTTTGGGACAGGTGTTTATGCTTTATACATCTTTGATATTGTTGTATTTCTAGCAATCTTATGTTTCATTAATGTGATTTTCTTTTTAATGATGAGTTTCTGTAATATTGATCTAAATAAATAAAAACATACATACATACATTTTATACTAGATTATGTAACACCATCATACTCATTTAAGACATCTCCAAACAGACGAGTATTCATCTGCCTGTAGAGTAACATCCAGTAATTTCTGACTTTACCTCTAGCAGTGAAGGAGTTAGTGACACTAATAATTTAGAATTATGTCATTATATGATATTGTCCCTCGGGAGTATCTGCCTGGAGAGACAGATGTCACTAAGAATATGAAGGCCATACCCTTGAGAGGGACATTACGTAAAATCCTTCTACCATTCCGTTTTTTAGATTTCCTGAAAAGAAAATATGCTGCATTTTTGGGGCTGCTGTTCAATGACAAGTCATTACTAGGAGAATTGAATTTTACAGAATTCAACCTGTTCTCTGGAAGTGATCCAGACAGCAGTGAGTAGGGAAAATGCAAACACAATGTTTTACATTCACAAAGCAGGACAAATAATCTTATACTCAGAACAGCATGAAACAAAAGAAGAGTATTGCAAGTACAAGGAATTTTGGGAATCAATTCTGAAGAAAAGACACTTGAATGAGGTTCATCCAAGTTTTTTTTTTTTTTTTTCCAGAAAGTAAACCAGAAAATACCCTATATGTAATGAAGTTTGACAATGCAGTACCATTACCTACTTTTTTATGTTCAGTGGGTCACTTTGTATAATTACTATAATGTTACTAATCCCCATTACCAAACTTGACACCAATAGTGTACCTATACAATATGAACAACATACACTACAAATACACATATAAAGTATTATTACATTCTGTGCAGGACAACATAGCAACACAGCACCATTTCAATACATTTATAGTAAAGCGCCCATACAGAACCAACACAGCAAACAACTAGCACCTATATAATACCAATACAACACTCATCCAGGATCCACACTGCTCCCATACATAATACCTGTTCTGATCCCAGAAAAGAGCTACTGTAGTACCAATTGCTGAAAAAGCTTATGTTGGCAATGATAGAAAGTGTCAGATAAAATGTGCGTCGCCGTTGCTGCATTTGGGGCTGCATAGCTGCAAACCGGTCGTAGTGCCCATTCTCACCCCTGTCAACTGCTGAAAGCACCTACCACGGGAATGTGGACATCAGAACTGGACCATAGAAAAGTCATTAAAAATCTAATACGCTGTATGCCAAGTGCATCAAGTACTATATAGATCCTCTAAAGAACATTGCATGGATCATAATACCAAGATGGTTACTCTATCAGAGATGCAAATGAGAAAGCTCCAGAGGGATGATATTTTTTACACCATTAAAGATATCTACATTAATTCTTGCAATTCTTAGACGTTGTTCACAATAATATTGATAAGGGAAAAAAATACCTTTTAACATTTATTGTTCCTTAAAGGGGAACATTTTTTATTCCCAGCCCCTAATAAAAAATGTTCCCCTGTAAGGAACAATAAATGTTAAAAGGTATTTTTTTTCCTTATCAATATTATTGTGAACATCATCTAAGAATTGCAAGAATTAATGTAGATATCTTTAATGGTGTAAAAAATATCATCCCTCTGGAGCTTTCTCATTTGCATCTCTGATAGAGTAACCATCTTGGTATTATGATCCATCCAATGTTCTTTAGAGGATCTATATAGTACTTGATGCACTTGGCATACAGCGTGTCACGAACACAGGGTATGTGGACCCACTAGGCCGCTCCGCCGTAGCGGGGAGGCAGCTGACCAGGACACAGTCTATGTGAAAGCAAGATGGCAGACAGTAATGCTTAGGTACCTGAAATAGTCCGGGCGGTGGCTGTGGCTTCAGCACGGATGGAGGCAGGTGCGGAAAGTGGCGCCAGACGTGGCGGGCAGTATCCGATGTGCAGATGGCACTTGACGTGGCAGAAGACACTTGACGTGGCAGTTGGCACTTGACGTGGCAGATGGCACTTGACATGGCAGATGGCACTTGACGTGGCAGATGGCACTTGAACACGGGTAGGCACAGGAACAATGCGGAATACAGGAACGGTAACAGGGCACAGGTAACAGCTGGAACGGGAGACACTAAGGGACCATTTGCGAGACAGACTGGGAAAGACTAACAACGCTCAGGCAAGGAACAGAAGGGCTGGGGCATTCTTATAGGGCAGGAAATCACGTGGGTTAATGAACATTGTTTTCATGTGCGCGCGCTGGCCCTTTAAGAGCGGGCGCGAGCGTGCGCGCGCACCCTACGGGACCCAGCCGGACGGAGCGGAAGTGAGCGCTGGCATCTCCTAGGAGGGAGACGGAGGCCAGCGCTCACAGATCCATGGCTGCGGGCGTCGGGAGGTGAGTGAACCCGACGGCCCGTGGCCATGGGCGCTACAGTATCCCCCCTCTTACGCCCCCTCTTCTTGGGACCAGAGTGAGAGAGGAACTTTTTAATAAGAGTAGGGGCGCTGAGGTTCTCTTCTGGCTCCCAGGACCTCTCCTCAGGACCAAACCCTCTCCAGTCCACCAGATAGAAAGTCCTTCCTCCAACCCTCTTGCGGTCCAGGATCTCCTTTACCTCGAATACATCAGAAGGACCGCTGGAAGCAACTGTGGAACTAGAGGTCTTGCTGTAGCGGTTCAGGACCACTGGTTTCAGGAGGGACACATGGAAGGAGTTAGGGATTCTGAGGGTAGGGGGCAGCCACAGCTTATAGGAAACAGGGTTAATTTGTTGCAGGATCTCGAAGGGACCAAGGAACCTGGGAGCAAACTTGTATGAAGGCACCCTCAAGCGAATGTTTCGAGAGGACAGCCAGACTTTAGTCCCAGGAAGATACTGAGGCGGCTCTCTTCTTTTGGTATCTGCCTTACGCTTCATGCGATCTACCGCCTGCAAAATAGAGGACCGGGTCTGTTGCCAGATTTGCAGGAAGTCCCCATATACAGAGTCAGCAGCGGGTACCTGAAATGAAGTCGACACTGGAAGAGGAACTCTGGGATGTTGACTGTACACGATGTGAAATGGAGTGGAGGTGGTGGACTCACTTGTGTGGTTATTATAAGAAAACTCTGCCCATGGTAGAAGCTGTACCCAGTTATCGTGCTGTGAAGAGATGAAGTGGCGGAGATAATTTTCCATGATCTGGTTGATCCTCTCAACTTGCCCATTGGACTGGGGGTGATAGCCAGAGGAAAAGTCCAAACTCACATCCAGGAGTTTACAGAGGGCTCTCCAGAGCTTGGAGGTAAACTGAACCCCCCGGTCGGACACAATGTGAAGAGGCAAGCCATGCAAGCGGAAGATGTGCTGAATGAAGAGACTTGCCAGTCGAGGAGCAGAGGGTAGGCCGGTCAGCGGGATAAAATGTGCCATCTTAGAGAACCGGTCCACCACCACCCAGATGGTGTTACATCCTGCTTAGAGAGGAAGGTCCGTGACGAAGTCCATAGCGATGTGCTGCCAGGGGGCACTGGGTACAGGCAGGGGTTGAAGCAGGCCGGCAGGCTTGCTGTGAGTCACTTTGTTAGAGACACACCGTGCAAGCAGAGACAAAGTCCAGAACATCCTTAGGTAGCGTGGGTCCCCAGAAGTGACGAGCGATCAGGTCTTGGGTCTTACGGACCCCGACGTGCCCAGCTAGTTTAGAACTGTGTCCCCAGCGGAGAATTCTTTTTCTGTCTGCCAAACGAACAAAAGTTCTCCCTGGAGGGATATTTCTGAGCTGCAGAGGATTGGCAGTGACAACGCAGGATGGGTCTATGATCGTCTGAAGGGACCCCACCGTGTCTTCCGTTTCGAATTATCTGGACAGGGCATCGGCCCTCACGTTCTTGTCGGCGGGACGGTAGTGGAGCAGAAATTGGAAACAGGTGAAAAACAGTGACCACCTGGCTTGACGAGGATTCAGTCTTTGAGCGGACTGAAGGTACGTGAGATTCTTGTGGTCGGTGAAGATCAGAATGGGGTGAGCAGCGCCCTCCAGAAGATGTCTCCACTCCTGCAGAGCCAATTTGATAGCCAGTAGCTCCCGATCTCCAATGGAATAATTGCGCTCAGCAGAGGAAAACAGTCTTGAGTAGTAGCCACATACTACTGCCTTTCCTTTGGGGCTCCTCTGGAACAGAAGTGCGCCTGCACCAACAGAGGAAGCGTCCACTTCCAGTGAGAACTGCCGAGATATTTCAGGGTGATGGAGGATCGAAGCTGAAGTGAAGGCTTTCTTGAGGCTAATGAATGCGGACTCTGCCTCCGGAGTCCACACCTTGGCGTTCACACCCTTCTTGGTAAGGGTAGAGATGGGGGCCGTCAGAGAAGAAAAGTTCGGAATAAACTGCCGGTAGAAATTGGCGAAACCCAGGAACCGCTGTATGGCCCTTAGGCCTTGAGGACGTGGCCATTCCAGGACAGACTTTAACTCCTCAGGGTCCATCTTAAGGCCTTGATCCGAGATGACATAGCCCAGGAAGGGCAGATACCTCTTTTCAAAGGTGCATTTCTCTAACTTGGCATACAAGGGATTCTCTCTTAGTCGCAGAAGAATTTGACGAACGTGCCTCCGATGGGTCATCCGATCTGGGGAGAAGATTAGAATATCATCGAGATAAACTACAACACATGTATAGAGGAGATCTCGGAAGATGTCATTAACGAACTCCTGAAATACTGCGGGAGCGTTACACATTCCGAAGGGCATCACTCGGTATTCGTAGTGCCCATCGCGGGTGTTAAATGCCGTCTTCCATTCGTCACCCCGGCGAATCCGGATTAGATTATAGGCCCCTCGCAGATCTAGCTTGGAAAAATTTTTGGCTAATCGTATGCGATCAAACAGCTCGGAAATGAGTGGCAACGGGTACTTGTTCTTGACCGTGATCTGATTGAGACCACGGTAATCAATGCAGGGTCGGAGAGATCCATCTTTCATTTTAACGAAGAAGAAGCCTGCCCCGGCCGGGGAGGAAGATTTTCGAATAAAACCCCTCTCCAAGTTCTCCTTGATATAGGCTGACATCGATAAAGTCTCTGGCAAGGAGAGAGGGTATACTCATCCACGGGGAAGAGAAGCATTGGGAACCAGTTCAATGGGACAGTTATAATTCCGATGTGGAGGCAACGTCTCAGCCTCTCGTTTGCAGAAGACATCCACAAAACTGGCATACTGAGAAGGTAGATCGGAGAGTGACTGAGGCAGAGGGGGCACAACAGGACGGACTTGTGACAGGCAATGGCTATGGCATCTGGAGCCCCATTGAAGAACCTCTCCAGAACTCCAGTCGAGTGTCGGGGCGTGTAGACGGAGCCATGGCAGACCCAGCAGGATAGGATTGATAGCCTTGGGTAGTACCAGGAAGGAGATCTGTTCTGAGTGAAGAGCTCCGACCCGTAATGTCACCGGCTCAGTGATGAGTATTATTGGATCAGGCAGCGGTAGACCATTCACAGAGGCAACTGCCAGGGGTCTCTCCAGACGGACTGTGGGTAGTTGAAACCGATCCACTAGATCTTGGTGGATAAAATTAGAAGCCGCTCCAGAGTCAAGATAGGCGGAGGAAGGATGTGAAGTCTGTCCGGTGACGATGGCCACAGGTATCGATAATTTGGAAGAGGTTTTAAAGTTTGGAGACGTTCCACCTAGAGTTGCCTCTCCAATCAACCCTAGGTACTGGAGTTTCCCGGTTTCTGTGGGCATTGACGCACAAAATGACCCTTGAGACCGCAATACATGCAAAGTCCAGAGGAGCGTCTGCCCTGCTTCTCCTGTTCAGATAACCGGACTCTGTCTACCTGCATGGGTTCCTCAGGTAGCGCACTAGGAGTGGGCAATAGTGGTCTCTGGGCAGGGGGTGCTGGTCTGTGGGCCCGGCTCTCCTGACGAACCTCTTGAGAGCGCTCCCGGATTCTCATATCAACCCGGGTGGCTAACAGAATGAGGGCATCCAAGGTAGAAGGAAGGTCGCGGGCTGCCAGTTCGTCCTTGATGTGAGAGGACAGTCCCTGCCAGAAGGTCGCCACCAGTGCCTCATTTTTCCATGCCAGCTCGGCTGCTAGGGTACGGAAGGAGATCGCATACTCCCCTACTGTGGAGCCCTCTTGCTTGAGGGTCAACAGAGTGGCTGCGGCAGAGGATGTTCGGCCCGGCTCCTCGAACACGGCACGAAAGGACTGCAGGAACAAGGCTAGGTCCGAGGATACAGGTCCCTGTTGCTCCAAGACTGGGTTCGCCCATGCGAGGGCCTTGCCAGCGAGGAGGGAGATAATGAACGCTACTTTAGCCTCCTCGGAGGGGAGAGATGAGGCCGTAGCCTAAAATGCACCGTGCATTGATTAAGAAATCCTCTGAATGCTCTGGGGTCACCGTCGTAGCGAGGAGGAAGAGGCAGAGGAACTGAGGATCCGGAACAAAAAGGGGGAGCAACAGGCAGTGGCACGGCAACAGCCTCTGGAGGAAGAACCGGGGGTGGAACAGCGAGTAGATCCAGGAGGACCAGAATAGAATTCACCGCCTCAAGGAGTTGATCCTGACGAGTGCGTAGGTCCTGCATCTCTGTCTGAATTTTCTGTACTGGGGTCTTGGGCTGGCCAGTGGGTTCCATGGCCTGAGCGTACTGTCACGAACACAGGGTATGTGGACCCACTAGGCCGCTCCGCCGTAGCGGGGAGGCAGCTGACCAGGACACAGTCTATGTGAAAGCAAGATGGCAGACAGTAATGCTTAGGTACCTGAAATAGTCCGGGCGGTGGCTGTGGCTTCAGTACGGATGGAGGCAGGTGCGGAAAGTGGCGCCAGACGTGGCGGGCAGTATCCGATGAGCAGATGGCACTTGACGTGGCAGAAGACACTTGACGTGGCAGTTGGCACTTGACGTGGCAGATGGCACTTGACGTGGCAGATGGCACTTGAACACGGGTAGGCACAGGAACAATGCGGAATACAGGAACGGTAACAGGGCACGGTAACAGCTGGAACGGGAGACACTAAGGGACCATTTGCGAGACAGACTGGGAAAGACTAACAATGCTCAGGCAAGGAACAGAAGGGCTGGGGCATTCTTATAGGGCAGAAAATCATGTGGGTTAATGAACATTGTTTTCATGTGCGCGCGCTGGCCCATTAAGAGCGGGCGCGAGCGTGCGCGCGCACCCTACGGGACCCAGCCGGACGGAGCGGAAGTGAGTGCTGGCATCTCCTAGGAGGGAGACGGAGGCCAGCGCTCACAGATCCATGGCTGCGGGCGTCGGGAGGTGAGTGAACCCGACGGCCCGCGGCCATGGGCGCTACACAGCGTATTAGATTTTTAATGACTTTTCCAAAAGGAAAATAAAAAAATCTTCATTTATTCATAAAACTGTTGTGTACATAGCTTTACATGCCACTGAGACAGAGGTCAATGTCTCATTAAAAAAATGTAATAAGTACTAAGATCATTGTGGATCGCTTTTGGCAAACTATTGAAGATGAAATGGTAATTTATGGTGACATCTAAGCATAGATCAGTAGAGAAATGACTGAATAGTTTCTTCCACAGTGTGTCCGCTCTAGTGGTTAGAGCAGAAAATAGAGTTTGCTGTACTTACTCTAGTCCAGCTCCTTCATTGAATTCAGCTGATTGATGTTTCCAATCTGTATTACATAGATTTTTTTCACATTTTCCTGAATGACTTAATGTATTGATATTGGTAACGTCTCTTTCTTGTAAGTATAACATTCTGCAGGAGTTTTCTACTTGTAAATACAATAATTCATGTGCTGAAAATCCAACAAAGAGGTGTAAATAAGTAAGAGTATCTAACATATATGACTATCATAGTAACAAGCAGCTAAGCCTAAAACATCAGTTAGAAAATTATGTATTTTGGTTGGTTATCTATTTAGTAAAAGGAAATTGTTCACATTGTATTACTATTCTATGCTGTTTTGCTGGCACAGAACGCAAATAATAATTACTTAGGAACATGTTTTCATACAAAGTGTTTTTGGGAAAACCACAGTGTTTTTTTCTGGTGTTTTCCTGTAGTTTTATTCTTCGGTTTTTTTTTGTCTCAAAACTTTTGCGGCCAGATGTTAGCTGAAAGTCTGTAGTGAAATATAAAAAGCACTACAAACAATGCGTTTTTGTTTGTGCCATCTTTCTAGCCTTTTGTTGGGTTTTTTAAGTCAGTGGAGTTTTTTTTAAAACACAACATGCTCTAGTTAATGGTGTTTCTTTCTAGCATATTTCCCATAGGCTTCTCTATAGGACTTAAAAACACCAGAAAAAAATGCTGATTACAAATGCAATCCCTAGAAAAAAAAGCTACCAAAAACACGTTCAAAAAACACAATGAAAAATTTGCCAAATTTATCATACAGCGTGCACCACTGGGAACAAATTTGACGGATCTTCAGACTGTATCGTCTAAGGGTCCACTTACAGGACAGCTCGTTGATCGGCGCTTGTGTGCTCCTTTCACAAGGAGCAATGTATTGCTACGCTCATTGCTACGATTGCTCGTCACCATGCATTTCTATCATTTTTATCATGTCGGGAGCACGTCTCCTTGTTTACACTGGGAGATGTGCTGCCGATAATGATAATATTTAGGCTGCATAAACGATACAATCAGCCAATGAACGGGCATTTGCTTGTTCATCGGCTCACCATTGCCCTGTTTACACATGGCAATGATCAGGAACGAGCGTTCTAAAACGCTTGTTTGCCTAATAATTGGCCCGTGTAAAAGGCCCTAAAGGAGTTTTCCAATGAGAGACCTTTATGACATATCCACAGGATATGTCATAAATGTCAGATAGATATGGGTCGCACCTCTGGGACCCGCACTTATCTCTAGAACGGGGCCCCCTAAACCCCATTCTGCCGCTGTGTTGCGTCTGAATTCCGACCATGAAAAAAGTTACATGGTCGGGAGTTACGAAAACAGCGTATCTCACTGAGCTACGCTGATTTCGTAAGTATAGCTTGCATGCTAGGCAGCTTTTGTAACTGCTATTCACTACTATGGGTGTTACGGAAAAAGCATAGCTCAGCGAGATATACTGTTTTCATAACTCCCGATCATATAACCAGGAAGTGTTCGGGTGGCAGCGAGAACAGACAAAGGTAGAACGGAGTTTAGGGGGCCCTGTTCTAGAGATAGGTGCTGGTCCCAGAGGTGGGACCCGCATCTTTCTGACATATCCTGTGGATATGTCATAAATGTCTCTGATGGGAGAACCCCTTTAAGTTTATGCTGTGTAAATCTTAGACAGCTTAATAAAACAGCCCAGTGTCTTTCACTAGGTACAGGGTTTTGTAACCCTTTGCAATCAGCCCATTACTAGGTTGTATACTATCAGAAATAATCAATTGTTACACAAAACATCATCCGTCTAATAAATAGAAAATAAATATCACAATAAATACTCAAGACTCCATCCGGTAGAAATAAGTCCTTATGTTCTAGAAAATGAAAAACATGACATGACTTATTTATTTACTTATTTAATAAAAATAGATTTAACATATTTAAAGTATATATCCAATATACCTCTCTTTGTAGCAATTTCTTCCTTAGTGCCACAGCACTATGGGTACGGTCCCACATACCGGCATCCGCATGCAGCTGAAACCCTGCCTATATGCTTTGGCGAATTGCTGTACAATATTACAGCTATTACCCAGCAAAATTAAGCCGCCATTGGCCACCGGAAGTGAGTGGAGTTTCAGCCGCATGCGGTTGCCGCTACGTGGGACCGCACACTTATGTTTTTGCTAGTCACCTCCTCCTGATTAAACCATCTTAAAGGGGTTTGCCCACTTTTCCAAGTACATTTATCACCTATTCACAATGTATGCTGAATTCTACCAGTTTGCTGAATTCTACCAGTTAGTGGGAGCTAGTTCCTAATAAATCCTTGCAGAGACAGAGAAGATGGAAAGAGCTAGCAAATTTAAAATTGATTCATTCCAGCAACGCAATGACTGAACTATATTAATCAGAGGAAAGCAGAAAAACAAATTGCAAGTGTAATTGTATATTGGAAAAAGACTATTTCTGATAAAGTGGAAAAATAAATTATTTTAATGCCTAATAGTTTTTAGCCTCCTTCTCCCAATCTGTATGTTTAAATCCTGGTTTGATGGCAAAATGTGCGTAATAGCACATTGTCATCACCAAAACCAGGCTGTGATAGTAACAACGTAACTATCACAACTAATGTAGCACAGTAAAATAATTACGTTGTTATCACTAATGTGGCAAATTGGTACCCAATTTAAATGTAGTATTCTCAAATTAAACACAAAAAAATATTCTAATTATTAACCTTATAGTCCATTCTTACTTCTAGCTATATCCTCAATGCCCGCCTTATCCCATCTCCCTCGGCAGTGATTGACAACTGGCTGCTATATGTCTGCATACACAGCAGCCCGCCAATGACTGTGAGGAGGGAGGGAGGAGATGGAGGAGTGCTCATAAATACACTAGACTCATAACTAAACCCATTGTAGTCTTTGAACGCTCCTACTAGCCAAATGGTACAATATTTTTTGTGCATTTGGGCTAATAGGAGAGCGAACCTGTGCCCAAACTAGGCTGCTCTTATATAGGGCAGAAGAGTCTGATCCCCTTTAAAACAGGTACATTTATCAAATATTCATCAAGGACTAAAGTAGTGCACACATAATAGGAACGCCAACATATAACCCTCCATAAATTAGGCTTTGGGAGGCTGCACACTCCTTCTTCTTGCTACCAGAATTGGTCAGCTAAGCAGTGCAGTTTAGAATCAGCATGACCAAGCTACTGCTTTCGTCTTCATCCATAAATTGTGTTGTATTGTAATGATGTCACAATAGCCTGTGTCTTTATCCATAATCTGTGTTGTATTGTGATGATGTCACAATAGCCTGGGTCTTTATCCATAATCTGTGTTGTATTGTGATGTCACAATAGAATGTGTCTTCATTTATACGCTGTTTTATTGTGATGATGTCATAAATCTTTTTCCAAGACTTTGCCTTATTGTGGTGATAACACTATAGCCTATGTCTTCATTTATACACTCTATTCTATTGTGAAAATGTCACTATAGTGTAATTCCTATGATGTGCACTATTTTGATTATGTCATAATAGTGTTTGTCTGTATTACCGGGCTGTATTTTACTGTAAAGATGTCACAATAGTGTTTTTCTCTATTCCACGCTTTATGTGGAGATGCCACAATTCTATTTGTCTTAATTCCTGGGCTGTGTTCTGAATTGATGTTACAGTAATCTGTGTCATTATTCCTGTGTTTGATTTTAATGATGTCAGAAGCCAATTTTCCTAATTTTAAGAAAACAAATTGCTTCCCAATTCCTAATTTGATCAGAAAAAACCCTGTTTATATTCCTAAGCTGTGCTCTATTTTAATGATGACACAATAGTGTCTGTTTTTAAATCTAGGCTGTGTTATATTACAATAATGTCCCAATTGTGTTTGTCTTTATTTCTACATACATTATTTTGCTGATGAAAAAATAGTCTGAGGGTAGAATTCAGTAAGTCTGGCACTTCATACAGTCTTAATAGGAAACAAGCTGAAGTAGTGTCAAATTTATTAAGAGCCGTTTGCCTCTTAATAAATTTGTCGCATCTTCAGCTGTCCGTGCGTCACTGAGTGAAATCTATGCCAACCAAGTGCTGAAGTAGATTTCAGATATAATTTGTCCGTTTCTGGTGTAAACTATAGTAAACTTATTGTGCGTTGAGTGGCTCCACCCCTTTTGCTAAACTGCCCCATATTTTTGCGGCTTTTGAGCCATTTGCGCCTTTTCTACGCCATAGAAAAGTTGTTAAATTCCCCCTTATCTTTATTCCCCAATTGTGCTGTGTAAATCATGATGTCACAATACTGTTTGTCTTTTTTTAAAGGCTGTGTTTCATTGAGATATCATATTAGTGTTTGTCTTTATTCCTAGGCTGTGATCTATTGTGATAACTATAAAATGACACCACCTCTTGCAACGACATATGCGGCAACATCCCTCTATATTATTTAAATCTGCTTAGACCTGCCACATCTTGCCTAAGCAACAAGGTTCCCTAGTTTCTGTTTATTTGTTAAAGGGTAACTAAAGGACAATGTCAGAAGTTTTGATTGGTGGGTCTCCGAGCAGTGAGACCCCCACCAATCGCTAAAATGAAGCGGGGCAGAAGTTCTCGTGTGTGCGCTCAGCCACTTAGTGTCTGTTCGGCTTTTTCTGGAAATCGATGTAGCAGTGTACGGACTCAATAGAAAGTCTATGAGCCCGTACACCGCTACATCGGCTTTCCAGAAAAAGCCGAACAGAAACGCAGTGGCTCAGGGCTCACACGAGCACTACTGCCGCTTCGTTTTAGCAATTGATGGGGGTCTCAGTGCTCGGACCCTCACTGATCAAAACTTCGGACATGTCACTATGATATGTCAGAAGTTTGTTGAACGTTTAGTTACCCTTTAAGGTTTATTGTTTGCTGTTTTAGATTTGTCAGAGACTGTTTTCTGACTCAGATTTTTGATCACGCTTCTGTTTATTGACTTTGGAAGCATGCTTTGGAAATACTGTCTGCAAGCTATGGGAGGTTGCTATTAGAGATTACTCTGATGATGCTACTTCGGGATTCCCTGCCCAAAGTCCATAACCCCATGATGGTCGTTTTAAGGTTGAAAATGAACAACATTTGTATAGTCCATCCACCAGTTTAGCCTAAACCTAATCTTTTAGTGACCGAGTGGTTTAGTGATTGTCATTATTCCTGGGCTGTGCACTATTTTGATGATGTCACAATATACTTTGTTTCTATTCCTAGGTTGTGTTTTATTTTAATGATGTCACAATATTGTTTGTTTGTATTTATAGGCTTTGTTCTAATTTGATGTTGTCATAGTAGCCTGTGTCTCCATTAATAAGCTTTGTTTTATTTTGTTGATTTTACAATAGGCTGTCTTATATTGTGTCAAAATGGTGCTTATCTTTATTCCTAGCCTACATTCTATTGTGATTATGTCATAATACTGTTTGTCTTTATTCATAGGCTTTATTGTGAGGATGTCACAATGTTGTTCATCTTAATTCCTAGATTGTGATAATGTTACTATTCTCTTTGTGCGTTTTTATTACTAAAATGTGTTTTAATATGATGTCACAATAGCGTTTGAGTTTATTCCTAGATAGTGTTCTATTTTCATGATGTCACAGTTGTTCTCTTTTATATTCCTAGGCTATATTCTATTGTGATGATACCACAATAATGATTGCTAAACAGTTTTGTTGTGATGACATCACAGTAGTCTGTGGGCGGAATTCATGGAGGTCTTTACACCAGTTTTCTTGCGTTATAAAGCAGCAAATTATGGCTCAAGTCATACAATGTATAAAGAAGGAAATGGAGCCGCACTCACCGTATTAGACGTCTTCAAATGCTTTATTGCTCAAAAAAATGAAGTGGGGGGAGAGACAGAAGTACACAGATTACAGGCAACAGCTGTTTTGCGTAGATACGCTTTCTCAAGCCTTATGGCTCAAGTCATATTTGCGCAATAATTTTTGTTGTGTTCCGTGGTCTGACAAATTCACTATAATTTACACCAAAAGCTGATGTATATTATAGAGGAATTTTACGCCAGCTCATAACTGACTGAGATTTTACTTTGTGGGGCACGTACAGCACAAGACGCAACACATTAATTAACAGCCATGCGCCTCTTAATAAATTAGTTGCATCTTTCTCCTGTCGGCTTTAGACCACTAGCCTCAAAACCCCTGAAGACACTACTGCTGTAGCAAAACATGTTGGGGGCCTGATAGAATTTTAATACAATGCACTGCTGATAAATCTACAGATCTTTATAGGACTAGTATAGTGCAGCCACAGCAGGCTGCAGCTGCAGGCGCTTATATTAGGAATTAGCAGCACCATATTTATTTGGCATTGTGCTTATAGCTATATATGAGCAGGGATCATTAAGTCTTTTAAAATACATGTGATTTGTTTGTCAGTTTTTACAGCATTAATAAAGATTTATTCGTTATTTATTGTTTGTTTAGGTAGTTGGGAAATAGGGAATTTTTTGGCCTTAGGCAACCAGTTGTAATTTAATGTTCATGTGCCCGCCAACTACCAGGGTCTACTCGTTGTTAGTTAGACTACAGTAAGGCCCTATTCACAAGGCAGGGATAGTCGGTCGTGTGACGGACGTTTATTTACCGGCCGCAGTAAAAACAATAGACCCCAAATGGTGCTATTCACAGGGCCGATTTTTTTGACAGCACGAAGTGCATGTGAGGAGGAGATTTTTTGCTGTAGGTAGTTCCACTCAGCGCCCTGTAGGTAGTGCCACACAGCTCCCTTGTAGATAGAAACCTTCCCTCCCTAGATGGCACCTCTTTCCGTAAATGGCACCCCCCCCCCCATAGATAGCGCCACTGTAGCTCCCTGTAGGAGCGGAATCCCTCTGGCCGAGGATTCCGCTCCTAGATGGAGCCCCTGACGTCTCTGCCCATATATGGACAGTGACATCAGGGGCAACTCCTAAAGCGGAATCCCCGGCTAGAGTGTTATCGACACTCTGGCCAGGGATTTTGCTCCAGGAGAAGCCCCTGACATCACTATCCATATATGGACAGTGATATCAGGTGCTCCTCTTAAAGTGGAATCTCCGGCTAGAGCATTGCCAACACTCTGGCTGGGGATTCCGCTCCAGGAGAAGCCCCTGGCGTCACTATCCATATATGGACAGTGACATTAGTGGCTCCATCTAGGAGCCTAATGCCAAGCCAGACGGATTCCGCTCCTACAAGGGAGCTACAGTGGCACTATCCGCTATATACAGGGAAGGGGTGTCATCTACGGGGGGGAGTGCCATCTATGGGGATTCCGCTCCTAGATGGAGCACCTGACCTCTCTATCCATATATGGACAGTGACATCAGGGGCAACTCCTGAAGCGGAATCAGCGGCCGGAGAGTTGCCGATGCTCTGGCAGGGGATTCCACTCTTAGAGGGGAGCCCCTGGTGTCACTGTTCATATATGGACAGAGACATCAGGTTCTCCCTCTAGGAGCGGAATCCTCGGGCAGATGGATTTCGCTCCTATATGGAGTTACAGTGGCGCTATCTACAGGGGGTGCCATTTATGGGGGTGCCATATACGGGGAGCGTGCTATATACAAGGGGGCTGTGTGGCACTACCTACAAGGGGGCTGTGTGGCACTTACCTACAAGGGGGCTGTGTGACACTATCTACAGGGGGCACTGTGGCTCTATCTACAGGGGGCACTGTGGCACTATCTACAGAGAGAATCGACATCTGTTTGTAATTTATGATATAAGACTAAAATTACACACTATAGAGTCACACATTTCCCAAGCCTTTTTTAAACCTCTGTAGGTCACTGCTCAGACATGCCTTAAAACACGTTCTCCTCATTTGATGCTCAGTGAGACTGGTATCACTAACAGAATTTCCCCGCTGGGCCTTGCCCTCCAATCCCCTATTCAAACTGCAAAGACCTCAGCCAGTAGCTTGATACTAATGTACTGTTACATCTATCGATTCTCCACAGACTACAAGATGCTGTTCACCCAATGTTTGCTTCCTTAATAAGGAGCAAGTCTTGTTTTGACATTGTCTGTCACTGTCATGACCTGCCTAGGTAGAGTCGTGTGTTAACCTTAAACCATACTATCCCCCACCCCCATTTAGTAACGACACATGACACCGAGGTTGGATGTGAAATGGCCACAGCAGCCGTTTATTAATTTCACAGTTTTATAAAAACAATTTAAATCCGAAACATTCGGATAACTAGTTAGGAATCCACCAGAGAATTCCTCCTAATAATTCACATGACCCAACATGGGTCAGAATCATAAATAACAATTAAACGTTAACATTAACCCGAGCAGAGGAAGTCCTTGAAGCCCCTTCAGATGTTCCTTTCAAGAACACACCGAATTAGCCATCTGCAAACCACTAATTACCTCCAGCCGTAAACCAGCTCGGAAGCACCGTTCACCTCTGCAGATGGCTCCAACCACTAGAAGTCCACTTCAAGGGGATAACACCCGTTGAAGCCCTCAAGTGATATACCGACCACTAGAAGTCCACTTCAAAGGGATAACACCCGATGAAGCCTTCAAGTGACATACCTTCTACCAGAAGACCACTTCAAAGGGATAACACCCGATGAAGTCTTCAACCATGTACCTTTTTTGGGGGACGCATACCCCCGATGCGACCCCCCCACCATTTTGTACTGACTGGCCTCAAGGACTCCCCCCGCCAGCTGCCATGACAACAGAACCTACTCCGGAAAAAAGAAAAACATGTTAAATAAACACACAAAATAAAACACAACGCTCATATACGGACGTACAGAAGACCTAAGGAGTAACAAAACAAGGGTGGGAGGGTGGGAGCTTTGCTTCTTGTGTATTACTCCTCCCGCTGCTTCCGGCTCAATGCCGAGAAACAGCGGGAAGCGCAGTAACGGCCCCCCCGTCCCCCCTAGCTCCTCCCCGTCCCTCCTTCAGCTCCTTCACCTTTCCCTCACCTCTTAACATTAACCCTTTCCCTACCAGGACGGTCATGTCGGCTTCCCTCAAGCCTGCAGCTGCGTCCAGCCTCTTCTTGACCTGCCTAGGTAGAGTCGTGTGTTAACCTTAAACCATACTATCCCCCACCCCCATTTAGTAACGACACATGACACCGAGGTTGGATGTGAAATGGCCACAGCAGCCGTTTATTAATTTCACAGTTTTATAAAAACAATTTAAATCCGAAACATTCGGATAACTAGTTAGGAATCCACCAGAGAATTCCTCCTAATAATTCACATGACCCAACATGGGTCAGAATCATAAATAACAATTAAACGTTAACATTAACCCGAGCAGAGGAAGTCCTTGAAGCCCCTTCAGATGTTCCTTTCAAGAACACACCGAATTAGCCATCTGCAAACCACTAATTACCTCCAGCCGTAAACCAGCTCGGAAGCACCGTTCACCTCTGCAGATGGCTCCAACCACTAGAAGTCCACTTCAAGGGGATAACACCCGTTGAAGCCCTCAAGTGATATACCGACCACTAGAAGTCCACTTCAAAGGGATAACACCCGATGAAGCCTTCAAGTGACATACCTTCTACCAGAAGACCACTTCAAAGGGATAACACCCGATGAAGTCTTCAACCATGTACCTTTTTTGGGGGACGCATACCCCCGATGCGACCCCCCCACCATTTTGTACTGACTGGCCTCAAGGACTCCCCCCGCCACCGCGAAACAGGCCTTGACCACCTTAAGCCTGTGAGTTCCTCCACACCACCACCGCCCTTTCTATGCCTTCTGCTATAGCCAAGCTCCAAATATCAATGCCAACCTCGGTCAGATGAACCCCGTCACTCCTCCAGAAATTCCCCAATCCTGACTCCAAATCCCTATGCCTCACGCAAATGCCCCCGTTCTTTGCCACAAAACGGGACACCGCCCGGTTAACTTTTATCCGAGCCTTATTGACTCTCTCCACCGATCTAGCTAACCGCCAATGCTTCCTTGGGACTATGTCCGACCACACTACCACCAACTTGGGATAAGATACCCACAAACACAACAAATCATGTTTGATATCCCGCACCAACTCACGAAAAGGGCGGACTCCTAAGTCATTCCCACCCACGTGCAACACTAAAACCTCCGGAACCCTATCAAGCCGCACATATGTCTGGAATTCCGCCAACACCCTGTTCCACGACATACCTCTAAACCCCAGCCAATGCACAACCGCATCCTGTCGCGGAATGCGCAACTGGCGACCATCCGGGCGGACGTCCGCCCTCAAAGCCCCCCAGTGCACGTACGAATGACCCATCAACCACACCAGACAAGGAGGCGAATCTGAAACGGAAAACACAGTTAGGCACCACCATATAACATTTGCAAGCATAAACAACAAAATTACAACATATGGGGGCGGACATAGGACTTAAACCTTTTTGACTCCCAACGACCAATACGCCTCACCCCCTCATCATCCAACCCCCAGCGCCCTGCTTCCGTTGCTGCGCCAATCCGGAAGGAATGAGATGAATATGAGCCTGCCGCAACCCCAACCGCCGTCAAACATTTTTTAAAAACAGCTCCAAACTGAAACCTGGACAAGAACGACCCGTCCACATGACGTAACAAAGGCAAATCTGGAGACCCCCTGTTTTTTGTAAAACCCCGCATGCACTCTACTGGGCACATGACCGACCCCGGGAGAGCGAACAAAACTATCAGTTTTCCCTTCCCTAATTGGTCAGTTTTTGATCTACGCAACCATACCTCCAACCGATCTGCAAAAAGGCTCACCTCCCCAGATCTCAGCCCCCCTGCCTGTTTAGTACTTGGCGACACCAACTCACCTATTCTAAATGCTCCGAAGAACGCCAACGAGAAAGCCAACCGAAACAAATCCCTTTCATCTGAAGAACGACATACCGATGCCAATGAACCGCCCAACAAGCCCAGCAAAGCAAACGACACCGGCCTTCTACTATCCGCCTCCACCCTACCTCTGCGCAACCCCTTCAAAGCCTGCGATACCAGAAATTCCTTCGATACATCCCGCAAGCCCCGCAACTTAAGCCCAAACGCCACCGCGGATATAAACCGGTTCACCTTCGCTACTGAAAACCCCCCCTCCCAGGCATCCCCTAACCAATACAAAAGTGCCACCAACCTGTCTCTATCCGTATTAACATCACCCAACTCTCTTACCCACTCCTCCCACTGCCTCCAACAAGCAGCATAAGCCCTCCACGTCGTGCGCGCCAAAGACCTTTGTAACAGCTGCTCTACGGGACCGATACCAGATCCCATAGATGATCCGGACACGCCAAACCGAGACGTTCCGCTCCCGGGGCCAATTGCCGAAACCGGTCCCACTGCGAGCGAGAAAGAGCATCAGCAACACAATTCCGTACACCCGGGACATGCACCGCCACCACCCACGCGTTCAGCGACAAACACACCAACACTAAATGTCGCAACAATTGAACTACCGGAGGAGAGGACGCCGTGATGTTATTAATGGCAAGCACCACCCCCATGTTGTCGCAGTAAAAACGGACCTTCTTATCCCTGAGCCTGTCCCCCCAAATGGTAGCCGCCACCACGATGGGAAACAGCTCGAGCAGGGCCAGATTCCGCGTCAATCCACTGGACACCCAGCTAGCCGGCCATTGACCTGCGCACCACGGACCTCCCCCGTAAGCTCCAAAGCCACCCGCCCCAGCCGCATCCGTGAAAATATTCAGATCACTCGTATCCTGCGCTGGGGCCATCCATAGCGAGCGACCATTGTACTGGCCCAAGAAGTCATCCCAAACCTGAAGATCAGCTCGGTGCTCCTCCTTGAGCCTCACAAAATGATGCGGCGCCCGCACTCCCGCCGTTGCCGCCGCCAACCTTCTACCAAACACCCTCCCCATCGGCATAATCCGGCAGGCGAAATTCAACTTCCCCAGCAGCGACTGAAGCTCCCTCAGCGACATTTTCTTCCTTCTACAAGCCCGTCGCACCTCCAGCCTCAAAGCACCCAGCTTATCCGCCGGGAGCCGACACTCCATTGCCAACGAGTCAATTTCGATTCCCAAGAAACAAATCGTCGCTACCGGGCCCTCCGTTTTTTCCGGCGCCAAAGGGATCCCAAAATCCCTCGCCACCTTCTGCAGGGCATGAAGCAAGTTACCGCAAACCGGCGAACCCCCCGGGCCAACGCACAAAAAATCATCTAAGTAATGGATCAACGAATCGACCCCGGATACTCCCCTCGTTACCCACTCCACGAAGCTACTAAACGCCTCGAAGTATGCACAAGAAAGAGAACACCCCATCGGAAGGCACCGATCCACGTAAAAGGCCCCATTCCAAAAACAACCCAACAGCCGTTGGCTTTCTGGATGCACCGGCAACAACCTGAACGCCGCCTCGATGTCGGTTTTTGCTAGCAGCGCCCCCGGACCCGCAGCCCGCACTAACCCCACCGCCTTATCGAATGAGGTATAAACTACGGAACACAACTCGTGATCAATCCCGTCATTTACCGACGAACCTTTGGGATACGATAAATGTTGAATCAAACGAAACTTTCCGGGCTCGCGTTTAGGGACAATACCCAAAGGGGACACAACTAAATCTTTCACCGGCGACTCCACAAATGGCCCCGACATGCGCCCCAACGAAACTTCTTTTAACAACTTTTCCGACACGACTTCCGCATGCAAGTAAGCCGATTTTAAATTTCTCCGCGTAACCGGAACCTCATAAGGAGGCGGAGGAATAACAAAACCAACACTAAACCCTTCATAAAGCAACTTAGCTGCCGCCCTATCCGGATACTCATTTAGATAAGGGGCCATCCTTTCCACCCTCACCGGCGACACCCCCTTGACCAGCCCCGTGCTGGTTCCCGGACCTCTTTTTCCGCAGACATTTTGCCGCCCCGTGTGATGCCCCATTACACTCGGAGCACACGTGCTTGAACTTGCACGTGGCCCCGAACTTGCACTGGCCGTCATTGAATTGCCAGCAAAACCCCGCCTTTCCCCCGCCGCTTGGTCCACTCTGACTAGTCTGGCCTCCCTGGCCACCGCTCCCGGGAAAGGGCTGCCTAACCGGAGCCGTAACCCGTAACCAGAGAGCAATATCCTTCTGGTCCCACCGAATCGCCGGCCGAACCGCCTTCCGCTGACGGAATTGCTCATCATATCGCAGCCACGCCTGACCCCCATACGCCCTATGAGCCTCCCCAATAGCATCAAAATAACAAAATAACGCCGAACAATTTTCCGGCGCCTTTTCCCCTATCACACTAGCCAATATGGCGAACGCCTGCGACCAATTAACGAACGTCTGCGGGATAAGCCTATACCGCCGCCGTTCCTCCTCGTCCTTTTTACTCTCATCCCGCTTGCTCTTATCCAAATTGAATTTAGCCAGCGGCAAGAGAGAAAAAATTTCAACATATTCATCTTTCCAGATCCGATCACGCACCTCCTGCTTTAAATGCGCCCCCAACGGACCCTCAAAACAAACATACACCTCCCCCCGAGCACGATCGTCCATGCGCACTCGATCGCCGTCCTTCTGTGCCTCAGTCTGCACCGACACCGCGACCGCCTCTCTAACCGCCACCACAGGACGCGCCTGCAACGATCCCACTTCCCTGGGGCCTTCCCAAACTACCGCAGGGGACACTTCCGTTACTACCGGCGCCGCGGCCCTATCCAGGCGCCCCACCAGCTCCCGTAAGCAACCCACTAAATCTGCCAAACCCGCTCCGTCGCGTCCGCCCGCGCCACTACCGGCCCCCGATGCTATGCTAGCAGCCCCCCCGCCGACACCCGACATAAAAATCGCTGGATAAGACAATAATGGAGTTATACACTCACCGGGCTGCACAGGCGCTGTGTTCCCGTCAGCCGGACCATCCTGACCTCGACGATAGACGTCCAGTTCACCTTCCTCCAGTTCTTCTCTCGCCGACGACTGTCCCTCCCAACGACCTCTTCGGAAAGGGGATGAGGACGCGCTGACCGATGGGCCGGCAACCTGCCGCCCGACCGCCGGGACCCAGACTTCCGACCGGACCTGTTGCCTCGACGTCGCTGCAGATCTAGTCGTCCGTCTAGACGATCCTGACGAAGCCTGCCCCCTGGCCGGAACATCACCATGCGGGGCGGCCGTACCTTGCTCTCGACATCTTACATCTGATGGGGGAGGGGTGACAGGGAGCCCGGCCTGCGACTCCCTGCTTACCGCCGGACCCCGTCGCGGCCTGGGATTCCTGCCAGGACGCAGGGCCTGGGAAGGGGCGGTCCTCCCAGCTGCCTGGCCTGCAGCGTCCGGGATCGGGCTCCCTCTGCGACGCCGTGTCCGCGGGACTACCTCCGGACTCAGGCGCTCTGGAGGTCGGGACCGCCGAGAGGGACGGGTCGACACAGCCTGCATCGCCGTCACCCCTGCTACCGCTCTCTGCCTGCCCAGCGCAGGAGCGGTTGTTGCCGACTCCCCCCCCGCCGCCATAGCCATGCTCGTAGGGGGGCCGGGGGAGGGGAGCCTGTCCCTTACAACAGACCCCGAACGCCGTGCCCGACGTGGCGAAACGGCGTCCGGGATCCGCGTTAATGCAGCCACGGTCTCCTCCAGCCATCCGGGACCGTGGTGCACAGCAGCGGCACGCAGCCGCTCTAAAATCAGGGCCTCTGCCATACTAAAAAGCCGGGCAACGGGGAGCTTTGCTTCTTGTGTATTACTCCTCCCGCTGCTTCCGGCTCAATGCCGAGAAACAGCGGGAAGCGCAGTAACGGCCCCCCCGTCCCCCCTAGCTCCTCCCCGTCCCTCCTTCAGCTCCTTCACCTTTCCCTCACCTCTTAACATTAACCCTTTCCCTACCAGGACGGTCATGTCGGCTTCCCTCAAGCCTGCAGCTGCGTCCAGCCTCTTCTGTATTAGCTGAAGAGAGGGTCTGCTGTTGTCCTCAGACACTAAACAGGGAATCCTAGACGGTAAAATTCAATCAGCCTGAAGAGTTGAAATGTGGCCTCAGACTTTAAATAGGAGATTCACTAGGGACATTGAAAATGATGAAAACTCCATTCAAATAAACAGGAAAACACAAATCTGTGTCAGCTCCTATAAATTGCTGCATTTACTATTCTGTACTATAACCACAGACAGTAAAGGAATTAAAGCATCACAATATCACCGTTTTTTTACGCATATTATATTAAGGTAACAGATAGCCAGATATGGGAAACCCCCCATCCCATTCTCCGAAAGAAGACAAAAAAAATACTAAGGTAAGTATAAGATTTAAATTTCTATAAAACATTGCATAAGGCAAGCCAGGAGGTATTTTTAGGACATTTTGGTAGTTTAGTTATATATTAACATTTGATGGTATAGTTGAGTTTATCATGTATTTTATCATTTGAGGTAGTGGAGATAAGTTAACCAAGTTGAGCTGGAAGCATGTGAGGCTGCATGAAGTCATGTATAGACACCTGATTTGGATGTGACGGAATACTAAGGCTATATTAATTTTCTTCTAGTGGTATAGTGATATATAATGGCACTCGAAGCAAAAGCTGAAAAGCCATCTTCTGCACATAGTGGTGGGACCTATCTCACCACCAGAGGTTAAAGAGGCTCTGTCACCAGATTTTGCAACCCCTATCTGCTATTGCAGCAGATAGGCACTGCAATGTAGATTACAGTAACGTTTTTATTTTTTAAAAACGAGCATTTTTAGCCAAGTTATGACCATTTTTGTATTTATGCAAATGAGGCTTGCAAAAGTCCAAGTGGGCGTGTTTAAAGTAAAAGTCCAAGTGGACGTGTATTATGTGCGTACATCGGGGCGTTTTTACTACTTTTACTAGCTGGGCGTTCTGACGAGAAGTATCATCCACTTCTCTTCAGAACGCCCAGCTTCTCGCAGTGCAGACGCACAGCGTGTTCTCGAGAGATCACGCTGTGACGTCACTCACTTCCTGCCCCAGGTCCTGCATCGTGTCGGACGAGCGAGGACACATCGGCACCAGAGGCTACAGTTGATTCTGCAGCAGCATCGGCGTTTGCAGGTAAGTCGATGTAGCTACTTACCTGCAAACGCTGATGCTGCTGCAGAATCAACTGTAGCCTCTGGTGCCGATACGATGCAGGACCTGTGAGTGACGACACAGCGTGATCTCTCGAGAACACGGCTGTGTCTGCACTGCCAGAAGCTGGGCGTTCTGAAGAGAAGTGGATGATACTTCTCGTCAGAACGCCCAGCTAGTAAAAGTAGTAAAAACGCCCCGATGTACGCACATAATACACGCTCAGTTGGACTTTTACTTTAAACACGCCCACTTTGACTTTTGCAAGCCTCATTTGCATAAATACAAAAATGGTCATAACTAAAAATAAAAACGTTACTGTAATCTACATTGCAGCGTCTATCTGCTGCAATAGCAGATAGGGGTTGCAAAATCTGGTGACCGAGCCTCTTTAAATTACAATATCCCAACCAATTAAGAAATTCAGCGTTGCTCCGGCAGGCTGTCTGCACAAGTTCCTCGGCAAATCACAAAAGCGGATGCCTAGGTCTTGAGTGTCCAGACAAGCTGCACCCAGCGGCGTAGCTATAGGGGTCGCAGCGGTCGCAACTGCGACCGGGCCCCGTAGCTAGGGGGGCCCGCAGGCCCCCCTCACCACACTAGCGCTGCAATGATTGCTCTACATTGCTGGGTCCCTGCTGTGGTACAAAAGAGACCCAGTAATGTAGCTTAAAGCATTGGTGGCAGCTCACCTGTCAGAGTGTCATTGCGTGGAGGTGGAACAAGACGGTGGAAAATGAATGATAGATGAATCCACTCAGCTTACGAGACCCAGCCCCGCCCACTGTACTGTCCACCCAATCAGCTCACTTCTTGCTGTTTCCCTCTTCCTCGTGACCTGTTCAGAGGGAAAGGAATGGCTACAGCAAGAAGATGGTGTGCGTGTCTGCTGCTCCCCTGCAGTACGAGCTGCTGACCCCACAGCAGATGTAAGTAGCAACTAGTAATCCAGCTCTTAACCCCTTCACTGTGTGTATGTATGTCTGTCATGCTGAGCAGTAACACCTCAGGGCTGACAGTTTAGCATAACAGACAAAGTATCTATCTATCTATCTATCTATCTATCTATCTATCTATCTATCTATCTATCTATCTATCTATCTATCTATCTATCTATCTATCTCATATCTATCTATCTATCTATCTCATATCTATCTATCTCATATCTATCTCATATCTATCTCATATCTATCTATCTATCTATCTATCTATCTATCTATCTATCTATCTATCTATCTATCTATCTATCTATCTATCTATCTATCTATCTATCTATCTATCTATCTATCTCATATCTACACTGGCGTAGCTATAGGGGTCGCAATTGCGACCGGGCCCCGAAGCCAGGGGGCCCACAGCCCCCCGCACCACATCAATAAAAAGTTACTATAGTAACTCGGGCCGTGGGCCCCTGTTACTATAGTAACAGACTGACCTTACCTTCCTGGTTCCGGATCGCAGCGGAGGTCCTGACGTCACAGCGCTATGCGCCGCGCACAACATCGAGAGGACAGAACTTCTGCCGCGGCTGAAGAGGAAGGTAAGATTAGTTGCCCTGACTGGCGGGGTCCGACTCCCGGGACCCGCCAATCAGCTGTTTTGAAGGGGCCGCAGCACTCGTACGAGAGCTGCTCCCCTTCATTCCGGTCACACTGTGAATCGGTGTCGGCGATTCACAGTGTGAGCGAGTAGTGAAATGAAGGGGAAGCAGCTCTCGTACGAGTGCTGCGGCCCCTTCAAAACAGCTGATTGGCGGGTCCCGGGAGTCGGACCCCGCCAGTCAGGGCAACTAATCTTACCTTCCTCTTCAGCCGCGGCAGAAGTTCTGTCCTCTCGATGTTGTGCGCGGCGCATAGCGCTGTGACGTCAGGACCTCCGCTGCGATCCGGAACCAGGAAAGTCCCGGAAGTCGGACCCAGACACATCAGCTATTCATGGCCTATCCTGAGGAAAGGCCATCAATGTTTAGGGATTGCACAACCCTTTTAAGCCTATGATGTAGCAGGCCTAGAGGGCCCATGAGACAGGATCACAGATTGTGTGATCCTGTTTGCTGGGCCCTGTATCTAAGACAATCACATGGTAGGCTTAGATACATGGCCCATGTGTGATCCTGTCTGTGGGACCCTGTATCTAACCCTAACACACGTGTTACTAATCATTTTTTGTGTGTTTTCTTACAGGTTCGGTCTTTGGACTACATCGGATTCCAGGACTACTTCGATGACAGCTTTTTTTTATTATCAATAAAATGGTTAATGAGGGTTGTGGGTTTTTTTTTTTTTTTATTTCAATAAAATATTTTTTCATTTAAAAAAAAATAAAATAAAAAAATTATTGGAAAGAACGATGTGGGGTCCCCCCCAATTTTCATAACCAGCCAGATGCAACACAGCAGCAGCAGGCAGCATTACAAGGGTGGGAAGGGCCACTGTTTTTGGCCTTCCCCAGCCTAATACTACCAGCCTGCGGCCACCCCGTTGCCTGCCTGTCACTACAGATGGTCGGGTACTGGTTCGTACCCGGCTCTTCCCAGTACCCCTGGGTACCGGGTTAATAATGGGGGTTAGTGTAGCCTCTGCACAGGCTAACATTAAGCCCCGCCTTAGTAATGGAGGTTGTCAATCAGCCGGCGGCCATTACTAAGGCGGTGATAATAAAGTTTAAAAAGATACAAGCACATAGAAAAAATATTTTATTGAAATAAAAAAACACAACCCTCATTAACCATTTTATTGAGAATAAAAAAAACGCCGTCATTGAAGTCCTCGAATCCGAAGTCCAACAACCGAACCTGTAAAAAAAACACAAACACACAAAAATAATCAGTAACACATAAAGAAGCAAAATTATTATTCTTACCTATCCTGGGTCCAGCGCTGGAGCCGCAATGTCAGCGAGCTGGGCCCTGTATCTAATCCGATCATGTGTGATACTGTCTGCTGAGCTGTGTATCTAATCCTATCATGTGTGATACTGTCTGCTGAGCCACTGTATCTAATCCTATCATGTGTGATACTGACTGCTGGGCCCTATATCTAATCCGATCATGTGTGATACTGTCTGCTGAGCCCTGTATCTAATCCTATCATGTGTGATACTGTCTGCTGAGCTGTGTATCTAATCCTATCGTGTGTGATACTGTCTGCTGAGCTGTGTATCTAATCCTATCATGTGTGATACTGTCTGCTGGGCCCTGTATCTAATCCTATCATGTGTGATACTGTCTGCTGAGCAGCTGTATCTAACCCTATCATGTGTGATACTGCCTTCTGAGCCACTGTATCTAATCCTATCATGTGTGGTACTGTCTGCTGAGCCACTGTATCTAATCCTATCATGTGTGGTACTGTCTGCTGAGCCACTGTATCTAATCCTATCCATAGTTTATAGGGTCGTAGTGCTATAGATATGCTATGCTGTCTCCTATACACACTTTTTTGGGGGCGGACACACATGTATTGGGGCTATTTCCCTGACATTTTAAGCCCTGAGGGTATGTTCACACGGCAGCGTCTGTTACGGCTGAAATTACGGTGCTGTTTTCAGGAGAAAACATCACCGTAATTTCAGCCGTAATGGCATGTGCAGGCGTCTTTCGCTGCGTCCATTACGGACGTAATTGGAGCTGATTTTCTATGGAGTCCATGGAAAACGGCTCCATTTACGTCTGAAGAAGTGACAGGCACTTCTTTGACGCGGGCGTCTTTTTTACGCGCCACCTTTTGACAGCGGCGCGTAAAAAAAAATGACCGTCGGCACAGAACATCGTAAGACCCATTCAAATGAATGGGCAGATGTTTGCCAACGCTTTTGAGCCGCATTTTCGGACGTAATTCAATGCTAAAACGCCCGAATTACGTCCGTAAATAGGGTGTGTGAACCCAGCCTTAGTGACGCCCCCGGCTGCTAGTGCTGCATTGTTGGGTCACTTAGGAGACCCAGCGATGCAGCTGAAGGCTGCGGACCGTCGGCCGTGAGAAGTTTGCGGGGGGGGGCCCAGTAAGAATTTTTGCATCGGGGCCCATGAGCCTCTAGCTACGCCCCTGGCTGCACCCCTATCCAAGTGCTCTATTTGGGCATATGGACATCATAGAGATACTAGAGCGTTGCTGCAAAAAACATTACTTTCTCTTATGGACTTGGTGCCATGTAATACTACATTTTCCCTACAGTTATGTGTCTGGCTGTAAGCTGTCAGACACTTCTGTTGTTACTAGTGTATTTTAGAAAATTTTGTACACCTTAAAATGTAGACAACAAATAGTAAAGAGCATTTTGAAATCTGTTCTCCCATGCTGGACCTTTTTGCCATAGACATTGAAGGGGTTTTCCAGGGGATAAAAATTGATGGCCTATCCACAGGATAGGCCATCAATAGCTGATGCGTCAAGGTCTGACTCCCAGAAACCCCCACCGATCAGCTGTTTTGAAGGTGCCGCAGAACTCGTACGAACACTGCTTCCCCTTCATTTCTTCTTGCTCGCTGTGAATGTTCGATATACATTTAGTGGTGATTCACAGGTATTGCAGCCTTTTCTCCCATAGAAGTGAATGGAAGGAAATGAAAAGGCTGCAATACCTGTGAATCGCCGCTAAATGCGTGTCGAACATTCACAGTGAGCAAGAAGAAATGGGGGGGGGGAGCATCGCTCATACCGGCGCTGCGGCCCCTTCAAAAAAGCTGATTGGCGGGAGTCCAGGGAGCTGGACCCCGACCCATCAACATTCACTTTTATTGTTCACAAACGCTTTCCCGTTTATTTACATGAATGTGTCTGGGCCGTAGAAGTGTACTGCAAAAGATAGGACATGTCCTATCTTTTGCTTTTTACGGTCCGTGCTCCCCAAAAATATGGCCGGCTGTCCGGCCGTGCTCGCAATCACGGCCCGTGATTATGGGTACGGCCATGTCCATGAGTAGAGATGAGCGAACCGGGACAACCGAACCCGGTTTCGGTCCGAACATCGGGAAAAGTTCGGTTCGCAGTGAATCCGAACTTCACCGGGTTCGGCCGAACACGTTTTGACCGAACCCGGCGGAGATAGTCACTGTCCAGGGTGCTGAAAGAGTTAAACGATCGGCAGTAACTGTTTCAGCACCCTGGACAGTGACTTCCGATCACAATATACATCAACCTGTAAAAAAAATAGAAGTTCCTACTTACCGATAACTCCCTGCTTCTTCCTCCAGTCCGACCTCCGGGATGACGATTCAGTCCAAGTGACCGCTGCAGCCAATCACAGGCCAATCCCAGGCTGCAGTGGTCACATGGACTCCCGCGTCATCCAGCCCGATTGTGATTGGCTGCAGCCTGATATGAAGGTAACCTGTAATAGTACACGGAGTGCCTATAGCTACATAGTACAGAGGTACAAGGACAATGTCTGCCTCTGTATAGGCTCAATGCTCATGGCGGAGCTGTGTGCAGTAAGACATTTTTAACAATGACTGACAAATGTTTAGCTTGTGTATAGACACATGTAAAATATAGCTGTTAACAATAAGGTGTTTTCATGGTTGCACCACGAGAAGTAATTACGGGTTTATCCTTCCATTTTCTTCTGTTATTGCCTTTTCTCATTATCCTTTTATTAACTTATTCTAAGGAATTGGAGGGACATTGCAGCGGTTTCATTGTCAGGTGGTTGACCTCAATATCTCACAAGAAGGTCATCTGTTTCTGCAGCCAATCACAATCGGGCTGGATGTCAATAGAGGGACACGTCACCGTTGCTTTGGTGACGTATCCCTCTCTTGACATCCAGCCCGACCTCCCTGGATGACGTGGCAGTCCATGTGACCGCTGCATCCTCGGATTGACCTGTGATTGGCTGCCGCCTGTGATTGGCCTGTGATTGGCTGCAGCGGTCACTTGGACTGAATCGTCATCCAAGAATGTCGGGCCGGATGTCGAGAGGGACACATCACCAAGGCAACGGCCGGGAGACCGGACTGGAGGAAGCAGGAAGTTCTCGGTAAGTATGAACGTCTTTTTTTTTTACAGGTTACTCTATATTCTGATCGGAATTCACTGTCCAGGGTGCTGAAACAGTTACTGCCGATCAGTTAACTCTTTCAGCACCATGGACAGTGACTATTTACTGACGTCGCCTAGCAACGCTGCCGTACTGACGGGTGCACACATGTAGCCACCCGTCATTACGGCAGCTCCATAGACTTCTATGGGCTGCCCGTGCCGTTATTACGGCCTGAAATAGGACATGTTCTATCTTTTTCAATGGCACGGGCACGTTCCCGTAAGAAAACGGGAAGGTACCCGTGGGCAATAGAAGTCTATGAGCCCGTTATTACGGGTCGTAAATACGACCCGTAATAACGGGAGTTTTTACGGTCGTGTGCATATATGCAAATAGGCTTTGAAATGGACAACTGGGCGTTTTTTTCCCGTTATGTCCAACTGGGCGTGTATTGTGTTTTTAACTCGGCGTGTTTATGTGTATGACCAGTCAGCGTCATACACTCCTCAACATCTGCACGCTCCTCTCGTGAAATATTCTGTGCTGCTGTGAACTCTGCTCTTACCATTACGTAGCTCTCAGTCTGTTACCTCTCCTCCACTCCTGTCCTCAATAACACCTTCACATGATTGGCAAGTTACCACCCCGCACAAGATCCGCACGCTCATCTCCTGAAATACTCTGTGCTGCCATAAACTCTGTGGACAGGTCAGGATCCTGTTTCTTTTAAATGCTGCTGGGGAACCCGCTCTATCCACTTAGCTGGTCCCGGAATGTATAGGAAGGCTGGAAGCTGCAAAATATTCATTGTACTTTTTTTGGACAACAAAAGTGTTAAACAGCAACAACGTGTATTGTGTAATGAAATGATTGTTTATGTTTCAAAATGGCAGAATGAGGAGAGAAATATCCCTGGGGACCCAACTTCACAGCAAGGGTTTACATAAATTCTATCTAATTTGTCTACAAAACAGAATAAGGGCATGTATCCTATTAAGAGCAACATGACAAGACGAAAGAAATGTGCTCGATTAATTACTAGAGGGCTTTGTTCTCAAGATGAGAGAAAAACGTACCAGCCAGAAAAGAAAGCGTTCTCTCTCCTTGTACCTTTCCAAGCACGATTCCAAGCAGCAGAATAGAGTAGGCAAAAAGAGTCAAGGACTCTGAAGTTTCTTAGCATAGGGTTTTTGTGCTATGCAAAATACTTCAAGGGAATTTAACAATGTTGTTATTGTTCAATGTGTTAACGTAGTTGGGGGTGCCAAATTTTGCAGCAGTAGGTGTTTGTTGTGCAGCGGCTTTAATGAATTTGGGAGCTGAAAGAGAACCATAGCTTTATTCAATGTTTAGGATAAGGACGGCTAGTGTTTTTCAACACAAAATAAGCAAAAGGTAGGGGAGTTGAATACAGTAGTCTCCTACTGTCTCACAGTAAATAATGGTAGAGTGTACATATGTACCCTCCATTCTGATAGGACTGTGTTAGAGCGGCTTAGGGATACATATGCCGTTTTTCGCACTGGGCACAAATAAATGTTCAGTTGCCAATTTAATCAATGGAAGAATAAAAAAAAGTGTGCAGAAATCCGTGATTTATTCATTTATTAAAGTTTTAAGGGTTGACATGACTGCTCTTTCGGTCCTCTTTTGGGGATGGGGCAACTACTACCGAAATACAAGAGAAGTTACAAAAAAGAATAAGTCAGTAGAAAGAGAGAAAAGAAGAACAAAGGAGGGCTGGGGCTTGAACAAGGGGAGGATTAGAAGTGGAAGGATCGGTGGAAGGTGCAAAGCCATGATCTGCCCAATGAATTTGTCAAACGCCACTACTATCACAGATACATTTCATTTTGTAGAATGACTGCTAATGTTACTACCTGCTCCCCTTGACTGAATTTAAAAAAAAGAAAAAAACAAGATCTGCAAAGAACATGCAAGTCCCCTAGACGCGGCAGAATTTGTCATTTTCTTACAAAAAAAGCAGTGACTGGGAACAGGTGATAACTTTGCTGTGAAAAATAATGAAGCACATCCACAGCAAAACTCCGTCCATCAGACACCATGCACAATTCAGAGTTTAGGAAAATACACTTAATTCTAGTTAATTCTTTTTTTTTTTAAGGGTGTTTTACAAGGGCAGATTTCCTGTCTCGTATCGATGCACATACACGGAGCATCGGCAGGTGTAAGAGGGCCTTCATTTTGAGTTCTTAGTTCATATAATACACAATTATACATCATTATTTATTCTATATGGACAAGCTTGTTCATTTTTATCATTTTATAACATGCATATTTCCATGAATTGCTTCAGCACATCCACAAGTATTGCTTATACAGTTTGTTCTATTAGCTGTAAAGTGACTTTTCTTTGACAATATCTGCGTTCATATCAAACTGCCTAGTGTGTATTCATTTGTAGACCGGTACAGTGTACCCATATACCAGATAAATATGAAGGGGGATAAATCTGTTGATTTCGGTCATTGTGGATTATGATATATTTTGATACATGGCTGTTTTGGATCTACTTGGACACCAAAAGACCAGTTTGTTTTATATTTACTATCTCCACTCTTTGAAAAAATATCTCTCAACTTGTATCTCCATATAAAACAACTTGCTGTAATCATCACATGCCCCAGGAATGGTCTTTCTTCTTTTCTCCAGATTGCTCACAGCTCTGTACATGTTTTGACTTTCATATCCAAATCTAAATGGGAAACTGGGATGCTGAATGGCAACAAATTTAGGAAACAACTGCTAAAAAGCTCATAAAACATGGTCATTCCTAAGACTTCTTGCATAATACTAATGCTGTGTTACTTACCTGCTAAAGTTGCACACTTAGGCCCCATGCACACGACCGTATAATTAATCCTTAATTACGGACACATTAATTTCTATTGCCCACGGACACCTTCCTGTATACTTACGGGAAGGTGCCCATGTTGTAGAAAGGCTCCGCAAAAGATAGGACATGTCCTACTTTTTGCTTTATATGGGAGCACGGCCCGCAGATGTGGGTGTCTGTCTGCGGCCGTCAGCGGCCGGTCCTGCCCGTAATCACAGACCGTGATTACGGGCACGGTTGTGTGCAGGTGGCCTTAGTACTGGCTTAAACAACCCCATGTTTTGAAAGCTGTACCTTCACCTGTGATGTAATGCACACATGGCAGTTATCCCCAAAATGCTAGAGCCATTGTATTAGAGAGTTTAAAATTGTTCATACAGTTAGATTATATGTTCACACAGGTCAGATACTATACAGAAAAGTCTGCAGTGTAACCGATCCAGAACATGCAGAAAAATCCAGCCGAATATTCACACCAAATGGTGTTTTCATTTTGTGCATATATTTAGCTGGATTGACTGCTGCAAAAAACGGCTGGCGGAAAAAAAGTAAAGGCCTATACTCACCTCTCCTGGAGTTGCCATAGCAACGTGTCCCTGCTCTTCCTACTGCTCTGTGTCAAGACGGCCACCTGTGATGGCAATTTATCACGTGGCTGCAGCAAATTTTGCAGGTTACATTTTATTACAATAAAGCTTATACTTACCTCTAGTGATGCAGCCATAGCAACGTGTCCCTTCTCTGTGTCCGGGCAGCCAACATGTGCAGTTGCACAGGGGCCCAGTAGCTAAGGGGGCCCTCTGCCACCCTAAAAGTAGCTTCCTGTTGTTTATTAGATTGCATGTGAGTAACTAAGCTAATGAATTTCATGGCTCACAATTACTGGCTGATTATGTATTGGATAGCGAGACTAAAGGCCCTTTTAAACGGGCCAATGATTGGGTGAACAAGTACCTGAGGGCAGCGATCAGCCTGTGACCCAGCAAACGCTAGTTTGTCAGCTGATCGTATCTTTTATGTGGCCAGAAAAAGGGTTTCTTGTTGGCAGCACATTTCCTTGTGTAAACAGGGCATATGCTGTTGACAAGATGAAAAATGTATAGGGATGAACGATCGTATTAACGATCACTCATTTCCACACTTGCGATCATTGCTCCATGAAAATGGAGCAAACGAGCACCGATCAACATGCTGTATTGTTGATCGGCACTTGTTTAACGGGCAGAATATCTGCAGATGTAAAAGGACATTTAAAGGGGGGTGCTCTATTCTGAACTCTTTGAGAGGAAGGGGTCTAAATACATTTCCTGCACAGGGGCCCTCCGTTGTCTGTGTCCGACCCTGATGCAATTCAAGAGAAAACCTGTGGGCAAAGAAAATCACTGAAATCCACCGTACAACCCGCCAACTGATTTCCTTCTTCTTAGCCGTTAAGCAAATTTATGTGCATTTAGGTAATCTGGATGTTGTATGTTCACCCTACCCCATCTACCAGAGGGGTTCTCTCTAGGATATACACTCTATTAAGCTGTCCTGTTTAGGAGTCCAAGGAACAAACTAACCTGTCACTTTCCCCTTAAGCTCCTATGTCCCACTTCTGCCTTTCTTCATTCATTGTCTGCCCTTATTCCTACCCGTACTTATTCCTAGTTTATTTCCCAGTATTATTGGATTATCCATATTATCACCTCCTTGTTTCTCTTTTCCCTGCAATGTTTTATTCTTTTTTTGTCGAGGGGTCCAGCTTCTTTTTTATCCAATATTTTGGCATTGTCAAACTTCATCTTGCGACAATAAGGCCCGGATCACACACATAGTTTTGATTAAATATGTATTGTAGTTTTTAGTGCAGTTTTTGGTTCAGTTTTATGAGACAAATCCAGAAGTAAATCCAAAAGGAAAGAATAAGGAATAAATAAAAGACTGATTCGTCTCTTGTCTTTTGTATTCACTTCTTTGTTTGGCTAAAAAAAACGGAGCCAAAAGGTGCACCAAAACCGTGTGTGTTAACCTGGCCTTAGAAAAACTTTTTCTTCCAACTGCAGTGCTTGAATACTGTTTCCTTACACTACATTTGTTGTTTGTTACATTGTATCTCTTAAGCAATAAAAAGTAAAAAAAAAATATAAGCAAAAAAAAAGGAAATGTCTTTTCATTTCTGTGAACACACTTCTCTTCTTATATGTTATTTATATGTATCTCTTCTCACAGGCGGTGATGAATTAGAGGTTTACACTGATACCAGGCCCCCTGGATTCAATGCCAACCGGAGGAGAAGCAGAGCAGTACTGTATCACCTCTCAGGACATCTGCAGAAACAGGATAAGAGCAAGCTCAAGCTGAACAATGTAAGTGTCTAAACAGGACTGTCTAAAAGAATAAGAAAAGTGATCACATACAAAGCCTGTGCGGAACAAGTTTTATTATAATAATGGAGATATATATATATATATATATATATAACATTGTTTTATTTTTTATCTTTTGTTATTTTTGTTTTTATCCATATGAACTAAGTGTTTTTGCCATCTTTTAGTTGGCCAGTCCCAACAAACATACCTCAAACATTTGGCTACATAAATAGACTGATAATCTTAGCTATTTCATAACCAGCATATATTTACCCCTGAATGGACAGACTACATTGAGCATTTTTTTGTTACATGCTGGTTACACAGAAATAACACTGTATAGGGCACATATGTCCCTTGTGAAGTTATAAACAGTTCAAATAATTGAGTCCTAAAAGCGGTATGCCATGGTCTGATGTTTATATTTACATGTAATTATGTAATGTTTCGGATTTAGTCATTAGCCATAGGGTGACAGATACATTTAGTGCAGATATTTGTAATGTTTTGTCAATTTTCTTGTTTATACAGACTACCCCCCTAGTAGTTCACAACAGATCTTTGGGGGGATATCCTATATGACATTCACATGCCATTATGTACTGAGATTAAAACAGTAGAAACAGTAAAACAAAACAGTTTTTACTTTCTCTATTGTTGATAGCTCCTCTCCTGTGCCTGTATGATTGTTTATACAAGATGTAAAGATGTATTCAAATTAGTGGTTTGCAAGAGGTTAACAGGGGTTTTTATTTTAGGCAGTAAATGGGTTAATAGCACAAGCACATATATTTAACTGTAACTACTTATTGTGTATGAACTATATGCAACGTAAATGAAATATACTTAAAAGGTGCCATCAACTTCAATGTGAGATCATCGGAGTCCAAATATAAGTCAGGGTGGATATGAAAGATAAAAATAAATATCGTGTGTCATGTCTCCTTTCCATTTTTCCCAATCATTTTATCATTCACAATATACTGAAGATCCACATATTGTCAATTAATATAGTCAGTAGAATCTCCATTTAGTGGGTTAAAAGTAGCTCGTGCCTAACCGGCCCCTGAATTATTCACCAATAAATTATCCAGTTCAGCAGTGTTAAATAATGGAAGATCACTTTTTTGTGAGAGATATTTTAGGAACAGGGCTATTAAGGGTATGTTCACACGTAGTCAACCAAAACGTCTGAAAATCCAGAGCTGTTTTCAAGGGAAAACAGGCCCTGCTTTTCAGACGTTTTTTTTACCAACTCGCAATTTTCGCGGCATTTTTCGCGCCGTTTTCGCGGCGTTTTTTACGTCCGTTTTTGGAGCTGTTTTCATTGGAGTCTATGAGAAAACAGCTCCAAAAACGTCTGAAAGAAGTGTCCTGCACTTCTTTTGACGAGGCTGTATTTTTACGAGTCGTCGTTTGACAGCTGTCAAACGACGACGCGTAAATAACAGGTCGTCTGCACAGTACGTCGGCAAACCCATTCAAATGAATGGGCAGATGTTTGCCGACGTATTGCAGCCCTATTTTCAGACGTAAAACGAGGCATTATACGCCTCGTATACGTCTGAAATTTGGCCGTGTGAACATACCCTAAGGGTGGTGGCTTTTCTGTGCTGTGTGGCACCTACTTTATACATTTTATTATACTTTTTTATCTTTGTCTTTATGTTAAAGAGAACCGGACACATTCCATTTATATTGTTAACCAATTATTTTCAGTGGCCTAATATTTACTTCTTAAAAATCTATCCACAGCAATATATACTGTACCTATCAAAAATATGGATGCTACTATTTTAAAACATTTACACCTAGTAGGCTTATTTATCCTTGCTGTTAGACTGTAAGGCCTTATTTACACGAGCGTGTTAAGCGTCCGTGTGATGGTCGTTGAAACAGCGGCCATCCCACGGACCTATGTAATTCAATGTGGCCGTTCAAACAGCCGTTGTTTCAACGGACCGTGTGAAGGGTCCATGCGAAAATAAGACATGTCCGTTCTTTTCGCGCATCACGCATCCCTCCATAAACTCTCAACTATTGGGGATGCATGACATTGCGTCTCGGCAGTTTTTCACGTCCGAGATGCGCAGCGTTCGTGTAAATAAGGCCTAAATTACAAAAGTTTCTAAAAAAAGATTAATTTCAATTAAATCAATTGGATGGGGCTGAGCTGCAGTACCAGACACAGACTATGTACAAGAATGGACAAGAATGGGGCTGATTCTGGTATGAAAAATAACACAAAACCTTCTTATAATGTCATATAACCTTCTGTAAAGATTATGTTTAGCTTCAAAAACCACTTTTGTTTTTGTAAATGCATTGCAATATGTTTTATGTGTAGCCTATATGATATTCCAGAGCTTCATTCACAATTGTGCTGGCTTTTGGGCTGAAAACTCTCAGGGGATGTTCACATGGCTTATTTTCAGGCGAATTTTGGAGTGTAAGGGTATGTGCACACACACTAATTACGTCCGTAATTGACGGACGTATTTCGGCCGCAAGTACCGGACCGAACACACTGCAGGGAGCCGGGCTCCTTGCATCGTAGTTATGTACGACGCTAGGAGTCCCTGCCTCTCCGTGGAACTACTGTCCTGTACTGAAAACATGATTACAGTACGGGACAGTTGTCCTGCAGAGAGGCAGGTACTCCTAGCATCGTACATAACTATGATGCTAGGAGCCCGGCTCCCTGCACTGTGTTCGGTCCGGTACTTGCGGCCGAAATATGTCCGTCAATTACGGACGTAATTAGTGTGTGTGCACATACCCTAAGACGCTCATATTATGCTCCAAAATACACTTGAGATACACCTACAAACAGCTTCTTATTGATTTTCATGGGAAATACACTGTGTAGGTCATACGAGGTGTATTTTTACGCTGCTGAATTAAAAAACGCCTCGTAAAAATACGCTTTGTAAAAAAGAAGTAGCATGTCACTTCTTTAAGCGTTTTACAAGCTAAATTTTACCATTTTCCATTGCACTTTAAAAAACCCTTCAAAAATACGCCTCTAAATACACTATTGCAGAGCTTCAGAAGATTGTACTATACATAAGTGCTATGAGCTATGAGCTATGTACAGTATATTAGGTAGCAGGAGTGTTGGTAGATTCTAAGGGCTTGTCCACACGCTGCGGAATTGCCGCGTTTTTTTCCATCCAGAATTTTGGACGAAAAAAACGCAGCAGAATACAGTAGCAGCATAGTGTATGAAATGTAACAAATCTCATCCACACGCTGCGTAAAAATTCCGAGCACAAATTGATCTGCGGTGCATATTTTTCGTACTGCAGCATGTCAATTCCTGCTGTGGAAAGTGGCCGGAATTTCAACGTTTTTCCAAGGAGATGTCTCATCTCCTAACATTGTGAAAAAGCAGCAAAATACGCACCATTTTCTGCCGTTAAAAACTGCAGGAAATGGTGTTTTTTTTCGCAGCAGAATGTCTGTGTTTTTCAACGGAATAGCTGCATACATTTTCTGAAGCAATTCCGTTGTGTGTGCACAAGCCCTAAAGATAGCTGGGGCACATGCCCCGAGTGTCTGGAGCTAGCAACGTCACTGCTATGTAGTGAAAATTGGCTGCAAGTAGCTCTGTAACAGATTGTGGCGGAATTAGGCTGGGTTCACACGTGGCGGAATTTCACTTGAATTCCGCTGCAGACACTCCGCAGCGTTAATCCGCAGCGGAGCCGTTTCTCCATTGACTTCCACTTAAATTTAGAAGTGTTCGTTTAGACGATGCGTAAAATTCCGCTGCGGAGCATAGGCTGCGGAGCGGAATTTGGTGTCCGCAGCATGCTCTGTCTGTTGCGGAGCAGTGGCGGACTGGTTTCGGACTCATGGCGGAATTTCTCCATTGACTTCAATGGAGATTCTAAATTCCGCAATGAAGTCCGCAGCTGTCATGCACATGTTATGTGTGCTGCGGATGCGTCTTGCTTTTTTAACATGACATTTCTTCATTCTGGCTAGACCTATGTATTTCTAGGTCTACAGCCAGACTGAGGAAGTCAATGGGGCTCCCGGAATTACGGGAGCGTTGCTAGGAGACGTCAGTAAATAGTCACTGTCCAGGGTGCTGAAAGAGTTAAGCGATCGGCAGTAACTGTTTCTGCACCATGGACAGTGACTACCGATCCCAATATACAGCAACCTGTAAAAAAATAGAAGTTCATACTTACCGAGAACTCCCTGCTTCTGTCTCCAGTCCAGCTTCCCAGGATGACGTTTCAGTCTAAGTGACGACTACAGCCAATCACAGGCTGCAGCGGTCACATGGACTGCCGCGTCATCAGGGGAGGTAGGGCTGGATGCCGAAAGAGGGACGCATCACCAAGACAACGGCCGGTAAGTATGAAATTCGTTTACTTTCACTAGGGAAAGTGCTGTCCCTTCTCTCTATCCTGCACTGATAGAGAGAACGGAAGCACTTTTTCCGCAGTCCGCAGCAGCTAGTCCGCATCAATTTACTGCACATTTTGGGCAGATCCGCAGCCGTAATCCGCAACCCGGATTAGGTGCGGCATTGATGCAGACAGTTGCGGAGGAAATCCGCCACGTGGGGGCATGCCCTTACTGTTGAATTCCGCTGTGGACAGTCCGCACTGGAATTCTGCAGCAGCAATTTTTTACATTGGTTTCTATACTTTTTTATGAAATTTTAGTTCAGACGTTGCAGAAAATAACTGTGCTGAATTTAGGCTGTGGTGCGGAATTTCCCTTCCGCAGCATGCTCATTATGTTGCAGAGAAGCAGCAGAATTTCACTGTGGATTTCAGCCTTTGCATTACAAAAACTGAAATCTGCGACAAGTCCGCTGTGATATCCGCAACGTCTGAATTACCTGCACCAACATTTGCAGCGGAAAAATTCTGCCACCTTTGGATGTGGCCTAAGGCCTCATTCACACGGCAGTATTTTGATCAGTATTTTGCATCAATATTTATAAGCTAAAACCAGGAGCGGAACCTACAAAGAGAAAGTATAATGGAAATATTTGCATCTCTACCGTGTTTTGGATCCACTCCTCGCTTTGGCTTACAAATGCTGAAGCAAAATACTGACCAAAATGCAACTGTGTGAAAGAGGCCTAATGATTTTCTTTTTTATTTGATTTATGCACAGGTCCAGTAACATCAAGGGATGGTAGACGTAGCTGTGCTGTGTTGCTATTGACTATCAAGGGTCTCATTTAGCTGCTGTTCACACTAGCAGCATGGCTTCCATTTTATAATGTACCAAATATAATGCAACCCGCAAAAACTTGACTTTAATGGGGTTCGTCCGGGTTGATGAAAGTGCTGTAAGTTATGCTATTCTTGCCATCAAAAATACTGGAAAGCATGACTAAAACCCTGACAGAGTCTCTGAACGCAAGTGTGACTAGAGCCTTAGGGCATGACCACACGTAGCGGAATTGCTCTGGAATTCCGCTGCGGACAGTAAGCAGCGGAAATCCGCAGCGTACACGTTTCTCCATTGCCTTCCACAGCTTTGTGGTTGGGTTCGTTTACACGTTGCGGACAATTCCGCTGCGTAGCATAGGCTGCGGAGCGGAATTTGGTGTCCGCAGCATACAATGGTTGTTGCGGACGTGTAGCGGACTTGTTGCGGACTCATTGCGGAATTTCTCCATTGACTTCAATGAAGAGTCAAAATTCCGCAATGAAGTCCGCAGATGTTATGTGTGCTGCGGAGCGTATTGGTTTTACTAACATGATATTTCTTCATTCTGGCTGGACCTATGTGTATTTCTAGGTCTCCAGCCAGACCGAGGAAGTCAATGGGGCTCCCGTAATTACGGGTGACTACGTGTGTGCACCCGTAATTACGGGAGCGTTGCTAAGCGACGTCAGTAAATAGTCACTGTCCAGGGTGCTGAAAGAGTTAAGCGATCGGCAGTAACTGTTTCAGCACCCTGGACAGTGACTTCCGATCACAATATACAGCAACCTGTAAAAAAAAATAGAAGTTCATTCTTACCGATAACTCCCTGCTTCTTCCTCTAGTCCGGCTTCCCAGGATGACGCTTCAGTCTAAGTGACGGCTGCAGCCAATCACTGTAGCGGTCACATGGACTGCCGCGTCATCCAGGGAGGTCGGGCTGGATGCCGAAAGAGGGACGCGTCACCAAGACAACGGCCGGGTAAGTATGAAATTCTTTTACTTTCACTAGGGAAAGTGCTGTCCCTTCTCTCTATCCTGCACTGATAGAGAGAAGGGAAGTACTTTCACCTCAATACGCAACGGCTAGTCCACATCAATTTACTGCACATTTTGGGCAGAGCCGTAACAGAATCTGCAACGCGGATTCTGTGCGGCATTGATGCGGACAGTAGCGGAAGAATTCCGCCACGTCTGGGCATGCCCTTAAAGGACTTTTTAGGGTTAGAAAGGTTATTGAAGAAGAACAAATAGAGGGAGTTATCAAAGCACAAATATGTCCCGTCTATGACTATGTATTAGTGCATTCATTCTAAATTCTGCCTGTGTCTCCTACTCTTTTACTGTAAAATACCTAACACACCAGAGAAATTAACCACAGTAGGATGACGAGTTAAGCGTTAGGGCACATTCAGACGTGGCAGAATTTTTCCGCTGCAAATGTTGGTGCAGATTTGGGGCAATTATGCAACAAATCTGCACCAACATTTGCATATTTGACAGGTAATTCAGACGTTGCAGAAAACACAGCGGATTTGCCACAGATTTCAGTTTTTGCATTGCAAAGGCTGAAATCCGCAGTGAAATTCTGCTTCTTCTCCGCAACAGACAGTGCATGCTGCGGACTGAAAATTGCGCACCGCAGCCTATGGTCCGCAGCAGAGTTTTTCGCAACGTCTGAACTAACTTGCCTAAAAATGTATTGAAACAAATGTAAAAAACAGCCACTGGAGAATTCCACTGTGGACTGTCCGCAGCGGAATTCCACAGCAATTCCGCCACGTTTGAATGTGCCCTTACCCATGTGTCGGCCCTTTACCTGCCTTTTTTACTCTGACATTAGAACAAATCTGGTGATCACTTTGAAATGCTCGGTCAGAGGCACAACTAGTCCCCTCTCCACTCTGCGGGAACCAACGCGCCACGTAAAAGCGCAACTGAAAAGCCAGAGTCGTGGTCTGGAAATGTAAGCTGACCTCCCCTTTGAATATTACTTAAAGAGGCTCTGTCACCAGATTTTGCAACCCCTATCTGCTATTACAGCAGATAGGCGCTGCAATGTAGATTACAGTAACGTTTTTATTTTAAAAAAACAAGCATTTTTGGCCAAGTTATGACCATTTTTGTAGTTATGCAAATGAGGCTTGCAAAAGTCCAAGTGGGTGTGTTTAAAAGTAAAAGTCCAAGTGGGCGTGTATTATGTGCGTACATCGGGGCGTTTTTAATACTTTTACTAGCTGGGCGCTCTGAAGAGAAGTAACATCCTCTTCTCTTCAGAACGCCCAGCTTCTGACAGTGCAGATCTGTGACGTCACTCACAGGTCCTGCATCGTGACGGCCACATCGGCACCAGAGGCTACAGTTGATTCTGCAGCAGCATCAGCGTTTGCAGGTAAGTCGATCTTACCTGCAAACGCTGATGCTGCTGCAGAATCAACTGTAGCCTCTGGTGCCGATGTGACCGTCACGATGCAGGACCTGTGAGTGATGTCACAGATCTGCACTGTCAGAAGCTGGGCGTTCTGAAGAGAAGAGGATGTTACTTCTCTTCAGAGCGCCCAGCTAGTAAAAGTATTAAAAACGCCCCGATGTACGCACATAATACACGCCCACTTGGACTTTTACTTTTAAACACACCCACTTGGACTTTTGCAAGCCTCATTTGCATAACTACAAAAATGGTCATAACTTGGCCAAAAATGCTCGTTTTTTTTAAATAAAAACGTTACTGTAATCTACATTGCAGCGCCTATCTGCTGCAATAGCAGATAGGGGTTGCAAAATCTGGTGACAGAGCCTCTTTAAGGAAATTTTCTGATATGTTTTCGACGGCTAAAAGTTCAGGCAAGCACTGTGGATCAATGCAGGGAGTTGATTTATGTAATAATATAGTACATCATGTCAGAAAGAGAAATAATTATATAATAATTTTACCATCACAATACTAATTTTCCTGTCTTATATGTAAAGGATGAACACAATTTTGTGAAAAGATAAATATATGAGTACCAGCTACAGAACATATATTGGTCTATAAGGCCTTATTCATAAGAACGTTGTATACGTCCGTGTGCTGTGCGTGAAAACAACGGACAGCACACGGACCTATGCAACTCAATGGGGCTATTCAGACACCAGTGATTTTTCACGCAGCGTGTTTCCGTTGCATGAAACTCATTGCATGTCCTATTCTGGTGCGCTTTTGTGGATCACGCACCCATTGACGTCATCCGTGTGCTGTCCGCGATTCAAGCACCAGTTGCTAAATAAATGCAGAGAACAAAATAAAAAAATAAAAAAATGTGCACCAACACTGACATCAAAAACTGATGCCGCACGGAACAAACACTGATGGCACACGGAACTGTAACGCAGGAAAACGCTCTGAAATCCCAGCATGTAGCGATTAAATAAATTTAAAAAAACGCTAGCAAATCCCTTACTCGGTCTACTGCGCTATTGATTCCGTCAAAACAACGGAACCCTTTCACAACGGTGACAAACGGAAAACATTAGCAAAGCTTCCGTCCCCATTGAGATCAATGGTGATGCAAATTGAAGCTAAGGTTTCAGGTTTGCCTTTCCGTTGAGGGGTCCCCCGACGGATTGCTCAAACGGAACCACTCAACGGAAAGCAACGCTGATGTTAACAGGCCCTTAATTAGAGCAATTTTGAATAGATCTTCAAGCTACAATGCATTCCTATGGACAAGATCACACACAGTTTTGTTGTAGATTTTGGTGCAGATTTTGGCTCAGTGTTTTGATGACAAATCCTGGCAATATGCTATCAATGTCTGTCATGAAACCACCCCTATGTTATTTAGGATATGTTCACAATGAGTTTTCTCAGGTAGATTTGGAGCATAAAGCGGTCACATTACGCTCAGAAATACATCTCGAAAAACGCTTGCAAACAGCGCTTGCTATTGAATTCAATGGTACAAAGCTGTGTAGTACATACGGAATGTAATTTTGACTTGTCACTTCTTGAGGCATTTTTGAGGCAGATTTCCATTGAACTCTGCCAAAAACTCTATAAAAACTTCTTGGCAAGTCTGACTCAAAAACGCCTGTTATTTAAGAAGGCTGATTTCTCTTAAAATCCGCCTTGAATTTTTTTGCCTCAAACATATACCGTTTGAACATACCCTTAAAAGCACCCTTTTAAACCTTTTATTATTGCAGTCTGTAAGCATTGATTTATACATGTGTTTTAAGTCTATGTTCACACATTGACGATTTTATACAAAAAAAATCCTCCATAAATCGTTAATTAAATCCACACTGTAAGGCCCCATGCACACGACCGTAAAAATCATCCCTAATTGCGGATCGCAATTACGGTCCGCAATTACGGACGCATTAAATTCTATTTTTCACGGACACCTTCCTGTTTATTTCCGGGAAGGTGTCCGGGCCATAGAAGTGTACCGCAAAAGATAGGACATGTCCTATCTTTTGCTTTTTATGGTCTGCACTCCCATACTTTGTATGGGAGCTTGGGCCGAGAATGCAGGCGGCTGTCGGTGGCCGTCGGCGGCCGGCTGTGCCCGCAATGGCGGCCCGTGATTATGGGCACGGCCGTGTGCATGAGGCCTTAATCTTTTTTTTTTAAACGCAGAGTCAGATGTGATGTAGAGTCACTGCACTGCGCATTTCCTCAGGTAATCCATACAGGAAATAGGGCATACCATGGCTTTGAATTTACGAAATTCAACACATTTTTCCTTCAGACTATGATTACAATTTTAAAAAATCCCATTCACTGGAATGAAACTATGTTTGATGCAGATTTTCAGTGTAAAAAAAATAGGATCCGTTTTTTTTTATTTTAGAAACCGCGCCACTTTTAGGGCTTGTCCACATGTAACGGAATTCCTGCATATTTTCTGTGCGGAATTGTGGATGGAAAATACACAGCGGATACAGTAGCAGCAAAGTGGGTGTAATTTAACAAATGTTATCCATACGCTGCGGAAAAATTGATTACAGAAATTTACCTGCGCTGCGTCATTTTAGTTCTGCAGCATGTCAATTATGGCTGTGGAACGTGAACGGAGTCCTGCGTTTTTCTGATGTACTGCGGAATTTGCTGCGGAAACACTGCAGAATTTCTTACATGGGTGGAAACTACATCACAGGAAGAAGAAATATCACTATCACACAGCCCTTAAAAAAAAAGAAACTGAAAAAACGCAGCTAAAATCCGCAGTAAAAACCACATGAAATGGTGCGGATTTTCCACAGCGCAATGTCTGCTAATTGATGCCGAAATTTTCAGCAGCAAATCCGTTACGTCTGGACAAGCCCTTATTCGTAAGCTGTTTCTGTTATTGCAGCTCAGTCCCACTTAAGTGAATGGGGCGGAGCAGCAATACCAGCGATGGACAAGAGTGGCGCTGTTCCTGGAAAAATAGCTAATCTCTAAAATTATTTCCTGTTTTTATAACCAAATAAATGCAATTTAAAATAGTTTCTTAGAAAAGAAATGATCTGAAAATACAAGATCGAGTTCTAATTGCACTATTCCATCTCCAACTTTACGTCTTATTTCTTGTTTATCATTATGCTACCGCTTGAATTTGCTTTAGAAGCCTCTGGTGAGGAAAGGGAAAGTAAAATCGGTATCTGTGAAGAAAAAAAACAGCATGGAAAATCCTACCGGTTCCCAATTAGTGAGTAATAAAGGATATGTGAATGTAGTGGTGAAAAGTCGGTGTTATAATGTCAGGATCTGCATTATCAACCTGACGCCACTCAAGCATTGACATTACACCTTTCCGCTCCTGCATATTCTAATGTCACCACCTTGTGCTTGATTGATGCAAAGAATAACACTGATTATTCTTTATAAACTATGAGTGTAGTTTTATAAGGTTTCCCTGTGATAAGTGTCACTGGTTAAATATATTTTATTTCTCATTTTCTGAATGAAGCCATGATGAAAGTATTATTACTTATCACATAGTTTTTCATATCGGAAAGTTCAGCATAGGCATCGGTTCAGGAATTACATGGTGTATTCATTTTTTCCATGCACTGCATTGTTATTCTATATACTCTAAATACCATGTCTTGCCAAGTATTTCAATAAAACATGTAATAATTGGATTCCCTGATAATAGTCCACAGGATATTATTGTGGACAATGACTTTAAGTCCAGAGCTACATCTAAAAATTTTGTATCGCTACAGATTGATTTTAAGTCTTGAGTGACATCTGCAGTCCACAAGATTACCTGCCACTCAATGTATTCATCTGGACTGCAGCTGTAGCTCAAGAGTTGGGGCATGGCCAGACGTGGCGGAATTGCTCTGGAATTCGGCTGCGGACAGTCCGCTGCGGTAATCTGCAGCGGACATATTCTCCGTTGGTTTACACACCTTTTTAGTTAGGTTCGTGCTGACGTTGGTGAAAATTCTGCTGCGGACCATAGGCTGCTGTGCGGAATTTGGTGTCTGCAGCATACACTGGCTGTTGCGGACGTGTAGCGGACTTGTTGCGGAATTTCTCCATTGACTTCAATGGAGTTTCAAAATTCCGCAATAAAATCCGCAGATGTGATGTGTGTTGCGTTGCGTATTGGTTTTACAAACATTATATTTCTTCGTTCTGGCTGGACCTATGTGTTTCGAGGACTATAGCCAGACTGAGATTAATGTTTTAAAAGACAGCAGGAAGTACTCTTCACCTGAATACGCAACGGCTAATCCGCATCAATTTACTGCACATTTTAGGCAAAGCCGCAACAGAATCTGCAACGCAGATTATGTGCAGTACTGATGCGGACAGTGTCGGCAGAAATACGCCACGTCTGGCCATGCCCTTAAAATCAATCAGTAGCGCCACAAAATGTCTAGGTTTAGCCCTAGCCTATGACCTTGTGCACACGACCGTAAGAATTTTTACTGTCCGCAAATACGGATTCGACGGCTACAGATACACATCCGTAGCCACCCGCAATTGCGGAAGTGCCCTTAGACTTCTTTGGGCAAGCATGTACCGCAATTGCGGACAAGAATAGGACATGTTCTATGTTTTGCGGATCATTTTTATGGTCCGGACACACATCTGTAAATATACATGTGCATGGGGCCTAAGGGTTTATTCACAAACAGAATTTTTCTGGCAATTTCAACAGCATCAAAAAGCCTTCAAAAAACACTAGCCTTATTGAAATATAACATGCATTTTTTTTTATGGCGTCTTAGCTTCGTTTTTGTTGCCATTTTTCATTTAGTTTTAATTTGTACAAGCTTTTTTCTGGTGTTTTTGAAGTCCTATACAAAAGCCCTTTGGGAAAAATCCTTGAAAAAACACTATACCCAGAGTAAGAAAAAAAGCCACTGACCACAAAAGTGCCACAAAAATGCCTCAAACCAGACCGCAGTTGTGTGTAGTGAATTTTATATTTCACTACAAACTCAAATGTAACAACTGCACGCACTAAAAAATGCAGAAAAAAACGGCATTAAAAATGCCATTAGAAACGCCACCAAAAACGAAGCTAAACGCTGTGTGTAAATCCACCCTAATTGGAGTCCTGGCCCCATATTCTCCTAAACCTAACTGCTGTCTTGACTTTGTGTGACCAATAGACATGTTAAAGGGTAACTAACCGTTCAACTAACTTCTGAGATGTCATAGTGACATGTCAGAAGTTTTGATTGGTGGGGGTCGGAGCACTGAGAGCCCCACCAATCGCTAAAACAAAGCGAGACGTGCTCGTGTGAGCGCTGAGCCGCGTAGTATCTGTTCGGCTTTTTCCGGAAAGAGGATGTAGAGGAGTACGGGCTCATAGACTTTTTATTCAGTCCATACTCCGATAGATTGATTACTGCGGAGTAGGATTTAGGGAGTCCCCAGGAGTTCATCCAGCCGGAATATAGAGAAGGGGGTTTAGAGGTGTAACAACAATTCACTATAAATTATTCAGTGTCCGCTTTCTTATAGTAGAAGGTATTCATATTCTTATAGCTGCTGTATAACAACCATTATTCCCTAGGACCGGATAGGGAAATATTGTTCTTACTAGTGTGGTTTAATAGTGGTTATTATAAATCAGCTATGGCATGATTTATTAAAACATGAAAAACAAAGTCATTCTAAAAAAAAAACAACATGAAATAGATTATATGTCAGATACAAATGTATAGCAAATTATATGGTATTTGTATTTTTACTGTAAATTGTATCAATATTAGACGTCAATGGCCCATATTTGTTAAGCAGTGTTTGCCAGGTTTTGCATATGGTGATGTGCTTTATTTCAGCGGTAAAAGTGGGCATGGTCTCAAAAGGAGAAATAGTTCAGGCAACATAGCGCATATTTTAGTGCAAATCTACACAGGCGTAGATTTCCTTTGCTCAATATCAGACTGTTAAAAATGCACCTAACTTATTAAGAGGCATACACCTTTTAAGAAATTTGGTGACACATACACCTTTTAAGAAAGAGACTCCAACTTTAGCCAATGTCTAAGGTAAAATTAAATTTATTAAAGGGGTTGACCAGTCCCTAAACTGGACAACCCCTTTAACATGCTGTGACACATTTATAACTGCATTTGCCTTCTTTGATAAATATTTTGCAACAAACATCAGTGCCGTTACCTTCACACTCGCTAAAATGACTGCAATTTTTCTATGCCAGGGTCTGCGCGAAACAGAGATGCGACTTTTTTTTTTAATCTCATTTGCGACTTTTAAAAAGTCACATTTCATATATGTGTCAAAACATTGGCCAAGCAGTAAGCGACGTCCACTTTCTCTCGACTTTTACAAACTAGCGTGTACGGCGTATATAGTACTAATTTCTTAATAATCTACTGCAAGGGTTAATGTATGCCTACGAATATACACCCTTAAATTCCACCTTTCTCATCTCAAAGGCTTTCTGCGGCAGCTGAGGTGTGTATTATTTAATTTCTGCACCATTGTCTCCACATACCGTATCTTGCAATATTAGCTTACATAGACATAGAAAATGTACTTGAGTTTTGAAAATAAAATGGTGCCACCCAAACCTCATGTGGCAGATGTCACCTAAAAGCAGCCAATCTTTTTCTTTACTATGGATCTGCCTGTCCTTTATGTACTCCACTGCATGCTACTATGGGTATTCTTTCATCAGGATGCAATAGTCATACAGATATTATTTACATACAAATCAGTGAAAAATGTCCAATGAAGTGTATTATATATGTAAAACAAATTGGATCTTCATGCAAACGCATTTTAATGATTGTTGTGCAGTTAATATGACAATATGATAATGTGCTATTAGACATATGAGAATTAATATGATAATGAAAGGATCACACTGAGATCAAAATTCCAATTACTAGTTTATTATCAGTAACTTTATGGTACAGTACCTACACTTAATGAAACATATCCCTAAACTATTTCCGGCCTCTTACAATAATTTGCTAATTCTGTGTTAATCCCATATACAGTAGTCTGCTCACATCATGCTGAATAATATAATGAACAGAGTAATATATTGTCTCGCTATTGTAAAATAACATTGACAACATTGATTTCTTCGACTTCCCTGATTCAATTTGCAATTACGGTGCAATGAAAAAGTATTCCCAATTTGTTCTATTTTTTCATATTTGACAATCTTAAATGTTTCAGATCATCAAACTGATTTTAATATTAGACAAAGATAATCCAAGTAAACACAAAATGCGGTTTTTAAATGATGATTGAATTTATTGAAGGAAAAATGGTCTTCATTCCTACCTAGTACTATTTGAAAAATGTATTGCCCTAAATCAACCAGTTAACCATATTCAATTGACAATCGGGTTAATATCACTAGCTGCACTACAGCATTATTACTGTCAGACCTGTTGAAGCTAAACATCACTTAAATAAGATGTCTGGCCATGTGAAGACGGCGAGAAGGACTCAAAAAGTAACACCTGATGCCAAGTTCTACAGAGATTCAAATACAGATGCAATGGGTTGCAAAGTCATTGCTAAGGCTCCGGGATTCCAGCGAACCACAGAGAGAGTCATTATCCACAAATGAAGAAAAATTGGAATAGTGGTTGAACTTTCCTGGAGTGGCCGATCTACCAAAATTTAACCAAGATTGAATCGACGTCTATCTAAAAAACTGCAAGCCCCTCTTGCCTCAGTTAAGGTCAATGTATATGATTCTACATTAAGAAAGAGACTGGGCAAAAAACACATCCATGGGAGAGTTGCAAAGCCCTGCGCCAAAAAGAACACAAAGGCTTGTCTCAAATTTGCCAAAAAACATCTAGATAACCCCAAGACTTTTGGGAAAATAATCTGTGGACTGATGAGTCAAAGGTGTCATTTTTTAAAGGACATGTGTCTCATTATATCTGGCATAAAGCTAACACTGCATTTCACCATAAGAACATCATAGAAACAGTTAAACATGGTGGTGGTTGTGTGATAGTCCGGAGCGGCTTTGCTTCTGCAGGACCTGGACAACTTGTCGTAATTGATGGAACCATTAATTCTGCTCTCTATCAATAAATCCTGAAGGAGAACGTTTGCCCGTCAAGTCCCGAGCCAAAGCTCAAGCACAGTTGGGTTATGTAGCAGGACAATAATTTGAAGCACACAAGCAAGTCCAACTCTGAATGGCTCAAAAGAAACAAAATTAAAGTTTGGAGGTCCCAATGTACCCGAAGTAAAACAATTCTGCAATGAAGAGGGGGCCAAAATTCGCCCACAGCAATGTAAAAGACTTATCGCAAGTTATTCAAAATGTTTGATTGCAGTTGTTACTGCCAGTGGTGGCACAAACAGTTATTAGGTTTAGGGGGGTCGAAAACTTCACGTGTGTTCTCTTTATCTTATATTAAAATTTGTTCGATGACAAATTAGCGAAAAGAGAAGAAATCTGATGAGGGGCAAATACTTTTTCAAAGCACCATATACATTAATATCTATTAGCCCAAATATCGTACTCACTTTCAGAGCAAGTCTGTTGCTTTATGCAAATTTGCCATCTAAATAAACCGGGTCTATGTAATAACACTCAGATCACTTGTATATCTGCGATATTAATCGTTTAATTGTTATCTCAAAGTCTCTTAGAACCATCACAATTGCTCAAAGAATTTCAAGATTTATCCATTAATTTCACCTCTTGCTTTATGCTCTGACATAAAATATTCTCCTACTTTAGATTTTCTGCAGAAAATACTAAGCAACCCATGCATTTTGCTGCTTCCCTAACACCGGATTTTATCGCTGGGCTTGTGAGAAGTTTAATGAACATAATCCAACATTAGGTTCCATTATTATGCATTAACATAGACCTCTACAGAGAAAGTATGTAACCCAGTAAGGAGCAGCTAATTACTTTAGGATTAACATGTAATATCGAGTTATACATCCTAACCCCATACAATTCAATTGCTCTTATGTTTCCTATAGTTTTATTTCTACACATACATTTTCAGGCTATTAGATAGATGTATAATTATGCTACAGTCATTACATGGGTGTTTTCAGTTGTTGTTTACAGTCGGGGTCACCTGCAAAGTACTTATCCTAAAAGGTGAAGAAATAAAATTGTAAGCTAATGGAGCTGAATATGAGAACCGTTCGCACACTATGTATTTATTCACATGGAAAAATGGTATAGAAATAGGAAACACAAAGTACTAATAAGAAAAAACGACTCTGTTCATACGATAATTGGGGCATACAGTTGAGGTAAACTTTTTCATTTTTTACCCTAGATGCTTGTATGCACAAATATATGCAATAAATGTATGTGATTGTATGCCAATATAGTTGCACACATCTGCCTTTGACTTTCATTGTAAAAACCCAAAAATATATACCTGTATACAAGAACAAACGAGGTGTAGGAGCTGCACCGTAGCGTAGAAATATGGGTGCTATCCTCAGGGGAATCTTGATATAAGTCCCCAAACAAGTTCATGTATATTGGGTGAATAAATTTGGGATTTTTCTGTACCACTGGAGTGCTGCCTCTTCTTTTGGATTGTGGTTATACCTGTATACGATGTTTTTCATATATTTGGCCCAAAACAACCTATGGGTACACCACAGGAAATGTTTAGATACTGTTTTTGCTAATTAAACTTATCCTTCTGACATAACCCATAAACATGGTGTGAATAGAGTCTTAAAAAAGGTTGTCTGCTTTGGTCAATCCCTTTAAATTAGAATAGGAGCCCTCGAAATAAGCTAATCACAGGGTGATCCGCTGATGGGACCCCCAATGATCAGCTGTTATCTTTTGGGTAACATAGCTGCAAGTATTTAATTGTCCTGCAGCGCCACCACAGGGTAAATTAAGCGCTACACAGTTCCCATTGAAATCTTAATACAATAAGAATGCCCTAATAGGTTGAAAACGGTTTTCTAAACAGAACAGTACAAGGCTTTATGTAGTGATTTACAAAAAGTCCCTGTGTAGCCCAGGCCTAACTGTCTGACATATATATATATATATATATATATATATACATATATATATATATACATATATATATATATATACATATACATAATGTGTTTGTATTTACCAATCAATCATAACATTAAAACCACTGCGATTTGATGTTTTGGAAGCAGAAAAAATGGAACGCATAGAGATCTAAGCGACTTTGACAAGGATTGAATTTTGATAGCTAGACGACTGGTTCAGAGCATCTCCAAAATTGAAGGTCTTGTGGTGTGTTCCTGGTATGCAGTGGTTAGTACCAACAGTACCAAAATTGGCAGGAAGAACAGGTCATGGGCACCCAAGCCTTATTGATGCACGTGAGGAGCGAAGGCTAGTCCATCTGGTCCAATCCCAGAGAAGACCTACTGTAGCACAAATTGTTAAAAATGTTAATGTTGGATATGATAGAAAGGTGTCAGAACACAGAGTACATCACAGCTTGCTACATTCGGGACTGCGTAGCCGCAGACTGGCCATAGTCACCATACTAGCCCCTCTCCACCGCCAAAAGTGTCTAAAATTGACACCTGAGCATTAGAACTGGACCATGGAGCAATGGAACAAGGTGGCCTGGCCTGATGAATCACGTTTTTGTTTTGTACAATATGTGGATGCTTGGGTGCGTGTGCGTCACCTACCTAGAGAAGACATTGCACCAGGATGCACTATGAGAGGGAAACAAAAAAGCAGAGGCAGTGTGATGCTCTGGGCAACGTTCTTCTGGGAATCCTTGTGTCCCGACATACATGTAGATTTTACATTGATACTTACCACCTACCTTAATATTGTGGCAGACCAAGTACACCCCTTCAACGCAACTGTATTCCCTAATGGCAGTGGCCTCTTTCTTTTTTTTAATGCGCCCTGCCACACTGCAAAAAATGTTCAGGAATGGCTTGAAGAACATGACAAAGATTCAAGGTGTTGACTTGGCCTCCAAATTGCCCAGACCTTAATCCGCTTGAGCAACTGTGGGATGTGTTTGAATAGCAAGTCTGATCGATGGAGGCCCCACCACTCAACTTACAGGACTTAAAGGATTTGCTGCTAACGCCTTAGTGCCTGATATCACAGGACCCCTTCAGAGGTCTTATGGAGCCGATGGGTCAGAGCTGTTTTGGTAGAACGAGGGGGCATACACAATATTAGGCAGGTGGCTTTAATGTTATGGCTTATCGGTGTGCATGTGTATATATATATATATATATATATATATATATATATATATATATATTCCTGTACGTTAAATTACTTAATTTTTAATAGTGTTATTTCGCTGTAATTCTTTGCAGTTTCTTTGGCATATTTTTGCCTTGACTGGCACAGCTGAATGTAAGCATGATGTTTATGTTGTGTGTGAGCTATTCTAGGGAACTCATTAACATCAAGGGAGCTTTCCTCTTTCAAGCACATACATTTCCTCTTTGTTAATTCAGAAACATCCTGACAAGTGTGCTGATTATTTCGAAATTTAGGAAGAAGTATTTTTATACTCCTGAACTCATCACCTGACTCATCATTTCGACTTTTCCCAATGTGATGACAAAGACCTAGCAATCTGAACTGTTGAACATGTTTTTTATGATGTTATTATAGGCTTAACACATTACAACTTATCAGAGTTGTCAGCTAATTCCTTTCCATTGAAAATGTGCCAAGGTATAGAAGCATTTTAACCCATACCTACTAATCAGCAGCTATCTTTTGAGGACTATATTCACTAACATCATCAAAATGTTTTCAGGTAAATCTAGGTGAGTGTAAAACATCACGCATATGGCCCATAGCAGTCTACCATCACTATGCTAAAAAGCCATACAACACAGATTGGTAATACAGATACAGCCATTCACATAGGACGTTCTATATAGAAACAATGGAACAGTTGGGGTGAAGATATTTTTTATTTAAAAATATTTTGGTTCATGTATCAACGCAGTTACACCATTTACTGCATCTGGCATTATTGCATAAAAAAAAATGCAGTTCATCATTAACACCATATGTTTGAACGTCCCTTACCACTTTTACCAGCACAAACAACTTTTTAATTTATGTTGGCAAAGAGGGGGCATGACGTTCCAGTCACACAAGTGCAACTGATGTACTAAATGTTCTATACCACTTTTCTTCTTATGGAGTGTTGTTAAGTAGCTATATTCTTCAGCGTAGATGTTCGGGAATACAGTCCTCACTAGTCTGCCTTCCAGACTAGTCCACGACTCTGCCGGTCACCAATCCTTATAAATAACCCTTATATTATATTTAGCAACAGGAATTGTGTTATTTAGCAGCATCTATTACTCCACCTATGCTGCCAAAGAAAACTGCCAAAGAAAACGATCAATACCAGGATAATGAAAATTATGTTGGACTACTACAGCATTAACAAGCCATGGCACTATAAGTACCAGTGCATTTGTTAAAGATACTGCATACCATCTGTGGCATCACAAGTCCTAGTGCACTGGTAAGAGATACGGCGCATGTGCCATACAAATTCACCGGCCAGTAGGGACAGAACCACAAGTGGTAAGTAATTTCTGTGGCGTTCGACCGCAGTGACTTTGCAACTGCAAATTTACATAAGGGCCTGCTGGGGGTAGTAAGTGCAAACTGTATACCATTTATGAAAGCACCCCAGCTATCTTAGAATAGACTGTGTTAAACCTATCGCTCATAGTATCTTAAAATTGGATATTTTCATAAGCATATTATGCGCATTGCAACATCTATTGATGAACTTCCGTGAAAAACGTCTGGTTGCTACAATATTTCATAGCGTCTACCACGGACCTATTGGCAACAGGTTTGTAAACACGGACTACACCCATCTGAAGTGGTCTTAAGGGTCTATTCACAAGTTACAGTTGAGGTGCAGTTAAAACCTCATTGGTTTTCACTGTGATTTAGTGGGTTTTTCAGTGCGGTTTCTTATTGCTATTATTGCTATCATGTATATCATTTTTGATGTCCTGCACCGCTAGACTTGTCTAATATTGTTTCCTTCCAGTATGATTCTCAGTTATTTATTGTTTGTTGGCTTTGAAATGAGTTTCTTATTTTATTCTCCCCAACATCCCTCTTCGTATAGTTCATCATGTTTGAAATTCACCTCCCTGTGTCTTTATTTTTATCTCTCAAGGCAGATAATTCCCTAGTAGCACATCAGACGAGCCTTCAGGGAAGATATAGTTGTAAAGAAAATCACGTTTACTCATATTCATGACTGCTGCCTGGTACTGTAACATGACCTTTGTGACATTGATGCAATCTATATTACCAATTATAATAACTTATTAAATTGCTCAGCCTGGTAAACCTGAATCTTTTCTGCTATTGCGTGGTATTTCCAAATGCATTGTGGGTAATCATCGGCACATAGTGACTGCTTATATTCCGTTGTTCTACAGTTTGCTTTGTCATTATTACATTTGGACATGAAGAGACATGAATTTGTAAATAAAAAAAAGTATCAATCAACTCACAATTTCCAATGAAAATATAAAAAATGGCGATAAATTAGCAATTAGTATTTAAAGCCAGAACAGTAACCAAAGTTTAGGGAGTTTGGCATTTTTTTTTTCTATTTTGTTGAAGCAACCAGATTTGCAAAGTGTGTCTGCCATTTTTACAAAATTGACAACAGGAAGTGCTGCCATGTTTTACTGTTTTGTTGAGCTACCATGTTTGCAAAGTGATTAAAGGAAGTTCGTCCATATTGGTTGTCAATATTAAATTATCCTCTCACTTTCTCAGCATTTTAAGTCAATAGTGAAGTGACAAAGTAACAACGCTTACTAACCGCTGCTGGGAAGCTATTGTGAAAGTGACAACCAATCCAGACAATACTTCTTCTCTGGGCAGAGTTTTAGAGAAGCGATAACTTTCTGTTCAAAGGAAAGGGCTAATTCCTTCATGCAAAAAGTCTAGTGCACCATTTTTTTGTAACTACAAATGCCATGTTCAGACTTGGCAGAATTTTTCCGCTGCAAATGTTTGGTGCAGATTCGGGGGATTATGCAACAAATCTGCAACAACATTTGCATATTTGACAGGTAATTCAGACGTTGCGGATATCACAGCGGACTTGCCACAGATTTAGTTTTTTTTTATTGCAATGGCTGAAATCCGCAGTGAAATTCCGCTTCTTCTCCGCAACGTCATGAGCATGCTGCAGAGGGAAAATTCTGCACCGCAGCCTAATTTCCGCACAGTTATTTTCCGCAACGACTGAACTAAGTTTCCTAAAAATGTATAGAAACAAATGTAAAAAACTACGACGCTGCAGAATTCCACTGCGGACTGTCCGCAGCGGAATTCAACAGCAATTCCGCTACGTCTGAATGTGCCCAAATACTTCAAAAAGATTTACTGTTGTGATTTGGTAATAGAACAAAGTACCCACTGGAGATAAACATACAGCCATTTAAACAACCAAGCCATAAATCTACAAATAGCTTCCCTAGTTCCCTAGTTATAATGTGCCACAGAATAGCTTGGCCCCATATAAATGGAGGCCAATTTTTTATATATATATATATATATATATATATATATATATATTAGTCATAAATGTAGCAGGTAAAGGGAAGGTATAATAATGTAAGTTTTCTAGTTCAAAATCCATAAGTGAGGCCCCATGCACACGACAGTAAAAATGCCCATAATTAAGGCCCGTAATTACGGACCCATCGACTTCTATTGGCCACGGATACCTTCCTGTTTGATTACGGGAAGGTGCCCGGGCCGTTGAAAAATATAGAACTTGTCCTATTTCAGGCTGTAATTACGGCACGGGCAGGCCCATAGACGTTTATGGGGCTCCCGTAATTACGGGTGGCTACGTGTGTGCACCCGTAATTACGGGCGCGTTGCTAGGCGACGTCAGGAGTCACAGGTTGCTGAAAGAGTTAAACGATCAGTGCTGGATTGAGAGAAGTGGCTGCACTGATCGGCAGTAACTCTTTCAGCACCCTGGACAGTGACTACCGCTGGACAGTGAGTACCATGCGCGGCGCTCACAATATAGATTTCTAATGTTTCCTTCAAACACCCGCAAAAAAAAAAAAAGTTAATACTTACCTAGAACTCCCTGCTTCTTCCTCCAGTCCGGCCTCCTGAGATGACGTTTCATCCCATGTGACCGCTGCAGCCAATCACAGGCTGCAGCGGTCACATGGACTGCCGCATCATCCAGGGAGGTCGGACTGGATGTTAAAAGAGGGACGCGTCACCAAAACAACAGCCAGGGTACGTATGAACTTATTTTTCTTGCTATTGCTGCGTTCCACTGCGGAAACTCTGCCCAAAAGGGCTGCCCCTTCTCTCTATCCAGCACTGATAGAGAGAAGAGGCTGCCGATCAGAGCTGGATAGAGAGAAGAGGCTGGCGATCAGTGCTGGATAGAGAGAAGGGGCTGACCCTTCTCTCTATCCAGCACTGATCAGCAGCCTCTTCTCTCTATCAGTGCTGGATAGAGAGAAGGAGCTGCCGATTAGTGCAGTGCATTATAGCAGAGAAAATGGGTTAGTAAATATGGGTGGAATACGGGTGACAAAGGACCCGTATTTATGCCAGTATTTACGGGAGGGAAAAAAATACGGTCGTGTGCATGGGGCCTAATAAGCTAAGTACATTAGTGTCATAAGGTGACATAAAAAACACTTATCAGACTCTGCAAATTGTTCTTCCAAATAGAATCAGTTCACACTGGTAAGGAGTACACAACGTTCTCGGCTTCATTATCAACTGGTGTACATAAATTTAACCCCCTCCCCTGGCAAGAGGGGTTTTCTAACCTCACGAGGGTAAGCACACTATAAACTTTTTGAATACTGAAATAGTTATTCTGGTCTGAAGTTGTTTGGTGACTTGTAATATGACGCAATATAAAGTTAACATCTCCTCTGTAGGAATACAAGTCAGTAGACATTTCTAACGAGTTATAATTATAGATATTAATGGTCTGTGAGAAGTGTAATGCTCTCCTTCTGTTAGAAACTTGTATGTAAAGTACAGTGCAGTGTCAGGGTATTGCGGTAAATTGGGCATATTACATGAACATCTATATTTTAGCGTATCTATATTTATAAACCTCTTTCCTCCGCAGCCATTTTTTGTTTTTTCATTTTCGCTTTTTCCTTCCCACCTTCTAAAATCCATAACTTGTTTTTTGTGGTACCAGTTGTAGTTTTTCACGGCACCATTTATTGTACCAGATAATGTACTGGGAAACTCTCTAAAATTTCTTGTGGGGTGGAATGGGAAAAAAATTGTGATTTCTCTATTGTTTTTTGGGTTTTGTTTTTCTGGCTTTCACTGTGCAGTAAAAACGACATGTTAACTTTATTCTGCGGGTCGATACCAGTTCTGTTCATTTTTTTTATAAAGCTTTTGAAGGAAAATGAAAAAATATTTTTTTGAACGTTAAAAATTTTATTCAACTGTATGTTACTATTTTTATTAGTCCCCCTTGGGGACTTGAACACGCAATCGTTGGATCACTTACATGATATACTGCAATACTAATGTATTAGGGCCTTTAGCTTAAATACTTACCTTAATTAAAAAAATGTTATGCTATTCATATTTCACTTTATATAACGTTATAGATTTATACAACAGGTTGTAATGGTTATGGTGATAACAAATATTTGTATATTATTTGGTGTTTTTAACTGCTATATAATAAAATGTATTAAATGTAAAAAATATTGTGTGTGTGTGTGGGGTTCTTTTCGTTTTTTTCACTGTTCTTTTTAATTCATTTTTCTTAATTTATGTTTTAATCCCATAATTGGATTTTTAACAATTATTGTTTTACTTAATAATGTGCTTGCATAAATTCATACAACTGCCTGTGTAGTATGCTCTAACAACAGGCATCATAGACAGACAGCAAAAGGGTCATTCAATGGATCTTGAGCTGTCACAGAGCATACCTGTGTTGAAATCAAAGGGGAATCCCCCTTTGCTTTTTCCTCTTCTATGCTGTGATCAGCTTAGATCACGGCATACAAGGGCTTAAATAACCGAGATCAGAGGTTTCTCTTATCTGTGTCATTAGAGTTGGACAGCAACTGTGTATTAGAACGCCATAATAGTATGGAGAAGGCCCTTTGAAAACTCTTGCCTCCAACGTACTATTACAGCGTGGGTTCCTTAAGAGGTTGAAAAAATATATATGGTATACATTTTTTTAAAATATTTTCTCATATAGCTGTATTGACTATGCCTTTAAAAACATGTTAAAGGGGTTGTCCAGGCAGGGGGTAGTTTTTCATACTGATGACCTATCCTGTGGTTAGGTCATCAGTATGAAGAACTGCCCCGAACCTGGATAAACCCTATAATATTTCTTGCATGCGTCTGGCTTATGATTGTCTATGGTTAGGTTAAACATATACGTCAGAAGAATTCCTCCGTGGTATATAGAGTGATGTAAATCTAGCCAAACAGAATGTTAGGGCAGGGCTGTATGCAATCCAAAATAGACAAGGCTGGTAGTCAGGTGCTGTATTCCCGATTAATAGTGTCTTAGAAGACTTAGATGACATCATCCATAACATAAGTTGTCATGTTATTACTGCATGTTTATGGCCTGATGAAGACGCATGTCCTGCGTCGAAACGCGTAGCCCTCTATTAAATTCCTTTATGTCCAGCAGCGCCTATATATTGGTCCTAATTTTGTATTATTTATTGCATCATCCATAAGATGATTATCTTTTTCCAGTGTAAGGAGATTTGTGATTCAACATTTTATGGAGTAAAAATATGCTGCGATTATATAATATACTTTGAAATGTAAAATTTTCTTCCATAGAGTTTATTAACTATTTTATTATGATTATATAATAGATTGTCATTTACAATTTATTTCCTCGTAGTGTATTAACTCCCTTCTTCTATCCGGCTTTCCAATGTATTTGCTTAAAATTATAATTGTCAAAAGCAACATAAAAAATTCTGAATGTGTCTGAGAATTCTATAGACTGTTATGAGTCATTCTTCGAACATTTCCAGACTCAATAACATGCAGCAAGGATATGTCTACGGGTCTTAGGAATGAATATGTTTAATTTAGAAGTTGAAAAGCAATGGTCAAGACTCATTTTGAAGGTTAGGCATGACAGGCTTTGAAACTTATCCCCATTTGTGTCTCATAGTTCATGTCTAATGGTGGTTTTGCTGTGTTTGAGAAAATGGGTTCTGAGAGATATAGTAATCCATTTTCTGCCCAGTTATCTGAATATCTTTATTTCTAATTTTGTGAGAAGCTTCAGGAATGACCTGTTGTACTTTATCATCCATAGAACGTGTTCGGTGAGAAGCCCACAATCCCGGAATACAAGGTTGCTGCAATTCAGAAGTCGCGCTTCATTCTACTGCACTATGGCACTTTTAAGGCAGGCTGGGACTGGCTCATCCTTTTGGCCACCTTCTATGTTGCTGTGACGGTTCCTTACAATGTCTGCTTCGCCATCACTCGAGATGACAGTAATTCATCACGTAGCCCTCCAAGTGTTAGCGACATCTTTGTTGAGATCCTTTTCATGCTAGGTATGATACTATTTTAGACCATTTTTCCGATTTCTAGCATTGACATTAGGCCTGGTTTGCATTGGCAAAATATGGAAATAAATTTTAAAGAATAAGACATGGCAAGCAGGATGGAGGCTACTAAAACGTCTCACTGTTTTATAATGAAGTATTCTATTTTGCAAATCTAGCTAAAGTTATTAGTTCCCATTGTTGTACAGAAGATGTAGGTAACATTGGAAAATATCTTAAAAGGTTTACCCATCCTCATGTAAAAAATTAATTCATTGTTGTAAAAAGAAAAAAGTTATATCACTATCTACTTAGATTTGTTTTATTTGTTGCCATTTTCAAAACCACTGCTTGCTATCAGTGAATGGAAACATCAATTGTTTACGTTAAAAGGCAATCCCATCCTGGTGTGGCTCTTTCTTGCAATATATTCATTTAGATAACAGTTATGAACATAAAGTCAGGACAGCAAAGAAATGAGTACAGACGAACCTGATACATTATTGCGAACCCTCAGCTACTTGAGCATGATTTTCGAGCCTCTGAATGTAAATGAGAATGTCTCCATTCACTGTTAGCAAACAAAGATCTTGAAAATTGCAAGGAATTGAAACACAAAGTATATTATTGTATATTATGAAGCATTCTAATGTACTTTATTTTTCAATTCCTCATTGTTTTTAAAATCTCTGCTTCCTGTTGGTGAATGTAAATATTCTTTTTTACAGCTGACACACTGCTCTAATGGCCAGGACCAGTTTTGCGCTGTTCCTGGCTGTTTAAAAAGTTAAATGTCGCGATCAATAGCGACCGCGCCATTTAAACCATTAGAAGGAGGTACAGCCCTCTGACAGCCCAACGCCCGCAGCAACGTGATCGGGGGATGCTGATGGTTATCATGGCAGCATGGGGGCCTAGTAAAGGCCCCCAGGTCTGCCTTCTGACTGCCTTCTGTCTGCCTCTGCTGAGCCATGCCTCCGGCAGGGTTTAGCAGAAGCCTGTAAAAATGACTATACACTGTAATACATTTGTATTGCAGTGTACTGTACCAACGATCTAACAATCGCTGGTTCAAGTCCCCTAGGGGGACTAAAAAAATGTGTCAAAAAAGTTAAATAAATTTTTCTGGAGTGTAAAAAAAATATTTAAATATTAAAAGCTCAAAAAAAGCCCCCTTTTGACATTTTTTCCCAAGCACAATGTAAACAAAATAAAAAATAAACAAAATTGGTATCACCACATCCGTAAAAGTCCGAACTATTACAATATAACATTATTTAATTTGCATGGTGAACAGCGTAAAAAAATAAAATAAAATTAAAACACCCAAATCGCTGTTTTTTGGTCATCTTAGCGCTAAAAAAATAATAAATAAAAACTGATCAAAAAATCGTATATACACAAATGGTACCAATAAAAACTACAGCTCATCCTGCAAAAAATAAGCGCCCACGCCACTCAATCAACGATACAATAAAAAAGTTACGGCTCTCAGAATCTGGTGAAACAGAACATTATTTTTTTTTTTAACAAATAGGTTTTTCTTTGTAAAAGATATAAAATATAAAAAAAAACTATATAAATTTGGTATCACCGTAATCGTATTGAGATACAGAATAAAGTTAAGTTGTCATTTTTACCCCATAGTGAAAGCCGTAATAACAAAACCCCAAAAACAATGGAGGAATTTAGTTTTTTACCAATTCCACCCCACAAAGATTTTTTTTCCGTTTCCCAGTACATTATATGGTACTTTAAATGGTGCCAGTAGAAACTACAACTCCTCCCGCGAAAAATAAGCCCTTATATCACGCTATTGACGAAAAAATAGGCGGGGAGTGAAAAACTAAAATGTAAAAACGATGGGTCGCTAAGGGGTTAATGATCTCTTTCTATTGCTTTCACAAAGACACATGAGGCTCCATACTATGGAACTGTAGATACTCTGTGTGCAGCTATATGGTGCCCACTTGAAACAATGCTTCTGGGGGAGAATAGCTCTGTAATACGATGTCCGATGGACCTATATTCCATATTCCCATTCTTCTATGAGCGCCATATTGCGACTCTGTACAACTCGAGTGTGCATGAGCCCTAGATCGAAGCTTTAAATTCACAGTGCAATGTACTGTAAGAGACACTTGGCTGCCATAATGTCTTTCATTCTACTGAGTAAAATGTTAGATTGTGCAAAATGTGAAGCATCCTTGTGCCGATACTGGAAACCATGCTTTTGGCAGTCCTTGAAAATACATGTACAGGTTTTGCATATTCTTCCAACAACTGTCTTAATATATCACATCCAACAGCTTGCTTGGATGTTCATCAATTCGTGGGCATAAATGCTGGCCTGCTCATTCCATTCTATTTTGTAAAAACAAACAGCATTATCATTTATTAAATATCTGTTGCATGAGCGTTCTGGAACCCTATTGAGCTGTCCTTTTAGCTTGTCAGTTTAAGAACTTAGTGAGTCGCGGGTAGACGCTCATTCACAAAAGATGCTGTATCTAAATATTTAAGTGAGCTGTGGAACCAATGTCCTGGGGAGGCAAATGTATTGAAGATTTTCCTGTATTATTCACAGACGAGCTAATGGTAGAGCCTGTGCTTCATTTCCAGACATCTTGTTAATTATTTACTAGGGCGAATCACATTTTTAGAAATCAGTGGGAGGAAGAAACTGACTTTGGCTTAAGAAAAAGTGTCACATATATAATGGCACATGGATAAAATCGAAGGAAATGTCTTCTGAGGTATAGAACTGGCTCCTATTGATGGATAGTCTGGTCTGTACTATTAGGACGATGATTGCTGGAGGAGAACGGGCACAGGCAAGAAGAAATGGGGGCAGAGTTTTAACCCATCTCTATCAGCACAAATATTATAGGAAGAGTTCATTTAAAAAAAAATAGAAATTAAATTAATTGAGCTAATGTATTTCTCTAGATCATGACATCTATTCTGTTTTTTTCACAGATATTCTTTTAAATTTCCGAACAACGTATGTTAGCAAATCTGGTCAGGTCGTGTATGACTCTCGATGTATTTGTGTGCACTATGCAACCACATGGTTCTTCGTGGACCTCATTGCTGCCCTTCCCTTCGACCTGCTCTATGCATTTAGTGTTAATGTGGTAAGTGGACATATTTATTCTTGCTAACTTCTATAAACCGCATTCCGAGAGTATTACTTACTCTTGCTTTCTCATGTTAGCTTGGATTGCAAATATAGACCCACAATCCAATGACATAGCAAAAGTCTAAGGGTATGTTCACACGCACTAATTACGGACATAATTCGGGCGTTTTTGCCCCGAATTACGTCCGAAAATAGCGCCTCAATAGCGTTGACAAACATCTGCCCATTGAAAGCAATGGGCAGACATTTGTCTGTTCACACGAGGCGTATATTTACGCGCCGCTGTCAAATGACGGCACGTAAATAGACGCCCGCGTCAAAGAAGTGACCTGTCACTTCTTTGGCCGTAATTGGAGCCGTTATTCATTGACTCCAATGAATAGCAGCGCCAAATACGTCCGTAATGGACGCGGCGTTCAAGCGCCTGCACATGCCGGTACGGCTGAAATTACGGGGATGTTTTCAGGCTGAAACATCCCCGTAATTTCAGCCGTTACGGACGCCCTCGTGTGAACATACCCTAATGGTGTAATTGGTTAAATTTAAAAAGGCTGTCCAGGATTAGAAAAAAGGTGTACTTTATTATCACATACAGTGCCACTCCTGTCTACAGGCTATATCTGGTATTGCAGCTCAACCCCATTTACCTGAATGGGCATGAGCTGCAATGTCAGACACAGCCTATGGACAGAAGTGGTGCTGTGTCTGGAAAAAAAAAGCAGACTTTTGTTTCTAGTCCTGATCAATCCTTCTAACATCCAGTTACTTTACAATTTAAATATTTCAAATTTCAGCTTCTTCTATGATTCACCAAAGACAAAATGTTACACTTTCATACACCCTTCAGCCATAACATTAAAACCGCCCGCCTAATATTATGTAGGTCCTCCTTGTGCCACCAAAACAGCTCTGACCTTCCGAGGCATGGACTCCTGAAGACCTGTGATTGAGTCTTGCAGAATCTGACACCAAAACATTAACAACAGTTCCTTTAAGTCATGTAAATTGCGAGGTGAGGCCTCCATAAAGCGGACTTGTTTTTCTAGCACATCCCACAAATGCTCGATTAGATTGGGATCTGGGGACTTTGGAGGGCAAGTGAACACCTTGAACTCTTTGTTCCTCAAACCATCCAAACCAACAATTTTTGCAGTGTGGCATGGTGCGTTATCCTGCTGAAAGAGGCCTCTACCATTAGGGAATACTATTGCCATCAAGGGATGTACTTGGTCTGGAACAATGTTTAGATAGGTGGTATATGTAATTTAATATCCACATGTATGCCAGGACCCAGCGTTTCCCAGCACAACATTGCCCAAAGCATCACACTGCCTCCACTTGCCTTCTTCCTATAGGGCATGCTGGTGCCCTCTCTTCCCCAGGTAAGCCGTCCACATGATACAAAAGAAAACGTGATTCATCACACCAGGCCACTTACTTCCATTGCTCCATAGTCCAGTTCTGATGCTCATGTGACCATTGTAGGCGCTTTCGGCGGTGGGCAGGGGTCAACATGGGCACTCTGACCAGTCTGTGGCTACGCAGTCACAAACACAGCAAGTGGCAATGCACTGTGTGTTCTGACACTTTTCTATCATAGCCAGCAGTAACTTTTTCATAGCACTTCTGTAGCTTTTTCTGTAGGATAGACCAGACCAGCAAGCCCTTACTCCCTATGGGCAACAATGAGCTTTGGGCGCCCATGAATCTGTCCCCAGTTCACCAGTTGTTCTTCCCTGGACCATTTTAGTAGGTACCAACAACTGCATACCGGAGACAACCCACAAGACAAGCAACAGTATTTTGGAAATGCTCTGACCCAGTCCTCTATCAATCCTAATTTAGTCTTTGCTAAAGTCGAACAGATCCTTACGCATGGCAATTTTTTTCTGCTTCCAACATATCAACTTCAACATCTGACTGCTAACTTCCTGCTTAATATATCCCATCCCTTGACAGGTACCATTGTAACAAAATAATGAATGCTATTCACTACACGTGTCAGTTGTTTTAATGTTATGGCTGAATGGCATATGCCAACATTTGTACGGTAGATTCTCTCAAAGTTCGATGACGCAATCTGCAATAATTGGTACAACCCTATAATACACACTGGTTGTATTAAGTTTCTTTATACTTTTTTGATGTTTGTCACCATTTTTCTCTTGTGTTTGTTTCTCAGTATTTTGGAGTTCATCTCCTGAAGACAGTGCGTCTACTACGGCTTCTTCGCTTGCTGCAAAAGTTGGATCGTTATTCCCAGTACAGTGCAGTTGTATTGACCCTTCTTATGTCTATGTTTGCATTACTTGCCCATTGGATGGCCTGTGTTTGGTACTTTATTGGGCAGAAGGAGATTGAAGTCAATGACATTGGTAAGTGGTACCAATAAACATTAGCAATTTAAAAGCCAAATACTACTTTTTCTTACACAATTTTGTGATCCAACCGCATTTTTTCCAACTAATAGGATCATTAGTATTGTCAGCGGTCTTATGATATTAACCACTGACATATCCAGTAACAATGAATAGGCTTTAGACCTCAAGAAGACCTAAAGCTGTGGACTTCAGAATTGACTTATGATAATGTTTGAGATGGAAACTAAAAGTATTAGTTGTATGACTCTAATGCTACTACAATATTTGAGAGAGCAAGCAGCGTAAGTACAAATTTGGAAGCAGCAGTTGTCATATTCCAAATTTTCAATATTCTTTCAACATTGCAATATAGACATGTCTTAATAAACACCAACCATAATGACAGAAATAGTCTTATTACAGGCAGTAATAAGTCAAATTCTTATATGCTTTTGCAATGGGGCAAAGTACATTAGCACAGGAAAGCAAATGACTAGTTCTGTGAATTACATGATCATAATGTTCACAGGGCTATCAATTCTTTCACTTTTTTGGTCGCTCACGACCTATATTAGTGTGATAATATATTTATGCAATTTTTTTTAATATATATATATATATATAATCCTAAACTGATTCATGACGTCTGGGTAAAATATCCTCCAAGATCCTGCTGCCCAGTATGAAGTCAATAACCGTTTGAGTTTTATGGCCCAGCTTTGCAATGACTTGAAAGTAGAACAAAGTCACAAATTAGAAAGAGTTGGGTAAAAAGGCCAGAGATATATTTTAATGGCTAAGATAATCCTGCTCCCTAATAGCAGAACGGCTATCACTGCTGCTCACACAGCTGCACAGTGTTTGCAATTACGCCAAAATCAGCTTCAAACAGCTGAAAAAAGCCGAGCCTGTTATCTTTGAAGGTTCTCGCGGAGGGCACATCGGGAAGCTTACAGAATGCAAATATGTGAATTCCCATATTGTCACTAACTGGATACTGAACGTTCTGCCTGGCCGTGATGTTAGCAGCGGTGGAACTGGTACAGTACTGTTTAGTGTATTGTTGGGCTTTCAAAGGCCAGTTGCATGTTCCCAATGATTATGACATTTTCATGTTAATTTCTATTATAACTCTCAGAGAACCCATACATTCTTGTCACTTTCGGGAACATGATGTTACCTTGGTTGGGAAATGGCAAACATCTTTATAACTGTAATCATTGTCTCTTATTCCATAACAAGAAATGAGCAAAAGTTTGCTTCACCGGCCTTTCAACAACTGGCAAATTTTCTACTATGGAGCCATGCATGTTGCATAAAAGGCAGTTGATCCATATTGCAGTCTATATAAGTGACAAGTACAGCTCTGTTACAGGAGATTCACCTGTCCAGGGAAGCAAATTTTCGTAGCTGCGCTCATCTCTATCTATAACACTAAAGTTCATCTGCATCATTGACATTCGTCAAGAACAGCGATGTAAATCCAGCCATGCACATACCAATTTGGGACAAGAACTGGCCATGTATGGGGAAATATCAAGTGTCAATGACAATCAGAAAATCTCTTTGTGCAATAATGAGTGCTCCTAACATGCTGTGACACAATCCTTCTCTCATATAAAAGTCAAGAATCTGGACCTTTGTTGCAGCACCACATGCAAGACCATTGGTAAACGTTGGATGACATGGGTCACAAATGATATATAGAAACTCTATAGATTTTTGTATCCTAAGCCTATAGATCAGAGCTAACACAAAGCTTGTGCCTGTCCTTGAACTGTATTTTATGTTCAAAACCATTTTCCTGAGCCATTTTAACAAATACCTCTCACACATCGCACAAATTTATGGAAACTAGGAGCAAAACTAGAAGCATGTGACGTACAGGTACTTATTCATTACATTTGCAGAAAGCACAGAGTATAGATTATATCCTAGTAGTAAAAAGAGGCCATTGTGACTTACAAGGTAAGTTACCACCTACATATACCACATATAGGTGGCACTAGAGAGCCTGTTTTCTACCTTCTGGAGGAGAGCTTTTTTGAATATGTTTTCCAGAGAGCAATAAAGGGAATGTGACATCAGAATTGACCTATTGTTTTATTTTTTTTGTTAAACATACTTTTAAAGAAATTTAGGTGTTTTTTTTTTATTTTCTATGTCGTTATCTACATTAAGAAATTAATCCTAAAATCTTGCAGTTTTCACTCTGGCCACTGAACCTCACAATAGACCTAAACTTCCTGTTCTGCAGAGATATATACAGACCACTTAAACTAATACAAACCCCAGACCAGCCCCCTAAAAACAGACCCCAGACCCCTTAAACTAATACAGACCTCAGACCAGACTGCTAATTACAGACCCCCTAAATACAGACAGAAGACCAGACCCCCTAAATACAGACCCCAGACCCCTTAAACTAATACACACACCCAGACCAGACCCCCTAAATACATACCCCAAACACCTTAAATTATTACAGACACCAGACTCCATAAATACAGACCATTTAAACTAATCCATCCCCTTATACTTACCTAGCAGCTCACCACACAGTCTTCTCTATGGAGTCTTGCTGCTGTATTAGGACCTTCGGTCATGTGACCAGCAAGTCTCTAAACAGTAACAACAACTGCAGACATAAGGTTATGTATCCCTGTGTCTGCAGTTCCTTTTGCAGGACATACACAATGCAGGTTAGTCACATTTTTTGCCGCGATTCGCCATGGATGCCCCCGGGAGCCTGGCCCCGGGCGGCCGCCTAAAACCCCCTAATGATGACCTGCCAATATATCTTTCAGATACCTCCCAACTGTCCCAGATTCAGCGGGACAGTCCTGGATTTTGGGCAGTATCCTGCTGTCCCAGGTAGCCGGTGGTATGTCCCGGACTCCTGGTGTCACAGTTGAACCCAATGCTGAAGCAAGGAACCGTCAGCTCCCTGCTTCAACATTAGTACAGAGGACTCCCGAGCACTTTAAGCACTGAGCCTGGGGAAGCCCTTGATGTCACTGTCCATGTATGGACAGTGACATCAGTGGCTCCGCCTCATCCTGTAGCAAATCCAAGCGAATCCTCCTGTAGTGAATCCATGTAGCGTTGCCGACGCTCTGGCTGGGGATTCTGCCCCTAGAGAGAGTCCCAATGGCTACAGGTGAAGGGGGATATCGCTATTTACAGGGGGTTGTACTATCTTTAAGGGGGTGTGGTACTATCTACAGGGGACGCTGTGGCGCTATCCACATGGACACTGTGTGTGGCACTATCTACTTGGGCACTGTGGTACTATGTGGGCACTGGCACTTTTTATGTGGGCACTGGCACTAGGGGCAGCTAAGGGAGCATTATACTGTATGGGATGCAGCTAAGGGGCATTAAACTGTATGGTGGCAGCTAGAGGGGCATTATACTGTATTGGGGCAGCTATGGGGGCATTATATTGTATGTGGAAGCTACAGGGGCATTATACTGTGTGGAGGCAGCTAATGGTGCATTATACTGTATGGGGAAGCTACAGGGCAATATACTGTATGTGGCAGCTGTGGGGGCATTATACTGTATGGGGGCAGCTATGGGGCATTATACTGTATAAGAGCAGCTAAGGGGGCATTATACTGTATGGGGCCAGCTATGGAGGCATTATACAGTATTGGTCAGGTATGGGGGCATTATGCTGTATGGGGGCAGCATACATTATGGGGGCAGCTATGGAGTATTATACTCTATGGGGGGCATTATACTGTATGGGTGAAGCTACAGGGACATTATGCTGTGTGGGCATTGTAGTGTTTGGTAGCAGCCAAGGGGGCATGATAGTGTAAGGTGGTAACTATGCAGGAATTATAGTGTATGGTGGTAGCTATGGGGGCATTATACTGTATGGGGGAATCTATAGGGGCATTATACTGTATGGGCAGCACTGGGGGCATTATACTGTATGGCGGCAGCTATGGGGTATTATACTGTATAAGAGCAGCTATGGGGGCATTATACTGTATGGGGGCATCTGTGTGGGCATACTGTATGGGGCATCTGTGTGAGCATTATACTGTATGGGTGCATCTATGGAGGCATTATACTGTATGGGGGCAGCTATGGGGGCATTATACTGTATTGTGACAACTATGAGGGCATTATACTGCGTGTGGGCAGCTATTTGGCATTATACTGTGTGGGAGGCACTAAGGGAGCATGATACTGTATGGGCTGAAGCAGGTGTGTATAGGCGGAGATTGGGCGAGATTAGAGGCCTCACTTAAAAGGGAAAAAATTTGCCACTATGCGCCCAGCAGCGGTTGTCCCTCTTTGCGATACTTGAAAGTTGGGAGGTATGTCTATGTATCTATCTATCTATCTATCTATCTATCTATCTATCTATCTATCTATCTATCTATCTATCTATGCCATGTGTATCTATATATCCATCTATCTCATATTTGTCTATCTATCTATCTAATCTATCTATCTATCTATCTATCTATCTATCTATCTATCTATCCATCCACTCTTAGACGTTATTCAGAATAACGTGTTTTTCACGGCTAATTTGCATTCGCACGGGACACGTTTTCATGGATCCCTCATATCTTGGTGTCTATAGAGGAATCCGTGAAAACGGACAAAAATAAGACATGTTTTTTTCACGGATTCTTCACACGGTCCATTAAAACAACGGCCGTCACACGGACAGTTTACACGTTTGTCTGAATAAGCCATTAATCTGTCTGTTAGTCTTTTCTTGCAAAACTCACCTGTTCCATTTGACAGCACTCATCCCCTGTTGTCTATTTATTACTAATTGGCTGGAAAGAGTAGTATAAAAGGAAGTACAAAAAATAATTATTATAAATGGTTATGCTGACCTTTAATTTTGATGGATAGATAAGTGCTGACATTCAGTGCAATATCATTCTAAAGTGCACAAAATCAGCAATGAATATGTATTAATATAATAATGAGACGATCATAAATATGTTGTCTATTTCGCAAAAATGATGGGGAAAGCACAGCAAGTCAATATCTCGGGTGACATCAGGCTTGAGAAGGGAATAAACAATTTGTAAATTATAAAGATGTATTTTATATGCTTTTAATTCTTGTTATATTTCATAGACTAATATGTATAGGCCCACATTTACTGATATTGTCTAATTGTTAGACAGCGTAAACATAAACCAGGCAGGCACAAAATGCACCAAATTTTTCTAGTTTTATAGTGGTGCATTTTGCATGCTAATTTTTGCGCATCTTGAATGATCTGTTAGACACTTGTCCTTATACCACTTTCGATTTGGCTTTTTTTTGCGGCAGAATTTTGTGCCCGGCTTTTAGTGAATTTTTGGTGCACATTGGCACATTTTTAACAATGCCCCTTTCTGGCAAACCACACCCCTTTCTAAACACTTAAAATGTCTAGTGAGGTGCAAACATCAAAATTGCACCAAAATGCATTAAACTGCGCCAATTTGCACCATCTTTCAACACTTTTGAGACCCAGACACAGTAGTAAATCTGCCCCATAGACTTCTGCTGCTGAAAATAAACTACTGATACACCAAGGGGCCTAGGCCAACCCCTGATAATCAGCTCGATAGCATTATCCCTCCTCCACCAAACTTTACAGTTGGAATAATGCAGTCGGGTAGATAATGTTATCCTGGTATTTGCCTGGCATTGTGCTTGGTGATGCAGGTGCTTGGCCATAGAAACCCATGCCATGAAGCTCCCATGGCACAGTTTTTGTGGTTGTTAATGCCAGACGAGGTTTGATACTCTGCAGTTATTGAGTCAGAAGAGTGTTGGTGACTTTTATGCACTATGCGCCTCAGTACTCGGTGACGCCGTTCTGTAACTTTACGTGGTCTGCCACTTGATGTCTGAGTTGATGTGGTTTCTAAATGCTTCCACTTTGCACGAACGACCCTCACAGATGATCGTGGAATATCTAGGAGGGAAGAAATTCAATGAACTGACTTGTTACAACGATGGCATCTTATTACAGGACCACGCTCAATTTCACTGAGCTCTTTAGATCGACCCATTCTTTCACATGGCTAGGTGCTGGATTTTATACACCTGTGGCAATAGAAACAGAAGTTATAGTCTAGCCCCGGCCTTAAAAATACTACTTCAACGCATTCATAGTTTTCCAAATGTAGAGCTATTCAAGATCAAATAATTGTGGACCCCTTTATTCCTGGCAGACGTAGTTTCTCCTGTATGGTATACTGTCATTTTCTTAGAATTTCAAATCACACAACAGTCAAGTTGCAATAGTTTTTACTCCATCTGCATAATTACAGTCTATTGTGGAAAGGAACGAAAGACAACCTAGAGCCCCTGGCAGAATGGCTAGATCTGCCTCCATTTACATATGTAGAAATATACTGGAAACTTTTATTTCTTTGTGACTATAATTTATTGCTGAGATTCTAGTAAGCGCTCAAGGTTTATGGCCTAATTAACAAAGTATTTGGATGACAATGTATATGGGGCATTCTCTGGAGGGCATGCTTAAGGCTTTATGTATCAAAACTGTCCCTTAAAAACCTGTCCTTGTTGCACATAGCATTCAAAGTCCACATTTAATTTTTATGCAGTTTACAATATAAAATCGGTGATCTGATTGGGCCAAATTGTGCTCTGTATAAATATTAGTACATATTATTTGCAATACTGGCCTCACATAATGGGTAATGGATTGCTGGCCTATTGCTTGCAGTTGTGTAAATTGTGAACCTTTACTAAGAGCAGAGGAAGGGATTTTTTATTGTAGGTGACCAGAACCTATAGTTGCAATCATTAAGTTCCTATACGTAAGTGTACTGTATGTGTACATATAATTTCCCTTCAGAAATGACTTGAATTTATGTATAAATTACAATCTGGATACGTGACTGAATTTATCCTGTTTCATATTTTCTTTCCTCAGGATGGTTACATGAGTTTTCCAAACGTCTTGGACATCCATATCAACAAGTAGAAAGATTTAATTCACCCTCCAATGGTAGTGCACACACCAATGGTAGTCATGTGCTAAACCAATCAATATTGGAAACAACCGGTGGACCTCCCCTGCGGAGTTCTTATATCACGTCTTTATATTTCGCTCTCAGCAGCCTTACTAGTGTAGGATTTGGGAATGTGTCTGCTAACACAGATGCTGAAAAGATCTTTTCCATCTGCACCATGCTGATTGGAGGTGAGATAAGATGCTCTTTACAGTCTATTGGAAATTAGAATATATAAAGCTGTTGCTGACATTTTAGATACTGATCTGAATTGACAGTGTGTGGAGTGTTGGGATTTCTTGAAAATTTCTTTCAGAAACGAATCATCATAATAACAGGCCAGGGTTGCCATTAACAATAAGGGTATGTTCACACGCAGTGACCAAAATCGTCTGAAAATACAGAGCTGTTTTCAGGCGAAAACAGCTCCTGATTTTCAGATGTTTTTGTGCAACTCGCGTTTTTCGCAGAGTTTTTTTACGGCCGTTTTTGGAGCTGTTTTTCAATGGAGTCAATGAAAAACGCCTCCAAAATCGTCCCAAAAAGTGTCCTGCACTTCTTTTGACGAGCCGTCATTTTACGCGCCGTATTTTGACAGCGACGTGTAAAATAAAGGCTTGTGGGAACAGAACATTGTAATTCCCTTTGAAAGCAATGAGCAGATGTTTGTAGGCGTAATGGAGCCGTTTTTTTAGGGGTAATTCGAGGCGTAAAAAGCTCGAATTACATCTGAAAACAGTGCATGTGAACATACCCTCAATGGCAGAGCTGCAGAATTTTTGGACTGTATGTGTATATCTTTTTGCCTTCTCTCTAGACAGTATGCCTCCACTAGCAATATAAGTCTATGTTTTCTCATGAATTTCCAGTATGGATAGCACCATATTTATACTTTTATATATAGTCATGTGCATGTTCTCCTTCTGCTTAAATCCCTCTACCTACAATTTAATGTAACCTTGGGGTCAGAGTATAGGGATTTTCATTCAGCCGGCTGTGTATGACTACTCGTAATGGTAAATGGTTGAATCATGCAGGAAACTGCTCCGCTCTCTGAAGGCTTTCTATATGATAGCCAAAATATGCATTCAGTCAGTTAAGAACTCCAGCTTTTAATGAAAATGTTAAATCATTTTACGATCACTTTCAATAGTAAATGAAACAAAAGACCTAATTCTGTCCATCACGTCCCCCAAAAAAACTAAATATGCAATTCTTACAACTTTTCTACTCTACTGGATACCGATATATGTGGCGTGAATTACTGATTATTATCAAAAAGCATTTTTCCACCATTTTCCAGCTATGTGGAACACCAGATTGTAGAATGAGTTTCGGAAGACAATTGGTGTCAGGCTGGAGATTGTAATGAAAAGTCAGTTAAGAACTCCAGCTTTTAATGAAAATGTTAAATCATTTTACGATCACTTTCAATAGTAAATGAAACAAAAGACCTAATTCTGTCCATCACATCCCCCAAAAAAACTAAATATGCAATTCTTACAACTTTTCTACTCTACTGGATACCGATATATGTGGCGTGAATTACTGATTATTATCAAAAAGCATTTTTCCACCATTTTCCAGCTATGTAGAACACCAGATTGTAGAATGAGTTTCGGAAGACAATTGGTGTCAGGCTGGAGATTGTAATGAAAAGTCAGTAGCAATAATAGAAGCCAGTGGTGACACAGTAAAGATGTAGGTCAGTCTTCCTTCAGACTTATTATGGCTCATTTTCCTCAGTGCGTGTCCTAGTTACCTGTTTATCTTCTTTTTCTTACTGATAATTTAGTTATTATTGCTTTATATCATATTTGCCAACTATCTCCAATTGCCAAAGTGTCATCTGAAATAAGAAATACTCTTTGGACTAGTAGGGCAGACACATCTAGCTAGGACTCTGTTCGGACAGAGCATTAAGCCACAGACAGCTCCTCCGAACAAAAATATTCCCTTACACTGATCTCTGCTAATACAACAGGGAGAGGGAGTGACGTGAGTGGCTGCTTGTTGGATGTTCACATATGATTTCATGCAGAGACACTGGAGCGAGAAGGAGGAGGGTATGTTTTAGTTTTTTTGTTGAAACATATTGGCAGGCAGTTTATGGGGTCACTAAGAGCATCAGAACGTGTTCCTGAAACAGCATTAATAAATCTGCCCCTCTGTGTACAACTCAGCGGAAAATGTTGGCACTAAAAGTAATCCTTATTAAAGACGTTCTTCAGCATTAGTAAAACTTGGCTGCTTTCTTCCAAAAACCGCGCCACACTTGTCCACAATTTGTGTGTGGTATATTAGCTCAGACCCATTCACTTAAATAGAGCTGAGCTGCAATACCAGACACAAATTGTGGACAAGTGTGGCGTGGTTTATGGAAGAAACCAGCCATGTTTTTCTAATCCGGGACAACGACTATAAACTATAAAATATTAATTGGTTGTGTGTGAATGCACGGGTGAAATAAGAACCGTTATTAGTATTCTCTCTCCGGAGCTGCAACCCGCCGATCCTTCCACGTGTCCACGTCTGGGTCTGGTGGCAAACACAATGTTACTGGATAGAAAAGCAGGACCTCTTTCAGGCATTGCCTCTCAAGGATACGCTGGAATTCCACTTCTCTTCTGGATTTTTCTCACAAATTAGTCATCATTTTTTTTCTTTATCCCTCTACTTATGAACTAGTCATATTAATTGTAATTGTTGTATATATAATTGGTGATGAACAATAAATATGTATATATTTTTATGAAAATGCATGGAACTGTATACCACCCTTATTTTAAATTCCTAGATATTGTTTGTGAATGTTATAGCGTCTTTATCTGACGGTCTGAGCCCGTAACGCGTTTTCTTGCAGCACTGCAAATAAAAGAAAAAACTTGCTGTGCCTACCCTCCTCTGTGAGAGAAATCCAGCAGAGAAGAAGTGGAATTTTGCCGGGTATAGGTCCTATTTTCCTATCCACTTTTACAGAATTTTCTTTTGAATTTACACTTTTATTTTTCCTTACTTTGTGATATACTTTGAATCTCCTGTATTAGCAAATACTGAGAAATTTGTAAGGGCTACTATCTATTTAGTGTTCGAATTTCAGAACAATTTACCATCAACAATAATGTCCATTCCATTTCATGGAATATTTTCATCGTTCCTCAGTGAATAACAATTTAGAGCCTGACTTCAATTCCCAATCTGCTATTTAGAGGGCTTGAATCCCTTTTGAATAAAACGTAAATGCAGAAATTGTTCCTTTAGAGCCTGCAGCAATTTGAGCTCCCGCTATTTTAATGTCAGACGTTCACAATGTTTTACAACAGTGAAAGTGGTTACATTGTGTTCTACTAGAAAGTTTGTAAGCATCACCTGAGATACATCTCAGGTTTCTGCTGTTAGGGTATGTTCACATGGCATATGTGTGAAGCAGAAAAATACGGGGCTGATTTCAAGAGAAAACAATCTCTGACTCCGGACGTTTTTGTAGCTAATTTTCAAATAGTTTTTGCTTTTTGCAAGCTTTCTTCAGCGTATTTTGAAGTGCATTTTAAGACGTATTTGCAAAGCATTTTTTATAGGGTCAATAAAAAATTGGCTTGTAAAATGTTTCAAGAATTTACATGTCACTTCTTTTTTTATGAAGAATATTTTTACGTGGCGCTTTTTAATTTAGCAGAGTAAAAATACGCTTCAAATGAACTACACAGCGTATTATCCATGGAAATCAATAGGAAGCTGTTTGCATGCGTATTTCACGTGTATTTCTGAGCGTAGTAGGAGCGTTTTATGCTCTGAAATACACCTAAATATAAGCTGTGTGAACATGCCCTAATTCTACTCGGCACAGATTTCTAGTTGTTTTAGTAGAGAATTGCTCCACCAGCGGATCAGTGCAAAATTCTCTCTTTAGACCTTACAGGTGTCTCCATTGTACTAGTACTCCATACTAGTACTACTCGATATTTATTTATTTTTTTAAATGTATAGGGCTGGGTTCACAGTGTGTGGTTTTGCTGCGTTTTTAGCATGTATTGTTTATTTATTTTTTTGGTTGATGGACTCCCATCAAGAGACATGGAAGTTTCAACAAAAACACAGGGTGAACCCAGCCTATCACTGGAAACACAACCTCTGATATACTTGCTGCATTGAAAAAAAATTGTAACTATTGACTAAAACTAAATTGTTTAACATCAAATCCATGGTATTCAGTTATTTTCTGTAATAGATGAGTATTGGGTATTGACAAAATACCATTGGAGTATCATGTTTTAATTTATTAGATAGATAGATAGATAGATAGATAGATAGATAGATAGATAGATAGATAGATAGATAGATAGATAGATAGATAGATAGATAGATAGATAGATAGATAGATAGATAGATAGATAGATAGATACTTTTTATTATAGAAATCCTAATTCTGTACAATAGCTGTTGAGTTAAATAGTGAATAAATAATATGGTCACATAATGTACATTAGGCTAAATTATATATTAATGTAATAATAACATTGAAAACTATTTTGAAAAGCCTGTGAAAAGACCAAAATGACATGTACAATAATAGTTCTAGTTTTCGTTTTATCTTCATACAGTCTCTGTAAGGATACTTGTTGACTTCTCATTTTTACATTTTATCATTTATACCTTGATCTTTTGTTCAGCCCTCATGCATGCGGTTGTATTTGGTAATGTGACTGCCATCATTCAGAGGATGTACTCTCGAAGATCTCTCTATCATACCCGTACCAAGGACTTGAAGGACTTTATAAGAGTGCATCGTATGCCCAAGCCGCTCAAGCAGAGAGTGCTGGAGTGTTTCCAGACCACATGGTCAGTCAACAATGGCATTGATGCAAATGAGGTATGTGACATTAATGTGATCGGAACCATTTATTAGAACAAAATTGGTAGTGCTGTGGTAGGTATGTATTTGGCAATAAAATGACCGTGGTTGCCAGTCTCTTCTTTATTTCAATGAAGAGTCGGCTGTCATGAAAAATTCAGTTAAATAATATAACTGTAGTTTATTGAGAACTTAAGAAATGTATTCTTATTGCATATAGTGTGGTATCATAGCTTTAACTAAAGTAAATTTTGTGAAAACTCATCCACGAATCATAAATCTAAGTGGTAATGGATGTACTAAAATAAATGTGCCATTGTTTCTCTATTAAAACTGCCAGATGGCATAATAAATACTTAAACTACAAGCTGTGCTAGAAATAAAAGTAAAATAAAACAACAGCTAAAACAAACAGTAGTACCACAAAGTAAAACACCCAAATTTGTTCCTCGCCATAGATCAGAGCTATCTAAGTACAATGATCTTGTAATTATTCTACTGTCAAACAAATGATACATCAAAAGAAGCCGCCAAAACATATAAGCTGCAATATTTTGATCTGCTGACAACATAGAAAGATGCTATTTGCTGTACTTTGTTTATGTCTTGTTTCTTCACATGATCTTGGTTGGGGGGTTGGACACTTGTTTGATCTTCATAAAGTCTTTTATACAGTTTCACAATTATGTGTGCTAGAATCACTTTTTGAAATGTGTCCCAACGGCCAGGTCACTTCTGGTCTCTCCTGATCTAGATGAGGTCAGATCAGATCATTGGAGACTTGGTTTTACCCGAGATCCTATTCTTGTTAACAGAAGACTCCTATTGTCAGAAAAGAAGAAAAGCTTTGCACACTGAGGTCATGTAATTCCACCGCATGCATTCAAGATGACACAATAGCTTCTTCCATTGCCGGAGGCCAGATGTATCTGTGGAGATCCAAGTACAATAGAAACAACCACTGTCATTCTCTCGCTACACAGTGATGCAGATCAGTCTGCACTGGCAGTCACTCTTGTGTTAGATATAATAATACCTGTCACATTTCTCTTATACTTAAATGGGTTTGCTGCCATGTTGTTTCTGGGCTTTCTAGCTTTTTAGCATAAAATATAAAGATACATATAACAGTTTTAGTAATATACAATTTTATCGTCGCCCTACCACCTGTTTAACTATAAATATTCTGCATTGTGTTATACGTAGATTTGACTTATGGAAAATTCACTTTGTTTCCTGAGTGTAGTTTTTGTATTATTGGCAGTGCAGGAATTGAACACATACCTCACATCTGTACCCCCTTCCCCTTATCTGTTTTTGAATTTAGCTTCTTAGGGATTTTCCTGATGAACTAAGAGCTGATATCGCCATGCATCTTAACAAGGAGATCCTCCAGCTGCCAATATTCGAGTCTGCGAGTCGAGGCTGTCTGCGTTCTCTGTCTCTCAGCATTAAAACCTCTTTTTGCGCCCCAGGAGAATACCTTATCAGGCAGGGGGATGCTTTACAAGCCATATATTTTGTTTGCTCTGGATCCATGGAGGTGCTGAAAGACAATACTGTTCTTGCCATCTTAGGTGGGTTTTCATAGGACAATGAGGCATTCTTCTTTTCTCTCACCAAATAGTGGTCATCCACAAGACCGGAAAACATGCTAGAATTTCTAGATATATCAATTACAACAACAGTAGCCATAAAGATTATAATGAGGTTGGGTGTACTTTACAGAAAATATTAGGGCATTAAGATAACAGCAATTACATAATATATTTTTAATGGGAGTTACCGGACAGTGGAGCCTGTCAGCAGGCTATAGGCTGTTTTTATGACAGTCTATAGTCTGCATTTCAATTGAAAATTTCAGTGGCTGGTGACAGTCTATAGCTTACTAATGTGTACTTGAAGTGGTTTTCCACTACCGAACAACTGATGACCTATCTACCAGATAGGTCATCAGTATATGATCGGTGGGGTCTGACACACAGACCCTGCACCAATCAGCTGCTTCGGCTTCCTCCGGGCACTGGATGTCCTTTCTGGAAGCAGCAGATGGCTCCGGCCACGGTATAGCAGCCGAGCTGCAGTACTACAGCTCTGCTCCTATTCAAGTGAGCATGGCTGCTATGCAATGCACGGAGCCAACTGCTTAGAATGACATTCGGTGCCCGCAGGTAGCCGGAGCAGCTGATCGGTGCGTGGTCCATGTGTCGGACCCGCACCACTGATATTCTGATGACCTATCCGGTGTTCTCCAGAGAACTGTACACCCTTAACTTTTCTTGACTTGCGTTACGTTATAAAATTTGTCATGATACCTGTTCAATACAATCTCGCACCATCCAGTAAAGAAATATATACATTAACGTTTTTTTTAACATAGTCCATGACCGACGAATGGCTGACAGATGGTACTTATCAGAGGCATCCGTCACTGCCATCCAGTAAACAAAATGAATACGTTAAAAGAGTCTATAGGTGACAAATGGCTGAGTGATGGCTGATGGATGGCCTCCGTTGTTTTGACGGAATGAATAACGCAGTCAACTACAGTATTGATTCCGTCAAAATAACGGAACCCGTACACAAAAGTGACAAATGGAAACCATTTGCAATGGATTCATCACCATTGAAATAAATGGTGATGCAAACAGATACCTATGGTTTCCGTTTGTTTCAGTTTCATGGGTTCCCCTGATGGAAAGCTCAGACGGAACCTATGAATGGAGTTCCAACGCAGATGTGAATGAAGCCTTAGTATTTTACCATTGGTGGATGTTAAAAAGAGAAGGTGAAACTAACTCTTTGATCCTTCCAGGGAAAGGAGATCTGATTGGTTCAGACAATCTCAACAAAAACCGGGTGATTAAGACCAATGCCAATGTGAAAGCCTTAACTTATTGTGATCTGCAGTATATCAGTTTGAAGGGACTTCGGGAAGTCTTAGAGCTCTATCCAGAATATTCTCACAAATTTATCTCTGAAATCCAGCATGATCTCACCTACAATCTTCGGGAAGGCAGTGAAGCAGATGTAAGTTTATATCTTGTTATGTGGTAGTGCTGTTATAATAATTTGCTATTATATATGTCATTACATCAGTTAAAGTGATTATTTTTTGAAAATGTTAAAACAAAGGAGTATGGGGAAATGGGCAAAAAAAGGCAGAATTCTGCACAGTCAAATTTCCATGTCAGCTTTGTGCAATGTTTATTTGTGAACTGTTCATGAAACTCAATGAAAAATGTATGAATATATAAAGCATTTGTGATTCTAGTATCAGGTCAAACCTGAAGTTTATTTCATAAATGTGAACATTCTGTTTCATGCTGAAACTCGTACTTTTGAAATATAGCAATTATAGAAGTGAGAAAAGAGAAATCAATGGAAGTTGGTTCATTCGCAGACAGAAAATGATACTCGTTTAGAGATATGTAATGATAACAATCCATGGTAAGGGTATTAATAACAAAGACTTCTATTATGTAGCTGCAGAAACATTATTCCCCTGCTCGTGTGCTCATTTTCTATTCTATTCTCCTCCTCTTCTGGTTTGCGGTCTGCTCGTTAGTAGTTTGTGATTCAATTAAAGAGAAACTGTCACCAGATTTCACAATACAAACTGCATACATTATTAGATAGATCTTTTAGACCTGATGAAGCTGGTGTACTTACTTTGAAAATCCATGGCTGTAAAACATTTTTTCAAAGTTTTCCAGCCTGATATTAAAATAAGCATTTCATGAGTTTAGTCTCTGGCTGAACTAATAAAATGCTTATTTTAATATCAGGCGAGATAACTTTCAAAAAGGAATATACAGCCATTCTGACATAGATTTTCAAAGTTAGTACATCAGTCTCATTAGGTCTAAGATATCTATTTCATAATGTATGCAGTTTGTATTGTAAAATATTTGGTGACAGTTATTCTTTATTTTTTCTGTCTTAATTAGGTTACAATCAAAAGAGTAAGGCCTCAATCACACGGCATGGTGTCATATGGAGCACCTACCATTCTGTATTTCGGAACCATAGGCACTTAGTTTGCCGCTGTTTCGTGTCTCTGCGAGTCGCTCTAATCTTTCCATGGCAGCAAAGTGAACAAAGGCGGATTATATGGTGCCGTGAGCAAAGATCAGGAGTAGGCTGCTATGGTCTCCCCACTTCTCTATGTACTCCATTGAATATAGTTTACATCCCTTTATTTAGGGAACACCGTAAAGTAAGAGAATGACCTGCTCTATCTTTGGAAACAAAGCAATCCATACTAACATAATATTCTACATAAACAACTACAATAGGTTTAGCACAATATAAGACTATCACTTGAGTATGAAATGTTAAGTAAATTTATTTAGTCAGGAAAATTGTAGTGATTTGGAGAAACTATGATGCATGGCAGATAACTTCCTTACTGGGGTTTTCAAAGTAGTTCTGCAATGTTATATTATACTTTGTGTTTCAATTCCTTACCATTTTCTAATTTTCTGTTTGCTGTCAGTAAATTGAAAAATTCTTTGCTTACATTCATAGGCTGAAACCCATCCTGATAAGCTGACATTCACCCGGATGCATGGCTCATTAACAGGGCTGCCATTTGAAATATCAGGGCCCTATACAGTCAAATGGTTATGTCCTACATCTTCTATATCCCATCTTGTAAGCCATAATATACATTTAGTGGGAGATTTGAAGGGGGATAATATGATCATAATGCAGTTGTTTTTATGCTCCCTTTCAAGCCCATAACATATATTTGGGAGCGGGACAAAACTTATCTGGGGCATGTAAAATTAATGGGCCTTATGTTTACAAATTGTTGCCTATTAAATGGAGCCCATTCAATAACACTGGGGCTCCATGTAAGGTGGGTGCAGTCCACAAGCTCATGTATACCCCTTTTTTGGACTATTTAGCCTGGGAACCTGACTACAGTACCATCTGTACTGCCTGAGGTGGCCCTGTCATTAGAACGAAAAGCTCTGATACACTGTAATGAGCTGTGCAGTTGTGTGAGCAGGACATGATCAGAACAGGTTTTCAGCCTCTGCATGTTATCAATGAATGTGTCTATTCACTGACAGTAAGCACACATCTTGCAAATGGGTTTTAATTCCTCACCACATATAAGTTGCAGACATTGCTTATTATACAATGGTTAATTTGTATTTACATGAAACCGGAAAACCCCTTTAATAGTATAAATAACCTCTGGCCCTACACGTTTAGTTTTGTCAGAGAAATACAGTAATCAGAAAGATATATTTTTCCTTTCACAGAATGTGTTTTGAACTGTGAATTCGGGCTTTAAACAGTTTCAGACTGCCTGAGGCTCCAAATTTCACACAAACGAATTGTTCAAAGATTAAAAAAAAGCAAAAACAAACCTTAGCTTATTTCATAGAAAAGGAGAGGCTCATACCCGTGCTGTGTTGATGGCAGTAGAATCACAGAAGAATTAAAAGATGTCTCAAGGAGCATAGGTGTCAGTGAGATATCTTACCCCCCTCTGTGACCAGCTTTAGACTCACTATGCTTGGATCAATTCTTCATCCATAAAATATCTGTTGCCATCGGTGCTGAGTACACCAACATAGAAACTACAATATTTTAAAAATTAATGAGAAACAAACAAGAGATAAAGTTTCTCACAATGTTTGTCATTCCTCAGTATTTTCTGCATGTTCCTAAAACAGTTTTGTAGAAATCCTGTAGACAACACAGTGGTTAATTTCCTGCTGATCGCTTCAATTTTTGGCAAATGAATGGCTTAGGGATGGGGTGAAGCTTAACAATCTTTGTATCCTACTGCAGATGGGGGAGGCTCCTGCTGCAGCCAGGTGTCTTACCGCTAGACACTATTTTGAGGAGAAGTGGGATTGGCATTTGATCTCCTGGAATACATATATAAGAATTCTTTATATATTACTCAATTTTATTTGCAATATGAGGCCAAATAGAGTAAAAGGAAAGCTGTAGCTTAACGGAGGAATTTCTCAGATATCTTCTAAATTTTTTTGCAAGTTTTCTATGTTAAGTGTTCCTTTAATAAGGCTAAAAGCCTTCAAATGTAGCTTTTATTGTCAGCACAGAGCAGTTCACTGATATACCTTGTATGTTAATGAGATAATAACGAACAGAATATTATAAGAGGATTGTTATTCAGGGCACTTAGTTTAGAAAACCCATTTTTAAATATTCTGTTAGGGAATTCTGAGTTAACAGAGGGGGTCCCTGGATAGGACCCTCATCTATTAGCGAGAGTGGAAAGTGGCTACAAAGAACTCTTGCTCTGGAGCACCCAACACATTCATGTTGTACGTGGACAGCCCATTGATTACATTAAAGGGGTTGTTCCCTTTAAGAAAAATATCAGCAATGCATTTTAAACCGTATTTTTGGTAAAGTTACTATTTGACTTTATTTGCAGTTCAGCACCATTTTCCCGGCGCCAAAACCCACGCCCCATGTTATGACAGCTGTATCTGCCCTTACAGCTGGGACTCTCATCCATAATGTGGCCGAGGATGGAGGAGCATCTAACTAGACACGTCACTCTGCATCCTTTATTGTAGAACACTTCTGCGCTTGTCTCCATGACGCACTGCATTATAATAAAGGATGCAGAGAGACGTGTCTAGTCACATGCTCCTTGACCATATTACTGTATGTAAGGATAAATAAGATACATTTGTCATAACAAGGGGCCGTGGCTTATGACCCCAGGAAAATGGGTGTAAATAAAGTCAAATAGTAAGTTTACCAAAACTACTGTTTAGAGTTCACTAATATTTTTCTTAAAGTGACCAATCCCTTTAAGGACTATGTAATGCTCAATTTTCACTGTAGTGGCACTGCTTGCAAATTGAAAACTTGTTTCCAGGTTCCTCCACAGATTACAGCTGATAGCTAGGAAAACTAGGAGTAGGACACCCTAAGGGTATGTAATCATGGCTTATTTTCGGCCATTTTTCGGGCCGTAAACTACCAAAAAACGTCTGGAAAGTCGGAAGCAGAACGCCTCCAAACATCTGCTCATTGATTTCAATGGGAAAAACAGCGTTCTGGTCTGACGGGGCGTTCTTTTACGCGGCCATTTTGAAAAAACGGTGCGTAAAAAAACGCCCCGTAAAAAGAAATGCATGTCACTTTTTGAGCCATTTTTGGAGCCGTTTTTCATTGACTCTATAGAAAAATAGCTCCAAAAACGCCCGTAAAAAAACGCAGCGAAAAACACGAGTTTGCTTAAAAAACGGCTGAAAATCAGGAGCTGTTTTCTCTTGAAAATAGCTCCGTATTTTCAGACGTGTTTTTGCTAAGCGTGTGAACATACCCTTATTGTTAGGGAATCCATCTAACAAAACGGGTTTGTCCAAAGTGAAAAACTCTATTAACATTTTTCGGGGCTGTTAGCTGTACAGTCATTGCATATGACAAATGTTCCATTTTTATCACAAGGACATGTAAATGTAGCAGTAGTAAAAATAACATTTCACCAGTGTATCAAAGATGCACAACCCATTTACATGGAATGATACAAGTCCCATAGTCAGTAAGTGTAACCTTTCATGTAAAAAACTTGCACAACTTATTTTGCATTAATTTACATTAGCACTAAGGCCTAATTGGAATTTCCACATTACATTGCACTGAAGTCTATATTTTATACTGTTCTGCGATTGATTTCAGTTGACGCTGTGTGCAGCATATAGATAGCACGGAACACAGAGCATAAACTTGAATTAATAATCCCTCAGAGGACGGGGGTTTTCAGCCTCACAGAAATGTCTACAGATCCTAAAAATAGGCTCTCAGATCTATTCATAGCTACACTGAGCGGCAGCCTCTGTTGGTGAAATCCCACTGGGAGAAAACGCTATAAATAAAACCTGCTGTGCTGGGTTTCCTCTTCGTCTACTTAATTAACTGAATAAAGCTCCTTGAACAAATAAGAGAGGGTATGTGAAGCTTTGCAGGTGCCACTGTTGAGATTTAGTTACAAATGAATAGGTGTTTGCCCAGATAATTAACATGACTATTTAGATGGGTAGTTATTTCATTTTGATTACATATTTGTAATTCTTTGTACTCGCATATGATTTGTGTATAGATTTGTGTACGTATTATTAGAGAAGAAGTCTGTAAAGGTGGTCATAGACCTGAAGATAATTCTAGCAATCTATGGTTAGTGGTCAAAGCTAAAAGGGTCCATGCACATGGCAAAACCGCGTGCATGGACCCTGTATGACGGAAAACGGATTCAATATGGTTCCGCATAATGGAGACGTAGGCACTTCATGCGCTGCTTGGTGTCTCTGTGGGACACCGTATTCTCCCCAATGCTTCTAGTGTGTTGAAACATGCCATGATTTGTTTTCTGATAGTACAGTATGCACTTATAGAATTCTGTAGGTGTTGTATTTGGAATGCATGTGTTTCAGATCCTGTGAGCATGAGGCATTACTATTAACCATATTACTCCTAAGGCTCTGTTCGGATTGTTAATGCCATCTCCCTCTGTAAAAAGGACCGTGCTGCCGACAACGATTATTTTTTTAGGCAGCATAAAAGCTGCGATCAGCCGACAAACAAGCGGTTGCTTGTTTGTCGGCTGATAACTGCTAAGTTTATACAGGCCAATGATCAGGAACGAGAGTTCTTATGAATGCTTAGCCGATCAGCCCGTGTAAATGGACCTTTACTAAGGTCTGTCTCGATGACATAATCTCCTTAAGATAGTCATAAATGGTAAATCCGGTTTTATAATGATTTGATTTTTTGCATATTCATTATGTACTACTGTTCATGAACTCTTACTGGCTCATTAGAAAGGTCTGATGGTTGCTGAAAAGATCTGGTCCATTGAAAAAATATGAGAATGAGCTGCCTGTGATATATTGACTTGCAAGGAAGTAATCATTAGACAGTTATTTGGCATTGCAAGTTTCCCTGTGCCCAGCTGGGCATGAGCAGGAGTCTGCTGGGAGACCGCAATCAGCCGTCGCGGCCACACCAGTTACTTCCCTTTATAATCAAGCAGATGTATTCTCAGAGTTAGCGCCTTACACAAAGATATGGATCCACTGCCAGAATGAAGCATAAAGGGCTGGCAGGGAAGTAATTGCTCGATACAGAATGACTCTGCTCAGAGAATTGTTCGAGTAGAGCCAGCAGGGAGCTATGTGAGGAAGGTAATTGTACAGATACGATTAGTCCCTATTTAGTGACAAATCAACTGATGCAATAAATAACCTCAAATCAAGACTGTAGAGGGGTTATAAGGGTGCCAAAGCATTCTGTTTGTGAATCCTGGTGACACACCACATAAGTTGGCTCTGCTGATTATTATAATATATGGGGCCACCATGATTGGTTATGTATAACACAATACTTCTTTATAAAACTATATAACTCAATATCAGTTTAAAGATGTATCCTCCTCAGCAAGAACATTTCTATATAAACATATTTATCTTACAATTAGGGAACAATAGATCGACTCCTTTACTAAATACGTTATTTTCAGAACAGTATGGGCCAAAAGTTTTGAGACTGACACAAATTTGGGTTTTCACAAAGTTTGCTGCTTCAGTGTTTTTAGATCTTTTAGTCAGATGTTTCTATTGTATACTGAAGTACAATTATAAGCATTTCATACGTTTTTAAACATTTTTTGACAAATACATCAAGTTTATGCAAAGACTCAATATTTACAGTGTTGACCCTTCTGTTTCAAGACTTCTGCAATTCGCCCTGGCATCCTGGATGTTAGCTTCTGGGCCGAATCCTGACTGATGGCAACCCATTCTTGCCTAATCAGTGCTTGGAGTTTATCACAATAACTGTGGTTTTTTTTTGTCCACCCGCTTTTTGAGGATTGACCAAAGGGCTTGAGATCTGGGGATTTTCCTGGCCATGGACCCAACATTTCAATGTTTTGTTCACCAAGCCACTTGGTTATCACTTTTGCCTTGTGACATGGTAGTCCATCATGCTGGAAAAAGCATTGTTCATCACCAAATTGCTCCTGGATCGTTGGGAGAAAGTGCTCTTGGAGGATATATAGATACCATTCTTTATTCATGGGAGTGTTCTTAGGCAAAATTGTGAGTGAGCCCACTCCCTTGGATGAAAAGCAACCAAACATATGAATGGTCCCAGGATTCTTTACTGTTGGCATGACACAAGACTCATGATAGCGCTCACCTTTCCTTCTCCGGACAATCATTCTTCCAAATGTCCCAAACAGTCTGAAGGGGGCTTCATCAGAGAAAATACCTTTACCCCAGTCCTTTGCAGTCCAATCTCTGTACTTCCTGCAGAATGTCAGTCTGTCCTTGATGTTTTTCATGGAGAGAAGGGGCTTCTTTTGCTGCCCTTCTTGACACCAGACCTGCCTCCAAAATCCTTCGCTTCACTGTGCGTGCAGATGCACTGACACCTGCCTGTTGCCATTTCTGAGCAAGCTCTGCACTTGTGTTGAACCGATACCGTATCTGAATCCTCTTTAGGAGACGGTCCTGGCACATGCTGGATTTTCTTGGGCGCCCTGAAGCCTTCTTCACCGCAATTGAACCGCTCTCCTTGAAGTTCTTGATGATTTGATAAATGGTTGATCTATGAGAAAACTTAAAAGCAGCAATGTCCTTGCCTGAGAAGATCGCTGAAATAATGTTAGCAGGTCAATTTGTGGCAGTGCAGAAATGCAGTGGAAATTGGGTTTTTGTGATTAAGTTAATTTTCATGGCAAGTAATGACTTTGCAGTTAATTGTAATTCATCTGATCACCTTCATAACAATCTAGAGTTAATGCAAATTGCCACTATAAAAACTGAATAAGCAAACTTTGTGAAAAACAAAATTTGTATCAGTCACAAAACTTTTGGTCAGGACTGTACCATATCCCATTACAATGACTTCTCCAACTTATTGTTGTTACTTATTGTTTTATTTTTAGTTAAAAGGGGTATTGTGGTTTCAACAAATAAAGCGTATTTTATGTGTAATGAGTTAGACTTACGTTATATCCCCTTGTAGATATTGCCACACATACCCCTGTAAATAGTGCCACACTCCCCCTTGCAGATAGTGCCACACAGCCCCCCTTGCAGAAAGTGCCACACAGCCCCCTTGCAGAAAGTGCCACACAGTCCCCCTTGCAGAAAGTGCCGCACAGCCCCCCTTGTAGATAGTGCCACACACAGCCCCCCTTGTAGGTAGTGCCCCCCTAACAAATTACAATTTTTTTACTCACTTAGCACCGTTCCTGCGACGAACTGAGCTGTTTAACAGCCTAGGCAGCATACTATGAGACGCCAAGACGGGATCCTTGCATAGGCCAGCATGATCCGGTGAAGTCATTACGCTGGCCTGCACAAGGATCCTGTACCAACGCCTTATAGGCTGCAGGCAACGTGGCCTGTAGCCTAGTGAAAGGCAGAGCAGGGAAATAGCTCCCTGCTCTGCCATAGTATTCAATAGTAGCATCTGCGTTCTAAGGAAGCAGATACAATTGAATGTGGCAGCCGCCAAGGGCCCTGGATGGCCTAGGCTTGTGACGCCACCAGGCATGAGGGGGCTGTGCCGCCCAGCACATACATGTTATGTGCCAGGCCAGGCAGCATGGGCATCCTCATGCCGCTGGCCCCGTAGCAGCAGCTATGGCTGCTACAGCGGTAGTTCTGCCACTGGGTTACAGTATGTTCATACTTGTGGTTTCTGTTAAAAGCAAATACCAGGACACAACGCATTGTTGGATTCATCATACAATAGATACCACACCGGTGCCCGATTGACCCTGTTGACTTACAATAGGGCCCGTAAGGTTCCATCGTGCAGTCCTTTATTCGACAGAAAAATAGCATTGTATGCAGTGATATTCTTATATTCAAATCTGATGGAACTGCCAACGTAGCCTGAAATTTTTCAAAAACATAAAGCATCTATGGTAATAGTATCATTTTAATTAATTAATGCAATGCGATGTGCAATATTCATTGTTTATGTATATATTGAATACCTCATACGATCAATACAGTATATGTCATGGCAATTTAGCCAGTTTAGGCTGTTTGTCCATAGCAATCAGAGGGAAGAAAGCAAGTAGGAACTGTATCTGCCTTGTAACAACAGATTACAACTCATAGTAGGTATGTCTAAAATAATAAATGTAGTTATTTTTATGACAATACTATTTTAAAAGATTGTAATGAAAGCTCCCCACAAACGTAAAACTTATGCTATCAAATGTCTTTTTTTATCAGCCCGATCAAGAGAGCAATGGAGGTTTGATTCAAAAGCTTCCATCCATTTTGGAAGATGATGAATTTGAAGATGATGAGAAATGTCCCTTGCCGGTTAGCCCAAGAGGAGTGAGCCCAGTTGATTCCTCTCTAAAGGTGCCTAAAGCATATAGCTCTCCGATGCTATCTCCTCTGACACCACGTTCTTTTAAATCTCCCACTAAGAGAGCAGACAAGAGCTTTGGGGACATGCTTGGATCAAGTGAAAAGGGCAAGTTCCATGTCGGAGATGGGGGAAGACCTTGTAAACTTCAACTTCCTGCTTTCAGTATCAATGTTCCACCTGTGCTTAGTCCCAGGTAAGTAGACCCTATACGCTATGAGAAGGTAGGGGCTTATTGAACCCAAATATTTTCTTGGGTGGGGAAGGAGCATCAAAATGAATGGAGTACAATTAAAATGTCTGTTTCTTAATGTCAAATATCTGCCTCTTGGCAGATCTAAGACTAATAAAGGTAGTAAATCTGAGTGAACAGACCAGGAATAAAATGAGTATAGTAACTCGGACGTATAAGAAATAAAAAGGGTTTAAATTGACATTTTGTGAAATTTCAGGCATACCACTAACATTTATAAGTCTATAGTAGTCTCAGTTGGATTCAAGCAAAGAGCTAATGTCTATCCCTTTAAGAACTTATGGACATTTTTACTCAATCTTCAGTTCCAGTATCCATACTATAAAATTTGGTCTGGATATTAGATAACTATTACTGATCCCACCAACAGATTTTTACATACCTACTGCTGCCAAGTAGACATGAGACATTTTCCTATAATGTGTCCTTTGCTTGCCTTACCATCTATTAAGACAAGGAAAGATATTGTTAGTTTCAATGACACCACTACCTGTGCACTCTATCATTTTACAGTCAATGGTGTTGAGTACTCACAAAAGAGATGCAGAAGGCAAATGTCATAGATACAGGAAGGTGGAAGCACAAGCTCACGGGCCAGAGAAGGATATCTACTTAGCAATTTCCGGTAAATACATTCAACATTTTGTGCGGCATTGTCCTTTATTTCCGGAAAAAAACTGTTTTAGAAGACTCCATTTGGTTAATTTATTCTAAGTCCTACTGATAAAAGTTCTTGAACTCTACATTAAGAGCCACTAGAGTATATTGAATTCTTTTTGAAGGGTATTTCAGTACAAGATGTAATATAAAATGAAGTGTATTACCTAGAGGATGCTGCCAAGTTGAGAAGCTTTTTATTGTTATCTAAAACAAAGCCTGGAAATCAGCGATGAAAGAAACATGCCTCTACTGTTACCTACAAAACTCACTGAATACAAATCAGCTATGCAACAAAGTTACTCATACATTCTAATCTGTGTAAAGAATAAAGAAAATAACTGTATTAGCAGCACAGCTTGATACTATAACAAGGTAGTTTCCTGCTTTTATGTGTTACAGAGTGTGAAAATACATACACGCTGCTAATAGACATGTCCAGATATTACACTGTTGTGAGAACACATTAAGTTTGACACTTTGATATCCAAGGTCATTGTCACTTGCAGGGCTGCTCCAGGTTTATGTGGGCCCTTGGGCGACACAAACTTAGTTCCCCCGCAAAGGGGCCTACTAACGGCGGCAGTAAAATGTCAGAAAACGTCACTTTGTGCCCCCATATAGTCGTTAGGCCCTTTTTATGCTCCTATATAGAAGTTGGGGCCCCAGTTTGTACGTCCATAAATGTAGTGCCCTCTGTAGATAGTGCCACACAGCCCCCCTCCCAGGTAGTGCCACACAGCCCCCTCCCTAGTAGTGCCACTCAGCCCCCTCCCAGGTAGTGTCACACAGCCCCCCCTCCCTGGTAGTGCCACACAGCCCCCACCTCCCAGGTAGTGCCACACAGCCCCCACCTCCCAGATAGCGCCACATGGCCCCCACCTCCCAGGTAGCGCCACACGGCCCCCACCTCTCAGGTAGTGCCCCACAACCCCCTCCTCCCAGGTAGTGCCACACAGCTCCCCTACTGGTAGTGCCACACAGCCACCCTCTCTCGTAGTACCACACAGCCCCCCTCCCTGTAGGTAGCGCCTTTGGGGTTCCCTCTAGGAGTGGAATCCCCAGCCTGAGCATTGCCGATGCTCTGGCTGGGGATTCGGCTTCATGAGAAACCCCTGACGTCACTGTCCAAATATGGACAGTGTTGTCAGGGGCAACATCAGAGCCATAGTCCTGGGCAGAGCACTACTAACACTCTGCCTGGGACTCCTGCTCTGCTCACGACATCACTGTCCATATATGGATAGTGATGTGTGGAGCAGAGCTGAAGTCCCAGGCAGAGCCCTAGTAAAGGCTCTGCACCGGTACTCCAGCTCTGGGGAAGCCCCTGACATCACTGTCTATATACGGCTAGTGATGTCAGGGGCAACCCCAGATAAAAAGTCCCAGGCAAAAGGCTACTAGCACTCCTCCAGTGACATTGCTCTGATCCTGACAACACTGCCCAAAGATGTCCGAAGTCCCGGAGCAAAGCCACTTGTAGCACTCTGCCTGGGACTCCTTCTTTCTCTCTGATATCACTGTCCATATAAGGACAGTGATGTTAGGGGCTTCCCCAGAGATGGAGTCCCGGTGCAAAGCCACTTATAGCGCTCTGCCTGGGACTCCTTCTCTTCCTCTGACATCACTGTCCATATATGGACAGTGATGTTAGGGGCCTTCCTAGAGACTAAGTCCTGGAGCGGAGCCGCTAGCACTCTGCCTGGGACTCCTTCTCTCATCCTGACATATATGGACAGTAATGCCGTGACATCGGCAGCGACAGCACCCGGCGGCCGAGTGGGCCCCCCAGGGTAGTGGGCCCCGTTACTCTTGAAAATATGCAGGCTGCGGCCAAGTGAGTAAATCTGAGTGGGGTTAGTGCCGGAAGTGGACCACTCCAGCCACCTGACGTGATTTGACTAACTCAGGTCAGGTGACTGGACTGGTTCATTCCCGGGCCGGCACCGACCTCACTCAGACCGCCGCCGCGTGACCTGCTAAATGTGAGTCACGTCAGGCAGGACAGAGAGCGGTAAGCTACCGCTCTTCGCTCTGTGGCCTATGTCATATATCCCAACCGTCCCGGATTCAGCGGGACAGTCCTGGATTCCGGGGGTATGTCCCGCTGTCAACTGTATCCGCGTCCTCAGGACGCAGATACAGTTGAACCCAATACTGAAGCAGGGAACCGTCAGCTCCCTGCATTAGCATTAGTTCAGAGCGGAGGAGCAGAGGGAGCTCCTCCGCTCGCCGAGGACTCCCTGGGCACAGCCCTACTTTAAGCACCGTGCCCAGGGAAGCCCTTAACTTCACTGTCCATATATGGACAGTAAAGTCAGTGGCTACTGATTGAGCGGAATCCCCGTTGCCGATGATCTGGCCAAGGATTCCGCTCCTAGAGGAAACCCCTGAGGTCACTGTTTATATAGGGAGATTGACGTCAGGGGCTCCTCCTGGGGCGGAATCCCCGTCCAGAGTCGGCAACGGGGATTCCACTCAAGGAGTAGCCACTGTTGTCACTTTCCATATATGGACAATGACATCAGGGCTTCCCTCTAGGAGCATAATACCTGGCCTATGGTCTGGCTGAGGATTCCACTCCTAGAGGGAGCCCCGGTGGTGCTATTTGCAAGAGGGGGGCTGTGTGTGGCACTCTGCACAAGGGGGGCTGTGTGTGGCACTCTGCACAAGGGGGGGCTGTGTGACACTCTGCACAAGGGGGGGCTGTGTGGCACTCTGCACAAGGGGGGGCTGTGTGGCACTCTGTACAAGGAGGGGTGTGACACTATCTACAAGAGGGGGTGTTTGGCGCTTTCTACATGCGGCTGTGTGTGTTAGGCTATCTAGAGGGGGCTGTGTGTGCTGAGGGATAATTATTACCATCTGGGGCACTGTGGATTAACATAAATGTAACTACACCATAACAGTTAAGCGAGCTGTTACATTTATACAGTCTTACAATTACAATATGCCCTTTGAAGGCAACCAGAAGGCTGATGTGGCCCTCGGTGAAAGTTAGTTTGACACCCCCATTCTAGAGGGAGCCCCAATAGAGCTATCTACAGGAAGGGGGGTGTAGCTTTATCTATGGGAAGGGGGGTATATGTGTGGCACTATCTATAGGTGTGTGTGGGTGGTACTATCTACAAGTGGGTGTGTGTGGCACTTTCTACGGAGGGAACTGTGGTATTATCTACAGAGGGCACTGTGGTATTATCTACAGAGGGCACTGTGGCATTATCTACAGAGGGCGATGTGGCATTATCTAGGGGGGGAGTGTGGCACTATCTGCAGAGGGCACTGTCATTATCTACAGTGGTAAATGTGGCATGATCTACAGAGGAAACTGTGGCACCAACTACAAAGAGCAGTGTGGCACCATCTACAGAGGGCACTGTGGCATTATCTACATGGGGCACTGTGGCATTATCTACAGGGGGCACTGTGGCATTATCTGCAGGGGGTACTGTGGCATTATCTACAGAGGGCACTGTGGCATTATCTACAGAGGGCACTGTGGCATTAACTACAGAGCGCACTGTGGCATTATATATGGGGGAGTGTGAGGCACTATCTACAGAGGGCACTGTGGCATTATCTACAGAGGGCACTGTGGCACTATCTAAGAAGGGGCTGCCCAATCTGTATATTCTTGTGTCTGCCAAACGCTGCCAACTGAGCAGCAAGACTGCATTTAGCGACATTTAAACTGGATTGTTAATATAAGCACGTGGAGTAAACTCGCAAATTTCTGTTAAGTTCAAACCTAGCGGTATTATTCTAGTAATGGAGTATTATTATGGTAATGTAGTATTATTATGGTAATTTAGTATTGTTATAGTAATGTAGTACTATTATAATAATGTAGTATTATAGCAATGTAGTATTGTTATAGTAATGTAGTATTATAGTAATGTAGTATTGTTATAGTAATGTAGTATTATAGTAATGTAGCATTATAGCAATGCAGTATTATTATAGTAATGTAGTATTATAGTAATGTAATATTATAGTAATGTAGTATTGCTATAGTAATGTATTATTATTATAGTAATGTAGTATTGTTATAGTAATGTAGAATTGCTATAGTAATGTAGTATTATTATAGTAATGCAGTATTATTATAGTAATGTAGTATTATTATAGTAATGTAGTATTGTTATAGTAATGTAGAATTGCTATAGTAATGTAGTATTATTATAGTAATGCATTATTATTATAGTAATGTAGTATTGTTATAGTAATGTAGTATTATAGTAATGTAGCATTATAGTAATGTAGTATTATTATAGTAATGTAGTATTGTTATAGTAATGTAGTATTATAGCAATGCAGTATTATTATAGTAATGTAGTATTATACTAATGTAGTATTGTTATAGTAATGTAGTATTATTATAGTAATGCAGTATTATTATAGTAATGTAGTATTGTTATAGTAATGTAGCATTATAGTAATGTAGTATTATAGCAATGCAGTATTATTATAGTAATGTAGTATTATACTAATGTAGTATTGTTATAGTAATGTAGTATTATTATAGTAATGCAGTATTATTATAGTAATGTAGTATTGTTATATTAATGTAGCATTATAGTAATGTAGTATTATAGCAATGCAGTATTATTATAGTAATGTAGTATTATACTAATGTAGTATTGTTATAGTAATGTAGTATTATTATAGTAATGTAATATTATAGTAATGAAGTATTATTATAGTAATGTAGTATTGTTGTAGTAGTTAAAATAACTAACTGAGTGATTAACAATAATTTTGTATTGCATCAAATTTGAAGGTAATGCGGCCCGTCAACTTCACATTTTTTTCTATGTCCAGCACATTTACCCAGCCAAGTTTGAGACCCCTGCACTAGATAGATTTTTTTTTTGGTGCATGAGGAGGTTTTCAACCATTTATAGAGAGAAAGGACAGGGAAAATAAATTACAGGCTGCCGGAAGGTGAAAAAAATGCCATTTTCCCCTGATCCTATATTATAAGTTTTATACTTTCACATGTACTACTTATTTATGCAAAAAGATTATAATGACAAGTAAGCTTTAACCCCTAGGCGCACCACGACGCAACTGTACGTCCGGGAGGCCAGTGCCAGGGGCATAACTAGGAAAGACTGGGCTCCATAGCAAACTTTTGACTGGGGCCCCCCTGTAGGTAACGCCATACAGCCACCTCTGTAGATAACGCCATACAGCCCCCCCTGTAGATAACGGCATACAGAACCAACCCCCCTGTAGATAACGCCATACAGCCCCCCCTGTAGGTAACGCTATACAGCCCCCCCTGTAGGTAAACGCTATACAGCCCCCCTGTAGGTAACGCCATACAGCCCCCCCTGTAGGTAACGCTATACAGCCCCCCCTGTAGGTAACGCTATACAGCCCCCCCTGTAGGTAACGCCATACAGCCCCCCTGTAGGTAACGCCATACAGCCCCCCCTGTAGGTAACGCTATACAGCCCCCCCCTGTAGGTAACGCCATGCAGCCCTAACCCCCCAAAAAAATCCGACCTATAGTGTGTCCTACAAAAGACATGTATCCCCTATCCACAGGATAGGGTATATATGTGTGATCGCTGGCACTGATAAAGAGAACGGGGGACCGAAAGTCCCCTGAAGTTCTCCATGACTAACCTCTGACTTACGGAGTCTGCGCAGCTCAATAAAAATGAAAGGAGCGCTGGTCACGCATGCGCACAAGCGCGACCAGCGCTCCATTCATTTCTACGGAGCTGCCGACACAGACCCCAAAAGTCCGAGGTTTGTGATGGAGAACTTCGGGGGACTTTGGGTCCCCCGTTCTCCCTATCGCTGCCAGCGATCACACATGTATCCCCTATCCCGTGGATAGGGGATACATGTCTTATGTAGGAACAACCCCTTTAATGGCAGAGCGGGGAGATACCTCCCTGCTCTGCCGTAGTGTTCAGTGGCGTCGCGCTGTAGCAGCCATAGCGGCAGCTAGCGGAGCCTCCGGCCATGGTGGGGGCCCGTGCCGGCGGGCGACACGGGCCCCCTCATGCCGCGGGCCCCGTAGCAGCTGCTACGGCTGCTATAGCGGTAGTTACGCCACTGGCCAGTGCCTTAGCGCACGGGGACGTACAGTTACTGCACAGTTCCCGGTGCACACTCTCGGCAATAGTGTGCACCGGGAATTGGGAGGCCAGCTGTCCCTGACAGCTGATACTCCACTGTATGCCGATCAGCGGCTTATTTCCGCTGATTTCGGCAATTGACCCCTTAATTGCAGTGATCGATTGCACTCGCCGCATTTTAGGGGTTTCTAGCACATCGGCAGACCTCACCATGAAATCGTGAGGTTTGCAGATGGCTAGCATGGCGACCGGAGGCCAAGTAATGGCCTCCATGTGTTGCCATGTATGGAAGCCTCCTGATAGGACCAGCCTCCTGATAGACTTCCTGTCAGAGTGACAGGACGTCACTACCGTTCGCGATGCACACTGTCGGTGACCGTGTGCATCGGGAACCGGGATGTAAGCTGTCCCTGACAACTCACACTCCACTGTTGCTGATCAGCGGCTCATTGCCGCTGATTTCGGCAATTAACCCGTTAAATGCGGAGCTCGATTGCGATCTCCTCATGTAGGGGGTTTGTAGCACATCAGCAGCCCCCATGCTATTGTGGGGCTGCTGATGCTTGTGATGGCACCCGGGGGCCAGACAACGGCCTCTGGCTGGTACTCGTAGACTAACTGTCAGAGTGACTGTGACGTCACACTGACAGTTGGAATACGTTACACTACCTAGGTAGTGTAATGTATTCTAGCAGCGATCAGAGCTGCAGGTAAAAAAAAAGAAAGTGTAAAAAGTAAAGAAAGAAGTAAAAAAAGTTAATAAAAATGTTTTACAAAAGTGTAAAAATAAAATATTTTTTTTTCCTATAATAAGTCTCTTATTATAGGAAAAAAACAAAAAACGTTTCAAAACAGTACACATATTTGGTATCACCGCATTCGTAACAACCCAATCTATAAAACAATAATGTTATTTTTACAGCACGGTGAACGCCGCAAAAGAAACAAACTAAAAACGATGCCAGAATCACTATTTTTGGTCACCACCCCAAAATATAGAATAAAAAGTGATCAAAAAGTCGCATGTACCCCAAAATATTACCAATAAAAACTACAAACAATCCCGCAAAAAACAAGCCCTTACACCGCTTTTTTGACTGAAAAATAAAAAAGTTACGGCTCTCAGAATATGGTGACACAGAAAATGAATTATTTTATAAAGAAGTGATTTTATTGTGCAAACGCGGCAAAACATAAAAAAACGATATACATATGGTATCGCCATAATCGTACCGACCCGAAGAATGAAGTAAAATTGTCATTTATAGCCCAGGATGAATGCCGTAAGAAATAAAGAATTTAAAACGCCAAAATCACTGTTATTTTGTCACCAAAGCTCTAGATAAAAAGTCATAAAAAGTGATCAAAAAGTTGTATGTACCAAAAAAAAACTACAGCTCGTCCTGCCAAAAATAAGCCCTCACACCGCTTAATTCATGGAAAAATAAAAAAGTTATGCCGTTTGGAAGGCGTGGAGTGAAAAACTAAAATGAAAAAGCAAAAAAGGATCAGTCCTGCAAAGGTTAATTAATTTCTATTAAAAAAATAAATTATTACCACATGTGGGGTATTGTCTTACTCGGGAGAGATTGCGTTACAAATTTAGGGCGACTTTTTCTCCTTTATCTCTTGTGAAAATGAAAAAATTCAACATTTTAGTGGACAAAAATGTTTATATTCATTTTCACGGCCTAATTTTACTAAATTCTGCAAAAACCTGTGTGGTATAAATGCTTACTATACCCCTAGAAAAATTCCTTGAGGGGTGTAGTTTCCCAAATGGGGTCACTTTTGGGGTGTTTCCACTGTTTTGTTCCCTCCAGGGCGTTGCAATCGCGACATGGCACTAAAAACCAATCCAGCAAAATCTGCACTCCAAAATTCAAATGGCGCTCCCTCCCTTCTGAGCACTAATGTGGGTCCAAACAGCAGTTTATTACTACATATGGGGTATTTCCGTAATCAGGAGAAATTGCTTTTCTTCTTTATTCCTTGTAAATATTACAAATTTCTATGTTTTTTCAGGAAAAAAGGTGATTTTCATTTTCACAGACTAACTCCAATAAATATAGCAAAATACCTGTGGGGTCAAAATGCTAACTATACCCCTAGATAAATTCCTTGAGGGGTCTAGTTTCCAAAATGGGGTCACTTTTGGGGGATTCCACTGTTTTGGCACCACAAGACCTCTTCAAACCCGACATGGTGCCTAAAATATAATCTAAAAAATAATCAGGCCCCAAAATCCTGTAGGTGCTCTTTTGCTTCTGAGGCCTGTGTTTCGGTCCATTAGGGCACTAGGGCCACATGTGGGATATTCCTAAAAACTGTAGGACCTGGGCAATAAATATTGAGTTGCGTTTCTCTGGTAAAACCTTCGGTGTTACACAATTTGTTTTATTACAAATGAAATTTGTAAATTTCCCCTCTACTTTCCTTTATTTCCTGTGAAACGCCTAAAGGGTTAAGAAACTTTCTGAATGCTGTTTTGAATACTTTGAGGGGTGCAGTTTTTAAAATGGGGTGATTTATTGGGGGATTCTAATATATAAGGCCCTCAAAACCACTTCACAACTAAACTGGTACCTGTAAAAATAGCCTTTTGAAATTTTCTTGAAAATGTGAGAAATTGCTGCTAAAGTTCTAAGCCTTGTAACGTCCTAGAAAAATAAAAGGATGTTCAAAAAACAATGCAAACATAAAATACACATATGGGAAATGTTAACTAGTGACTATTTTGTGTGGTATTACTGTCTGTTTTACAAGCAGATACATTTAAATTTAGAAAAATACAAATTTTTGCACGTTTTCTCTAAATTTTGGTGTTTTTCACGAATAAATATTGAATTTATCGACCACATTTTTCCACTATCATAAAATACAATATGTCACGAGAAAACAATCTCAGAATCGCCTGGATAAGTAAAAGCATTCCCAAGTTATTACCACATAAAGTGACATGTCTGATTTGAAAAAATCGGCTGTGCCACAAGGCCAAAACAGGCTGCGTCCTAAACGGGTTTAATGATCAAATATATATCCCTAACAAAAATAGAAGAAAAAAACATGTGTAGTACTACTCGCCACCACCAGGTTGAAATGCAAATAATCAGCTAATTGCATTAAATGTAATGTGTAATACTTTTATGTTGACTGTAAAGGGCTGAAAGGAAATTCAGTATTTTATGTCAGTCAGTCAGCAGTTGCATGATAACAAGGTGCCTGTGTATTGATATAAATAGTGGATATCTGAATGGTTGCTCTATGTAAACTCAGATATATAAACTAAGCGTCAATGTTTCATGAAAGTTGGTGCAGTGTTTGAGCAGTTAAATCACATACATAGGAGAGTCTCTTCACACACATGCTGCTGTCTATTGACACGACCTTCTGCATCCGAGTACTTGGACCCTGCATCCTGATCTCTACTTAATTGCTCTACTTGGATGCTACTCACGAGCCTGAGAACATAAACAACAGAGCGAAGATTGAACAGGGGAAGCATGGGCCCTTACTGACACCCATGGCAGTGCTTACTGATACCTGAGAGCTGTACTGAATAATGAAACACTGACATATTCTTGTTTGGTTATTGATCCTACGCAGAATAGATCATCAGCTATAGTCTCATTGTTTTATGGTGTTTGCTGGACTTGGTTTTATTCTCATTAATTAAAGTAATTCCCAATTCGAAATATTTTTATGGTGTATCAGAAAAAAAAAATTATTATTATGTGAAATGACTGATTTTTGAGGTCGGCGGACTATAACAGATAGAATAGTAGAGTGTTATAGGTGTGAGAGTAGTTCAGCTAAGCACAGCTTGCCAGAACGTTCTAAATAATTCAAGTAAAAATAGAAAAAAAGCTTACAGCAAAAGAGAGCCTTGGATCCTGCCATCAGCTGCGAGGATCAGCATGCAAACGGTACAGTCGGGCATCGTCCATAAGGAGGAAGCTGCACGCCAAAGCAAACTTGAATATTTATAGTGGTTTGTGTTTGTTCATTCCAATTCTCATTACTTCTGACATACAAAGTGCTCAGATGTAGGATGGTGGAGAAAGACTGAGAAATGTCATTAAATCAGACCGAGTTATTAATTATGATTTCAATTGAGTTTGAATAACTTCTGGGTATTCTTGCTCAGGTGTTGAACAAATTGTATGTGCTGTGCTTTACAACAGGAGTGTACATATATATATTTCATAAGACTGGTTACCATTGGGGCCGGGTCTGCAGTATAGCATACAGATGTAAAAGAAACCTACACTCCAGTCTACATGATGCAGCTAAAATCACTACATTTATTGAATATTCAAAGCAGAAATATACAAAATCAGAGTTGCCAAACCATTAACGACAGATAATCTGCTGAAATATTGAACTGTCGTGTTGTTGTTGTTTTTTTCAACCATCCACTGGCTATAGCTGGACAATCAGATTTACAGAGTTTTTTTTATACTCCCTGCTACATCTACTGACATTTATCTGTAATATGCATGATAAAATTGTGCTACAGTACAGAGGATGACTGATTTTTATCTAAGGTGTATTCCGACCTTTATAGAAAACTTGAAGAGAAAAAGTTACTCTCCTTTTGAACATTTCCATTTTTACATAGGCTAAATGCAGTAGGCAGGGCCCAGCCAAAGTGGCATGGCTTAAAACGGTTGTCCGGTTTCAACAAATTAATGTTATTTTTATTATATAATTAAAAGACAAATATACTTTCTGTATTAATTCCTCATGTTTTCAAGATCTGTTGTTATTCAGGAGAATCATTCTTTGTTTACTTCCAGTTGATAAAATTCTGTCCATGGTCATGTGATGGGCAAGTGCTGGGATCCTTAGAAGCTATGAGTAAGAACTGAAAAGTTTGAAACGCGTAGGCGTTCTCTCCTGGGGTTTTTTAATTTCTTGTGTTAATTTAGACTTAAATAAACAGTTTTGTATTTTTTCATATCATATCGTGTGCTGGACCTCTAACTTTTTTCCTTGGATCTCTACCTACTTCCGACGTAGCTCTCTTGCCCGTGCCCCGAATAATCATTAGAAAGATCTCTGTACTGTCCAATTGTATATTTGTACATTGTACCTTAGGATGGATGCAAATAGTAAATAGATGCAAAGACATAACCAACATTCCTTTATCAGCTTAAAATTGACAGAGCCGCTATACGCCCGTACAAGGGCTGCACCGTCCATGAGGGGGCGGCGGCGGCACTGAAACCAGCCGCCGCCGCCACCCCCTCCTGCACTATAATTGTACATGCGTCTATAGAACGCAGATACAATTACATGAATAAGCGTTTCAATGACATAAGCGGCGCGATGAATGACACGGCCCCTTGCATCGATGAATGACACGGCTATAATGATATTAATTAATATCATGAAAACAGCAGCTAAGGGAACAAGACATTTTAGATTGTTTTAATGAACAGGAATCAACAGTTGGAATTAACTTTGCTGTAAAGTAGTTGTCTGGTTTCTAAAACCCATTTTCAGATATCCTATTAGGGAATTCTGAGCTTTTGGAAGGCGTCCACAGTTCAGGAACTTTATTAACCGAAAGAGAGAGCAACTACAGTGTGTTTCAAGCTCTGGAGAACGTCATGTCCATTGATTTCAGTGGGAATTGTGTAATGCTTTATTTACCCTCTGGGGTGTGCTGAAGAGGAATTGAACACTTGCTGACAGGTTCTCCTACAGATTATAGCTGATAGTAGGCCGTACGGGTATTGGGACACCTTATAATGAGCTTTTCAGGGGACAATAGTGTAACTATCGCCGTACCAGCTGTAGAGACTGCTTATGAGCCTGCAGTTCCAGGGGGGCTGGTCTGGCGGATACCACTTTCAATTGTATCTGTGAACTCAGATACAAACTTTCCATTGTGTATTTGTCCTCAGGACGCATATACAATTGAATACGATGGTGGAGAAGGGAGCCAACCATTCACTCACTGACCCGTGATGCTGGCGCAGGCTTGGGCGATGCAGTGCTGTCATCACTTTGCCTACGCTGAACTGCCAACTGCACAGACCGGAAGAGACCTGAAAAGTTAGCTGCTTCATTCATTGTGGAAAGGGCGCTACCTGAGTATTAGTTTTATTATTTTAAGGGACACTATTTCTGTGTGGGTAGGCACTAAGAGCACATCAATACTTTGTGGGGGCCACTAAAGGGTCATCACTACAGAGTGGTAAGGCACTAAGGGTGCATCCTTACTATTTGAGGGGTAAATGGGCACTAAGGGAGAATAATTTTAATGCGGGGCCATTAAGTGGGCATCTTTACTGTGTGGGGGCACTAATGGGGCATTATTACTGTAAGGGGGCACTAAGGTGGCATCATCAATCTGTGCGGCCACAATAACTTTGTGCCACACAAGGAGAGCACTATGAAAGTGTGTGTGGGGCACTAAGGAGGCACTATTACAGTGTAGGGCACTACCTGTCACTATTATTTTGGGGGCACTATATGTGTGGCTGTAACGGCAGGGGGTAGGGAGACGGACAAGTGAGCCCTAATCTACCCGCCACTCTGTCCCTGCCTACTTGCAACGACCCGCCCTAGGCGACGGGGTACAACTGGGCGGCGGTCCCTGCGCTCAGTAAGTGCACGACAAACACGACAAACATACAAGGAACACAAGCAAGGAAAAGGGGCCGTTGCCCATGGCAACACCGTGAGCAACCAGAGTGGTGAACGAGCCGAGTCAAGCCAGGAGTGTGCGAGGTACAAAACGAAAAGCAGAAGAGTAGTCGGTAAGCCAGGGTCGGCATGGAGCAGGATCAAAAATAGCAGGAGCTGTAGCTGGGCCAGGAACCACAAGGAAGGAAACCAAAGCAATAACAAGCACCGAGGGACAGGAAGTGCAGGCTTAAATAAACCGAGGGCGGGAGCTAGCTGAGTCTGGCCAGGTTACGATAGGCTCTCCCACTCCTAAGCCTGCCAGCCTGAATGGTGGAAGCAGGAGTCAGTCTCAGGGAAGTATTCTCAGGTGCTGACTGATTAGTTCTGGGAGTTAACCCCGCAGTGCCTGGCAGATCCTTTACAGTACCCCCCCTTTTATGAGGGGCCACCGGACCCTTTCTAAGTGGACCTGGCTTACTGGGGAAACGCAGGTGGAACCTCCTGACCAATACCCCAGCGTGAACATCCCGGGCGGGTACCCAAGTCCTCTCCTCGGGCCCGTATCCTCTCCAATGGACCAGGTACTGGAGGGAGCCTTGGACCATCTTACTGTCCACAATCCTGGCCACCTCGAATTCCACCCCCTCCGGGGTGAGGATGGGAACAGGAGGTCTCCTCGAGGGAGCCAAGGACGGGGAGCAGCGTTTGAGGAGGGAGGCATGAAACACGTCGTGTATCCGAAAAGACGGGGGTAACTCCAGCCGGAAGGAGACAGGATTGAGGACCTCAATGACCTTATACGGCCCAATAAACCGGGGAGCAAACTTCTTGGACGGAACCTTGAGACGCAAGTTCCTAGACGACAACCACACCAGATCCCCGACCATAAACAGGGGGTTAGCAGAACGTTTTTTATCAGCCTGAGTTTTTTGTACGCTCTGGGACACCTCTAGGTTTTTCTGAACCTGGGCCCAGACTGTGCACAGTTCCCGATGAACGACCTCTACCTCAGGATTGTTGGAACTACCAGGTGAAACGGAGGAGAACCGTGGATTAAACCCAAAATTACAAAAAAAAGGAGAGACCCCAGACGAGTTACTGACCCGGTTATTAAGGGAAAATTCGGCGAGGGGAATGAAAGAGACCCAATCAAATTGACAGTCAGAGACAAAACACCTTAAGTATTGTTCTAGAGACTGATTAGTCCTCTCCGTTTGGCCATTGGTTTCAGGATGGAAGGCAGAGGAGAAGGACAGATCAATCCCCAACTTCATACAGAAGGCTCTCCAAAACAATGAAACAAATTGTACCCCTCTGTCCGAAACAATATTGACAGGGACCCCATGGAGACGCAGGATGTGTTTGACAAACAAGGTAGCCAACGTTTTGGCGTTGGGTAGTTTCTTGAGGGGCACAAAGTGGCACATCTTACTGAAGCGGTCCACCACCACCCACACCACCGACTTGCCTTGGGATGGAGGCAAATCGGTGATAAAATCCATGGAGATATGTGTCCAAGGTCTCTGGGGAATGGGCAACGAACGCAGTAAGCCCGCTGGTCGGGACCTGGGAGTCTTGGACCTAGCACAAACCTCACAAGCGGCGACGTAGGCCTTAACGTCTTTAGGCAACCCAGGCCACCAATAATTTCTGGTAATGAGGTGTTTGGTACCCAGGATGCCTGGATGGCCAGATAGTGCGGAGTCATGATTTTCCCTAAGTACCCTTAGCCGGAATTGCAGGGGAACAAACAGCTTGTTCTCAGGAAGGTTCCCGGGAGCTGCACCTTGATCAGCAGCAATTTCAGAGACTAAATCAGAATCGATCGAGGAAATGATTATACCTGGAGGCAAAATACAAGCAGGATCTTCCTCCGAAGGAGGGCTGGCCATGAAGCTACGCGACAGTGCATCAGCCTTAATATTTTTAGACCCAGCCCTATAGGTAACCAAAAAATTGAATCTGGTAAAAAATAACGCCCATCGAGCTTGTCTCGGGTTTAGCCTCCGGGCAGATACTAGGAACACCAGATTCTTGTGGTCGGTAAGGACCGTTACCTGGTGCCTAGCCCCCTCCAGGAAGTGGCGCCACTCTTCAAATGCCCATTTAATGGCTAAGAGTTCGCGGTTGCCAATATCATAGTTACTTTCAGTTGGCGAAAACTTCCTGGAGAAGTAGGCACAGGGGCGGAGATGGGTGAGGGACCTGGTACCCTGGGACAAGACAGCCCCCACTCCCACCTCAGATGCGTCAACTTCCACGATAAATGGCTCCATTTGGTTGGGCTGAACCAGCACCGGGGCCGAGACAAAGCACTTCTTAAGGACCTCAAAAGCCTGGACAGCCTCAGGAGGCCAGTGGAGGACATCAGCACCTTTGCGAGTGAGGTCCGTAAGGGGCTTAGCGATGACCGAGAAGTTAGCAATAAATCTCCTGTAATAATTAGCAAACCCCAAAAAACACTGTAACGCCTTCAGGGAGGCAGGTTGGACCCATTCCGCCACAGCCTGAACCTTGGCGGGGTCCATGCGGAATTCATGAGGAGTGAGGATTTGACCCAAAAATGGAATCTCCTGTACCCCAAACACACATTTTTCGGTTTTGGCAAACAGTTTATTTTCCCGAAGGACCTGGAGCACCTTCCTGACATGCTCCACGTGGGAGGACCAGTCCTTGGAAAACACCAGTATGTCATCAAGGTACACTACCAGAAAAATCCCCAGGTAATTTCTCAAAATCTCATTTATGAAATTCTGGAAGACCGCAGGGGCATTACACAACCCAAAGGGCATGACGAGGTATTCGAAATGGCCTTCGGGCGTGTTAAACGCAGTCTTCCACTCATCCCCCTCTTTGATGCGAATAAGGTTATACGCCCCCCGTAGATCCAATTTAGAAAACCATTGGGCCCCATGAACCTGATTAAAGAGATCAGGAATCAAAGGAAGGGGATACTGGTTCCTTACCGTGACCTTATTCAGGCTACGGTAGTCAATGCATGGCCTAAGACCACCATCCTTCTTCCCCACGAAGAAGAAGCCAGCACCTACCGGAGAAGAAGAGGGACGAATGTAACCCTTGGCCAGGGATTCCTGAATATACACTCTCATAGCTTCACGTTCGGGACAAGAAAGATTAAATATCCTACCCTTAGGAAGCTTAGCTCCTGGTACCAATTCGATAGCGCAATCGTATTCTCTATGAGGAGGTAACACTTCGGAGGCCTCCCTAGAGAAAACATCAGCGAAGTCCTGAACAAACTCGGGTAGCGTATTCACCTCCTTAGGGGGAGAAATAGAATTAACAGAAAAACATGACGTACAACATTCATTACCCCATTTGGTTAGCTCCCCAGTATTCCAGTCAAACGTAGGATTATGCAACTGCAACCAGGGAAGACCTAGCACCAAATCGTACGATAATCCCTGCATCAACAGTACAGAGCATTGCTCCAAATGCATGGAGCCAACAAGGAGTTCAAAAACAGGGGTATGCTGTGTAAAATAACCATTAGCAAGAGGAGTGGCGTCGATACCCACTACCGGGACAGGTTTAGGCAAATCAATAAGAGGCATAGCAAGGGACATAGCAAATTCCACAGACATGATATTAGTAGAGGACCCTGAATCCACGAAAGCACTGCCGGTAGCAGACCTACCACCAAAAGAGACCTGAAAGGGAAGCAAGATCTTAGTACGTTTCATATTTACGGGAAATACCTGTGCGCCCAAGTGACCTCCCCGATGATCACTTAGACGCGGAAGTTCTCTGGCTGCAACCTTACGCTTAGGACAGTTGTTCACTTGATGCTTGTCGTCCCCACAGTAGAAGCAGAGACCATTCTTCCTGCGGAATTCTCTACGTTGTTGGGGGGACACGGAGGCCCCGAGTTGCATAGGTATCTCTGAATCTTTCGGGGAGGAACGAAGCAACGGAGCTTCGGGAGGCATCATGGGGGAGTCGGAGGAGAAAACACATAAACGTTCACGTTGTCGTTCCCTGAGACGTCGGTCAAGTCGTATCGCTAAAGCCATAACCTGGTCTAGGGAGTCACAAGAGGGATAGCTAACTAGCAGGTCTTTCAGGGCATTCGACAGACCCAACCTAAACTGGCACCTTAAGGCAGGGTCATTCCACCGAGAAGCTACGCACCACTTCCGAAAGTCAGAGCAATACTCCTCAACAGGTCTCTTACCCTGACTTAAGGTCACCAGCTGACTCTCGGCAAAGGCAGTCCTGTCAGTCTCGTCATAAATAAGTCCGAGAGCAGAAAAGAAACGATCAACGGAGGAAAGTTCAGGGGCGTCAGGAGCCAAGGAGAAGGCCCACTCTTGGGGCCCTTCCTGGAGCCGGGACATAATTATACCCACCCGCTGGCTCTCAGAACCTGAGGAATGAGGCTTTAAACGAAAGTAAAGCCTACAACTCTCCCGAAAGGAGAGAAAAGTCCTCCGGTCCCCTGAGAACCGGTCGGGCAACTTGAGGTGGGGTTCAAGAGGTGCGGTGCGGGGAACTACCAGGGTAGCATCAGGCTGGTTGACCCTCTGAGCCAGGGCCTGGACCTGTAGGGAGAGACCCTGCATTTGCTGAGCCAGGGTCTCACGGGGATCCATAGTGGTGTCAGGGACCAGGGGTAGACTAGGTATGGGCTTGTTATTATGTAACGGCAGGGGGTAGGGAGACGGACAAGTGAGCCCTAATCTACCCGCCACTCTGTCCCTGCCTACTTGCAACGACCCGCCCTAGGCGACGGGGTACAACTGGGCGGCGGTCCCTGCGCTCAGTAAGTGCACGACAAACACGACAAACATACAAGGAACACAAGCAAGGAAAAGGGGCCGTTGCCCATGGCAACACCGTGAGCAACCAGAGTGGTGAACGAGCCGAGTCAAGCCAGGAGTGTGCGAGGTACAAAACGAAAAGCAGAAGAGTAGTCGGTAAGCCAGGGTCGGTATGGAGCAGGATCAAAAATAGCAGGAGCTGTAGCTGGGCCAGGAACCACAAGGAAGGAAACCAAAGCAATAACAAGCACCGAGGGACAGGAAGTGCAGGCTTAAATAGACCGAGGGCGGGAGCTAGCTGAGTCTGGCCAGGTTACGATAGGCTCTCCCACTCCTAAGCCTGCCAGCCTGAATGGTGGAAGCAGGAGTCAGTCTCAGGGAAGTATTCTCAGGTGCTGACTGATTAGTTCTGGGAGTTAACCCCGCAGTGCCTGGCAGATCCTTTACAGTGGCACTAGTTTTGCAGCACTAGGACAGTAAAGGGGTAGCAGGATGCTAAGTTTCTGTTAAGGGTAAGAATGTGCTGGAAAAGTGAAGAGCTAAAGACATTTTAGCAGCAAACTCTGCAGAGACAAGTGATGCCCGGGATAAGTCGTCATGGCGGTCTGGGTCAGATGAAGAGAAAAGGAAACGTGAACAATTGCTGAAAATCGTTTAATAAATTCCCCCCATAGACTGTGATATTGTAGGCAAAGAAGCACATCAAGAGCAGTGGTTTATGAACAGTGTATTTGTGTTTAATAGATAATTCCAACTTTAGACAGAAATCATAGTTCTGGTTGGGAATGGTCAAGATGTCCTTCATAAAATGTATTTCCAAGAAAATAACAGCCGATGCTCGGTGTGGGAAAGCCGTGACTGAAGAGTTGACGCTCTTCTGATCTTGTGTCACTACTTCATTAACGGCAAAGCACTTGACACTTGAAGCCCTCTTCATAATGTAATGACATAGAGTTCTCCACCAACCAGGAGACAGGATGGGTTACGCTAAGTTGTTATTAATCATATGCAGATAATAGCCACTTTAACGTCACACATTCTTTTGTTTTTGCACCTATATTAATTCAATCAACAATGGTGATACCTCTATTTCCAACACTCTCTACTACACATGTCTAAGGGGCTGGAAATGGGGTTGGGGGAGGGGTTGTTTGCCGGTGTGTAAGTATTTTTTCTTTTATAGTGAATCTTCACTAGTATACAATGGTTGGGAAAGGACAGAATATGATGGAGAGTTTAGGTTACACTCCTACTTTATAAGTCATGGCCAATATTGATGTAAATGTAACTGTTAACATTATGTGTGGTCCATCAACATTACTTGGAAAGTATGTTTTAATATAAAGAAAAGTCATACAACCCACTAAAATGGTGTATAAATGAGTGTACAGTTCTATATAGCTGTTGGCAAATATCACATAAAAGCTACTTAACTTAAGGTGAACCATTTCAGTTTTTTTTTTTCTTTTATCAATATCTGTAGGTTTAAAATGATGGGCGTAGTAATTTAATATATCTTTATAAGGATTAGAGCTAATTTGTTCTGTTACAAAGTTCCAAATTCTTTCCCACAACCATATATTTGATTTGCCAGCCTGCTGCCACCAGTATGGAAAACTTACTAAATATTGATTTATATACCTTCAACAGAACTTATAAATCTGTATGCGGTAAGCTCCTTAGCCCCACCTAGTGGCAGCTGCAGAGTGGGTAATTTGAAACTCTATAAAAAGTAGTAATGCCTTCCATTTTGAATGTTGATTGCTTTTCAATTCAGTCATAGACACTAGCGCAGATTTACTAAGACTTGAGTTTCATACGCCAGTCTTAGACTGAAGCAGGTGCACGCATCTTTGATGCATCTTGGGCTGCCGTAGATTTTTATGACAATTTCTGGCGTAAATTACAGTAAATGTATTAGGCTGATGGTGGCTTCACCTCCCCTTCCACTAAGCCCAACCAATTTTTTATTTTGGCATGAGTGACGTAAAAGGTCAAAAAAGTCACACATTTTTGCACAAAAAAGGCATGCGCCAAAATTGTCGACTTATTCCACTGGTCTGGCATAAGCCTCTTGATAAATACCCCCCACTGTCCCCATTTAAATCAATGTGTCTCTCCATTAACTAGCAGCACAAGTGTTTAATATTTATTTTATTCACATCTGTGAAGGGGAAAGGTTTAAATGGTCTGCCCTGAGTGCCTTCCACTCTTTACAGATACACAGCCTGTGTGATTCCCCCTTTGCTTTCCTCTCTATCTAACTCTGATTCAGTAAAGCTTGTGTGATTTGCCCTCCCCGAAGACTTGGAAGCTTTCCCCCTTTCAAACTCTGATCTGCCGTGTACAACCTCCTCCCCCTCCCTGCTGCTATTTCTAACACGGAAAGAAGGTAGTGCAGGAGCAGAGAGCCAACACGGCCAGGAGCAGTGTGTTGTGGGATTTATGTCAGAAGCAGCAGCACAACCAACTCTGTACAGCAATTACACGGACTCTACAGCAGCATTTTAAAAACAACTTCTTAATTTGCATAGTTTTGCATTTATGTAGCAAAGGAAAAATTCAGCATTGTGCCTTTTTCAAAATGGATTTGGGTTGTTAAAGTCAAATTGGGCCGCCCGTCTACTCCCACCACAATGAGCATAGAGCGTGTTTAACCCCCTCCCCAAGCCCTGGCATCAGCCCAGGTTTGCCTGTGTATTTATCTGTGCTTTCAGACTAGATAAGATGGATTGGCCATTGTACTAAGATAGATCAGGTTATTCTTCTTTTTTTACATATATTTAGGGTTATGTGCTTCTTTAAATGGCACAATTAGTCTGTATTTAAAGGCATTGTGGTCAGATTTTGAACTGTAATTATTCTAAGCTTTTCAGCTTGACTGCTGAATATACAATATTTCATGGATGTCTAATTACTCAATACAAAACCATAAACTAATTACTCAAGCGGCAGAGTAATAGGGAACTCATTGCGGATGGTTACCATAACTACCACCGAGAAAATCATTTTATAAGTAAACAGTTGTTCAGTATAGAAAAAATGCAAGCAACATTATCAGAGAGAGAGCGAGAGAGAGAGCGAGAGAGAGAGCGGGAGAGAGAGCTGTCAGCATATGACCAATTCACCATTTAATCTTTGCATTCAAGTAAAGCTTGTAAATCGCCATTGACCGTGTTATGAAGCCGTCACAGGGACAAGTAAATACATCACTGCCACATACAGGGCTGCTGGAGATTTTTTATGCCTGTGACTCGACTCGGCTTTTGGTGTCAGTTTCTCCATGAATACTTTTGTATTGAATGTGCACTCCAGAGAGCTTTAGATATGGTCTAACAATGCTCTGATCACTCTTTGCAGCCGGGTGACAGGTGTCCTCATCATCTTTTGCCTGCGCTGTTAGCACGACATTGCAATTAATGATTGCTACTAAATGTAACGTGATGCGAGAGCAGAACAACAGTCGCAAATAATCTAAATCGGCTGGATTTTTGGTCACAGAACGCAAATCACAAGTGACTTTTTCAGCATAGAGTTCAATGTAAGTAACATGTGACTGCAACTCAATTGCGATATGTCCGTTTTTCTTTTTTGTTTTTTTTGTTTCTTGGATGTCGTAAAACCTAAAATTGCACAAGACTCGCATTGCACCTTCTGTGACTACAATGCGACAGTAAGTCGCAGACAAACGGCACAATTTTTTTGTTATGCAGTTTATATGCGAATTGAGCTTGCACAACCAAACTCGCCATATAGCACTAGCCCAAATCTGTGCTGTAGCCAAATAAAAAGTTCCAAGGGCTTGTCTGATTTTGCCTCTAGTTTGTTTGGTTATTTGTTTGCAGCATTGGCTGCTGCTCCTCTTTGCTACCCTCTGCTGGCCAAGGCATGCCCACAAGAATATGCTGGGATTTAATGATCGTGGGCACCAGATTTCTTGGTGTGCTATCCCATAATAATAACAACAACACAGTTTTACCTATATATTCTGGCACAGTCACTGAATACTAAAGTACTCTGATGCTGAGTATTATGTCTTATGAAATCCTGTCTGTGCACAGGTGTCTTGTTACGTTTTTGGTTTTCGCATTATGAACCTGCCAGCTCCTGACTACGTCCGGTCTTTAATCCGCCTGCCTTGACTTTAGCTACGTTCTCTTATTGTGAATGTTCTTCGCCCATCCTGATCATGGTGATTCTGTGACTGCGGTTCTTATTACTTTTTTTTAGTCACACCCCATTTTCTAGACACTTTCAAAACTTTCAAGTGAGGCGTAAAAAGTATTTAAAAAAGCATAATAAGTTTGGCAACATTTGAGCCGGAATTCTGGCACATTTTGCTTTACAAAACTCCCTCATTATTTGCAGTTTAGACACATCACTACAATTATCTAAATTTTTTCCATTTCCCCAACTATGATGTATCATAATGGGTTGGTGTTATTTATGTCAGTCCCATAGAGAATAAATAGAGCACTAGTGCGCACGTGTAACCGCCACTGCATTCGTTCCTGTGATCGCTGGGGGACATTTATCGTCTGTCCTGTATCGCAGCACTCAGGATGTTGAACTTTCCCTCTCTTTCTACCGGCCGCGGCTCATACAACGTACTGAGGCCATGCATATAACAGGCATTGAGTGCATATAACAAGGCATTGAGTGCTATGATGCATATAACGCCCTCACACTGTACCACAGCAGTACATATTATCTGACGCAGATTTATTAAGAGGTGCCTCCTAATAATCGCATCTTACTCGAGCGCAGCAGATAGCTAAGAATGGCGTATGAACCGCCAGTCGTAGTAAATCTGGCTCTATGAATATATCACTTTAGCTAGTCGTCTTCTGATTTTTCTTTCATCAACCCTTGGCTTTGTGCATTGGTCAGTTTACCGGGCAAAGATGACCTCTACGCCAATCCCAACTGAATATACTGGGGCACAAATCCCTTTTGTATTAAAATAGCCAAGGATATACATATAAATAGTTTTCACAAAATAATAATGATCCTTTCAATGACCCAGTTAGCCATATATGTAGGTTGTCTTTCATATTTCTATTATTGGCAGCGCATATGGGTCATTGAATGCAAAAATAAAATAAAATGTCATCAATCTAAGAATACATTATAAAGAATTACATCATAATTGTTACTCTCTGGCACATAAATAATACAAATATTGACCTGTTGTGTATTATCCCTTTAATGCTGCCCTGAACGATTGTTATTTAATGGCTCCATAGAAGTTCTGAATATGTTTACAGTATAAATATTGCTTTACCCCTTTAGGACACGGTTAATTTTTGGCCTTCAGAACATAGTGTCTTTATCTATTCACCTCACTGCAATCTAAGATCCATGATTTTGTTATTTTTTTTGCCAACGTTGCTTTGTGAGGTTTTTGTTTGCATTGAGGTTTATTTATCTTTTTAACGTTTTTTTAGTACAAAACAAATGTGCATTAAATTTCTATTCATATGTGGAATACACATAAGGCTGGATTCACACGAGCACATTACGTCCGTAATGGACGGAACGTATTTCGGCCGCAAGTCCCGGACCGAACACACTGCAGGGAGCCGGGCTCCTAGCATCATAGTTATGTACGATGCTAGGAGTCCCTGCCTCGCTGCGAGACAACTGTCCCGTACAGTAATCATGTTTTCAGTACGGGACAGTAGTTCCACGGAGAGGCAGGGACTCCTAGCGTCGTACATAACTATGATGCTAGGAGCCCGGCTCCCTGCAGTGTGTTCGGTCCGGGACTTGCGGCCGAAATACGTTCCGTCCATTACGGACGTAATGTGCTCGTGTGAATCCAGCCTAAAGCTCAATTCCGCCTTCGATTCTTTTTTTTTTTTTCTTCCTTTTTAATGTTGTCTAAATATTTACATTTTAAAGGGTAAATAAACTTTCAAAAAACTTTTTACGTGTCATAGTGACATGTCAGTAGTTTTGATTGGTGGAGGTCCGAGCACTGAGACCATCACCGATTGCTAAGCAGACTTTGGGATCTACTAGCTTATCTTTCCAAAGAAAGCCGTTCAGAAACGAAGCAGCACACTGCTCACCCGAGTGCTTCTGCCACTTCATTTTAGCGATCAGTGGGGTCTCAGTGCTTGGAATACCTATGTATTCTAATGCAGTGCTGCCTGTGCATGTAAAATGCACAGGCAGCTTTTAAGGTATACAGTACCCCAGCTAAGTCCTAACATGACAGTCCTGAGGTCCTTTGTCAGACCCAGGGCTGTCCAATAAAACTGTCAACCCTGGCTTTCGCTATCAAAGGGCGAAAATTACAGCATCATAAGGGTAAAATGGGTGGGATCAAAGTTTTCTTTGCTCCGGGCTGTTTTTGTGGGTGGTGGCTTTCAATCGCAACGCATGGGCACAAGAGATGGCCCCATGCAATCACAGTGCCATAAATGTACAACGCTGGGAGTTACAGTAAGTACTGGCTATACATTTAAAAAGGTTTGTCCAGGATTAAAAAATACATGGCTACTTAAAAACAGTGCCACACCTGTTCTCAGATTCTTTGTGGTATTGTAGCGCAATACCAGTGGAAGTATATCTTAATGCTTAGCATACCAAGACATTTTGGACAATTGTATGCTAACAAATTTGTGGGAACAGTTTTGGGAAGATGCTTTTCTGTTCCAGGATGACTGTGCCCCAGTGCACAAAGCAAGATCCATAAAGACATGGTTGGGCGAGTTTGGTGTGAAGGATCCATTCCTGACTGGCCCACACAGAGACCTGACCACAGCCCCATCGATCACCTTTAGGATGTAGTAGAAGGAAGATTACAAACCAGGCCCTCTCGTCCAACACCAGTGTCTGAGCTCAGAAATGCTCTTCTGGATGAAGGAGCAAAAAATCCTGCAGACACTCTCTAAAATCTTGTAGAAAGCCTTCTAAGAAGAGTGGAAGCTGTTTTAGCTGCAAAAGGGGGGATCAACTCTATATTAAAGGGGTTTTCCCATAAAGAACAATTATGACATATCCACAGGATATGTCATAAATGTCAGATAGATGTGGGTCCCAAAACTGGGACCTGCACCTATCTCTAGAACAGGGCCCCTTAATCTGCATTCTAGCTTTTTGTGCTCACGCTGACTCCCGGCCACTTCCTGATTACATGGTCGGGTCATGGTCGAGAGTTAGGGAAACAGCGTAACACGCTGAGCTACGCTGTATCCGTAACTCCCATAGTAGTGAATGGCAGTTACAGAAGCAGCGTACCATGTGAGCTACGCTGTTTCCGTAACTACTATTCAGTTCTATGGGAGTTACGGAAACAGCATAGCTCCGCGAGTTATGCTGTTTCCGTAACTCCCCACCATATAAACATTAAGTGGCCGTGAGCACAGAAAGCTAGAACGCAGATTAGGGGCCCCGTTCTAGAGAGAGGTGAGGGTCCCAGAGGTGATACCCGCATATATCTGACATTTATGACATATCCTGTGGATATGTCATAATTGTTCTTCATGGGAAAACCCCTTTAATGCCTATGAATTTAGAATGGGATGTCATAAAAGCTCCTCTAGGTGTAATGTGTAGGTGTCTCAATACTTTTGTCCATATAGTGTAAGCAATGCAGTGTATTGTACCAGCGATCAAGCAAACTTTTGAACAGTATACAAAAAAAAAGCAAAAAAAAAAAAAAGCCTTTTCTAAATTTTATTAAAAAAATTATGTTAACAAGTAAGAAGTAAAATAGTTGATATCGCTGCATCTGTAAAAGTTCGAACTCTTAAAATTTTACATTACTTAACCCGACGGTTAAACGCAGTAGGGAAAAAAATATTCACGCCACAAAATATAAGCTCTTATACCACTCAGTCGACGAAAAAATAAAAAAGTTATAGCTTACAGAATATGGCGACACAATTTTTTTTCCCTTGTAAAAGTAGTAAAACATAAAAAACTATATAAATTTGGTATCGCCGTAAGTGTATTTACCTGCAGAATTAAGTTAACCATGTAATTTTTACCGCACGGTGAACTCTGTAAAAACGAAACCCAAAGGGAGTTTTTTCCCATTTCTCCCAAAAAGATGGAAAAAAAAGTGATCAAAAAGTCATATGTACTATTAGGGTATGTGCACACGATAACTGCAATTACGTCTGAAAATACGGAGCTGTTTTCAAGGGAAAACAGCCCCTGATTTTCAGACGTTTTTTGAGCAACTCGCGTTTTTCGCGGCGTTTTCGCAGCGTTTTTTATGTCCGTTTTTGGAGCTGTTTTCATTGGAGTCTATGAGAAAACGGCTCCAAAAACGTCCAAGGAAGTGTCCTGCACTTCTTTGACGAGGCAGTCATTTTACACGTCGTCGTTTGACAGCTGTCAAACGACGACGCGTAAATTACAGGTCGTCGGCACACTACGTCGGCAAACCCATTCAAATGAATGGGCAGATGTTTGCCGACGTATTGGAGCCGTATTTTCAGGCGTAAATTGAGGCATAATACGCCTCGTTTACGCCTGAAAATAGCTCATTCTGCATAAAACAATCCCTTACACAGCTCCATTGACGTAAGAAAAAAATATATTTTTTTTACAAATTTGTTTTTATTTTGTAAAAGTAGAAAAACATAATGAAAAAAAATATATATATACAGTGAAGGAAATAAGTATTTGATCCCTTGCTGATTTTGTAAGTTTGCCCACCTTCAAAGTCATGAACAGTCTAGAATTTTTAGCCTAGGTTAATTTTACCAGTGAGAGATAGATTATATAAAAAAAAAAAAACAGAAAATCACATTGGCAAAATTATATATATTTATTTGCATTGTGCACAGAGAAATAAGTATTTGATCCCTTTGGCAAACAAGACTTAATACTTGGTGGCAAAACCCTTGTTGGCAAGCACAACAGTCAGAAGTTTTTTGTAGTTGATGATGAGGTTTGCACACATGTTAGATGGAATTTTGGCCCACTCCTCTTTGCAGATCATCTGTAAATCATTAAGATTTCGAGGCTGTCGCTTGGCAACTCGGATCTTCAGCTCCCTCCATAAGTTTTCGATGGGATTAAGGTCTGGAGACTGGCTAGGCCACTCCATGAACTTAATGTGCTTCTTTTTGAGCCACTCCTTTGTTGCCTTGGCTGTATGTTTTGGGTCATTGTCGTGCTGGAAGACCCAGCCACGAGCCATTTTTAATGTCCTGGTGGAGGGAAGGAGGTTGTCACTCAGGATTTGACGGTACATGGCTCCATCCATTCTCCCATTGATGCGGTGAAGTAGTCCTGTGCCCTTAGCAGAGAAACACCCCCAAAACATAATGTTTCCACCTCCATGCTTGACAGTGGGGACGGTGTTCTTTGGGTCATAGGCACCATTTCTCTTCCTCCAAACACGGCGAGTTGAGTTAATGCCAAAGAGCTCAATTTTAGTCTCATCTGACCACAGCACCTTCTCCCAATCACTCTCAGAATCATCCAGATGTTCATTTGCAAATTTCAGATGGGCCTGTACATGTGCCTTTTTGAGCAGGGGGACCTTGCGGGCACTGCAGGATTTTAATCCATTACAGCGTAATGTGTTACCAATGGTTTTCTTGGTGACTGTGGTCCCAGCTGCCTTGAGATCATTAACAAGTTCCCCCCGTGTAGTTTTCGGCTGAGCTCTCACCTTCCTCAGGATCAAGGATACCCCACGAGGTGAGATTTTGCATGGAGCCCCAGATCGATGTCGATTGACAGTAATTTTGTATGTCTTCCATTGTCTTACTATTGCACCAACAGTTGTCTCCTTCTCACCCAGCATCTTACTTATGGTTTTGTAGCCCATTCCAGCCTTGTGCAGGTCTATGATCTTGTCCCTGACATCCTTAGAAAGCTCTTTGGTCTTGCCCATGTTGTAGAGGTTAGAGTCAGACTGATTAATTGAGTTTGTGGACAGGAGTCTTTTATACAGGTGACCATTTAAGACAGCTGTCTTTAATGCAGGCACCAAGTTGATTTGGAGCGTGTAACTGGTCTGGAGGAGGCTGAACTCTTAATGGTTGGTAGGGGATCAAATACTTATTTCTCTGTGCACAATGCAAATAAATATATATAATTTTGACAATGTGATTTTCTGTTTTTTTTTTTTAATAGAATCTATCTCTCACTGGTAAAATTAACCTAGCCTAAAAATTCCAGACTGTTCATGTCTTTGACAGCGGGCAAACTTACAAAATCAGCAAGGGATCAAATACTTATTTCCTTCACTGTATATATATATATATATATATATATATATATATATATATATACACATATAAATTTGGTATTGCCGTAACCGCATTGACCCGCAGAATGAAGTTAACATGTCCTTTTTTTACAGCAGGGTGACACTGTTAAAACGAAACCCAAAAACTATGCAGGAATTGTTGTTCAATTTCAATTACACCCCACAAAATAAATGTTTAAAAGTTTTACAAAAAACAGGCCCTCATACGGCTATGTCGACAGAAAAATAAAAAAGTTATTGCTCTAGGAAAGTGGGGAGGAAAAATTAAAAACGAAAAAACACAAATAGACTTGGTACTCAATGGGTTAAATCACTAAAATGCGTTTGTTTTTTTTTTCTGAATTCATGCTGTGCGCTAATCGGAGTGCATTTTCAATATGCCAGGTTGCCTTTGAAGAGTACCGCCAGTTATACTGAAATGATATAGAAAAATGATTATAGTGCAGGACTGTGCACAATAATTGTTTTTCTAAATTACTGGTATCTGTTTCTGCTTCTAACTACAACACGGACTCGCTGTAGTTCGTGCTGCCGGCTGCTCATAACTCTGAAGTAAGAGGCAGAGCATCCTGCTCTGTCTCTATGACTTCCGCATCCAGAATGGCAAGCCTGCCGCGTTCCTTTGAAAATTTCATAGACATTTGACATGCAGCCCACACACTTACAAGTATATAAAGCCATATCTTAGGTATTCTCAGTGTATCATGTCAAACGTTTCTTCAGCATCTAAAACACACTGGGGGAACACAATGCTGGTCATTTGTATCAAATCTACAATACGACACGTAGCATCCCTGTTCTGACTATTTGGCATAAAGTCAACTTGATCCCTACAGATGTAGCAGTCCTTATCTTGACTCTTATAACTTGCTACAGTGTGATATCTTATCACTTAACTCATTGAGAACAATTGAAAAAGTCAAGTTAGGCCCTGTCACATCAGCGTTGCCCTTCCGTTGAGGGGTTCCGTCTGAGGTTTCCATCGGGTTAACCCCTCAACGGAAAGGCAAACGGAAACCTTAGCTTCCATTTGCATCACCATTGAACTCAATGGTGACAGAAACTTTGCTAATGGTTTCTGTTTGTCACCGTTGTGACAGGGTTCCGTTGTTTTGACGGAATCAATAGCGCGGTCGACTGCGCTATTGACTCAGATCAGATCGGCCTAAAATTAGAAGGACTTTCAAATTTTTTCCTTTACTTTGGGATAGTTAGAATGGCCAATTCTAATATCTTTCTTTAGGAAATATACAAACCCTATGGATTCGATTAAATAATCTTCCCAGGAAAGGAACAAGAAACTTTTTATATTGAACATAGCAATCATTAATAACACCGTTGGGCCGGGGGCATTCCCACTTTTTGAACTGTTGATGTCTTCCATAATTTCCCTGGATGAAAAAGATGAGTACAGAACCCCCAACCGGCTGTCAGACAGCGTGGGTAGACAAATTGAGTCCAAGAATGCTTTCATTTTCTCTTCCTTGGAGATAGATTCTACTTTGAGGTTATATAACTTCTAGTAATACTGGCCAAAAGTATTTACAATTTCTTGTGGATAAGTCAATTCATCGTGTCTGTCTTTTAAACATTGCGTTTTAGCTTTCACTGCTTGCTTCTTAATCCTGTTTGCTAAGATCCTACTTTGTTTGTCTCCCAGGTTGTATAGTCTAGATTTAGTTATCAACATATTCTTTTTATAATCTTGTAAAGAAAATATCTTTTATTGCAGCTTCAACGCTGCAATTTCTTCTTACATAGGATTTATGCATGCATCATAGCATTTGATCTGAAACCTGATTATTATCATTTATTTAGAAAAATTCTACTATAGTTTCTTCAATTTTGACTTTATATTGCTCCAAGGAAAGGACAGAGGGGTCCAAGTTCCAGAGAAATATTTTGGAATCTATATCATTCCCAGCTTTTATTTCTAAGTAGGCCATTGAGTGATCTTCCCATCCCACTGACTCAATAGCTGCTTTTTGTTTTTCGGCCACCAAATTTGTAATAACTACGAAAAAATCAATATGTGAATATGATAAATGGTGACTTGACAAAAACATATATTGTTTAGCTTCTCCATTAAGATATCGCAAGACATCGTGCAAATTATAAGCCTTAATAACTGACAATGTGAGGTCTTCTTATACCTTGACCCTGGAAGCAACGCAACGTACAATCCACTATGGCATTGAAATCCCCGCCCATAGTCAAGTTATGTTTTGGAAACCCTTCCAGTTTCTTTCATACTCTTCTTAAAAAAATGATTTGGCCGTTATTTGGCGCAAATAAGTTTACCAAAGCATACTGTTTAAACATATTATTAATCCTACAGCTGACAACAATTTACTGTATCTCCCTTCCTTATCCCAAGGGCAATTAATTAATTTTAAGGAATTTGTATCCCGAGTAGCCATGACAACTTCATATTTCTTCTCACTATTATTTGCAAAATATACATGTGGAAAACAGCTTTTGAAAAAGCGGGAGTTGTTATTCGCCAATAGATGTTTCTCTTGAAAAAATGCAATGTCATATTTTGATTTAAATACCTGCTTTCCACGCCAAATAGCGCTTCTGTGGCAAATTCAGCCCTCTCACATTCAGTGTAATGCATTTTAATTAAATTTTAGATTAAGCCGGAAAAATAAAATAAAAAGTGACATAGACATGCCCTTTCAACTGGTACCATGAGCCCAGTAACCTTGTAGACACCAGCAATGCCAAGGATAAAGCTGGAGCCAAAACAAAAAAAAAACATCTAGGCCCCGGGTTCGAAAAAAACCCATTCTTGCATGCTTACTACATACTCAAAAAAAACAGGGAAAAAAAATAATTTTTCCCATATAAAGGGTACATTGAGTAAATAGTAAGAGTTTGGAGCCAGTCTATTACTGTATATCATGACACTTGCTTCCATTCCTCTGGTAGCATAGCGTGAAGGCTAGGAACTTTACTCTTCCTTAGGGTACCTGTCACGTAGGGTTCGTGGACCCACAGGGCCGTACCGCCTTGGCGGTATGGCAGCTGGCCAACAGGGCGCAGGTCAGAGTCTATAGTTCATATAGGGTACCTGTGGCAGCTCGGACAGTAGCAAGGCAGGCTTGGCTGGGACTAGGCAGCAGGAAGATGTCAGGTGTGGAGTAGCAAGACAGGCGTGGTATACAGCACAGCACGGCTACTGCTCAGCACGGTACTATATCAGGATACAGGTTACAGGATACAGGAAGAGGGAACACTGGGAGCAGGAAACACTAGGGGACAATTTGCAAGACAGACTTAGGATACGACAACAACGCTCAGGCATAGAAGCAAGGGGCTGAACCCCTCTTCTAGTGCAGGGACTTATGGGCTGATAGTACATTAAAGTCCGGTGAGTGCGCTGCCCCTTTAAGAGCGGGCACGAGCGTGCATGCGCACCCTACGGGATCCGGCTGAGGTGAGTGGAAGCGAGTGCTGGCGTCTCCTGAGGAGGAGACTGGCTCCAGTACTCGCCGTCTCATGGCTGCGGCTGTCCGGGAGAGAGTGGAACTGACGGCCTGCAGCCACGGACATGACAGTATCCCCCCCTCTTACGCCCCCTCTTCTTGGGATCAGAGCGAGAGAGAAACTTCTTCAGAAGACTAGGAGCATTGAGGTTCTCCTTTGGCTCCCAGGACCTCTCTGCAGCACCAAACCCCCTCCAATCCACCAAATAAAAAGTCTTTCCTCTCACTCTCTTTGTGTCCAATATCTCCTTAACCTTGAAGGTGTCTGAAGGATCGCTGGAGGCAACCGCAGGGCTAGGAGTCTTGGTAAAGCGATTCAGGACCACCGGTTTCAGGAGAGAGACATGAAAGGAATTGGGGATCCTGAGGGCAGGAGGCAGCCGAAGCTTGTAGGCGACAGGTTTGATCAGTTGCAGGATCTCGAAGGGTCCGAGGAACCTGGGAGCAAACTTGCATGACGGCACCCTCAGTCGAATGTTCCTGGAGGACAGCCAGACCTTTGTGCCGGGAAGAAACTGAGGAGGTTCTCTTCTCCTTGTGTCCACCTTCCGTTTCATACGGTCAACCGCCATCAGGATGGAGGATGGAGTCTGCTGCCAGATCTGTAGAAAGTCCCTAAAGGCCGTGTCAGCAGCAGGTAACTCGGACGTATCAGGAACCGGGAGAGGTATTCGTGGGTGTTGGCCAAGGACAATGAAGAACGGTGTGTTCCTTGTGGACTCGCTGGTATTATTGTTGTAAGAGAACTCAGCCCACAGAAGCAACTGCACCCAGTCATCATGCTGCTTAGAGACTAAATGGCATAGGTAGTTCTCCAAGATCTGATTGATCCTCTTGCCTTGTCCATTGGACTGAGGATGGTAGGCCGAGGAAAAGTCCAACTTCACACCTAGGAGTCTGCAGAGGGCTCTCCAGAACCTCGAAGTGAACTGAACCCCCCGATCAGACAATATGCTGCGGCAAGCCGTGCAGGTGAGAGATGTGTTGGATAAACAGCTTGGCCAGTTGAGGAGCAGACAGAAGACCAGTCAGAGGAACGAAGTGGGCCATTTTCGAAAATCGATCCACCACCACCACCCAGACAGCACTGCATCCAGCAGAGAGAGGCATGTCAGTAATAAAGTCCATCGCTATATGCTGACAGGGAGCATCGGGCACAGGCAATGGCTGGAGCAGGCCAGCAGGTCTGGAGTGAGCGACCTTGTTAGCTGCACACACAGAGCAGGAGGAAACAAAGTCCATAACGTCCTTGGGCAGCGTGGGCCACCAGAAATGACGGGCAATCAGATCCCCGCGTGACCTGCCAGTCTAGAGGCGTGTCCCCAGCGGAGGACTCTCCCTCGGTCAGCCATGCACACAAAAGACCTCCCTGGTCTTGTATTTGTATTTCTTTGCTTCTTCTACGCACGATAGTGCAATGAAAATAACTCTGTAGACGCAGTATATCTATTTTATTTCTCCCTTTCCTTCTTGCCGTTACAGTACCACGCCAGTCACATCGGCCCCAGGTTCAGCTGGTCTGCATCATGTTTATTATGCGGGCAACTGTAAGTCTCTTAATCTTTATCAGGAGAGCTATATTAAGTTTCTGTTGCCCTCTGGTAAAATTAGCAATTTAGATCAGCAGTGAAGGGAATAAGCTGTTCACTCATAACATAGCTCTATAGGGTTGCCCTCAATGTATGTCGGCTACACCACCTATTCCTTCACCACCTACTCAGCTGTTGGTTCGTTGGATATTTCATTTATAGCTGCCTTCCGTAGACCACGTCTGTGCCTTTCCCTCCTGGTCTAGTAGTCGCTCTTTTGCCCGTCTTGGAAGCAGGGTTTGTGGACGCGTCAGCTGAGGAATCCCCTGTATTCCCTGCTACTCGATCAGCCTTTTGGTGTGGCTGCCCTCCCTAGACACATCGGCTGCTCCTCGTTCTCTTATTCAAGCAGCGAGGCTTCACATCTCGCTCCGTGCACTCCCCTCTACCCTAGCTAGCCTCCGCTCTTCCCTAGCTATTTAGATAACTCTATTTATTGCACCTCTTTTAAGTGGTATGGTGACAAACTAGTGGTACGGTAATTTAGCAAACTGACAACAGCGCAGCACAAAGGTTATTTTAGATTTCGAAATAAAGGTGTGAAATATACTTTCAGTGGCTGACAGGGACCGATTTACCATTAGGCACGGTGGGCACGCTAATAGACCTGCTAGAAGGAAAATGTACATATTAATTCACATTTGAGCATTGTATTCATACATAAATCATGTGTATTCATAAGTTAAGTACGCATGAGAAAAGATATAATGAGCATATGGAAAGTTTTGCCTAAAGAAAAACAACCCCTTTAAGGTGTGGCATACCTGTTTTTCTTTACTTCTTTACTTTAAAAAGTTTTTTGAATTACTCATTAGAAAGTTTTTAAAACTCCTTCCAAGTGCAAGCCCAGTAACAGCCACTGTAGCCAGCAGATGACTATGTTGGATCATCATGCTTGGATGAAGACCAATGAATTCACCCATTATTTTTGCAGGGGCACTGGTGTGATTATTAACACTTGATTTGTACTGGTTAGAACATGTTCAATGGTGCTAAAGAGTCGAGTCTTTGGCCACGTTCAGAAGTGGGAAAGGTGTTGTGGATTTTTGGTGCAGATTCCTCACCGAAAAATTGCATCAAAGCACAATACATGTGTATAGGGTTTTGGAAACTCCATTCACATGTAATGGAATATTCTGCTGCGGATTTGAAGGCAAGCTTCCCTACTATGTTGCAGCTTTGCTATAGATCTTAATCTCTGCACTGCATAGGGTGAAATCAGCGGCAATTTCTCAGCAAAAATATGCATGTAATGTAATCACCCATAGGTAGGTAACTAAATTTACAGTTTTATTTGTTACAACAGACATTTAGAGACCGGCAGTAAAAACTATACCTCCTAAAGTTTGTCTCCAAGTAATGTGATGTGCATATACTCCATTCAGCCATAACATTAAAACCACCTGCCTAATATTGTGTAGGTCCCATCATGCCGCCAAAACAGCTCTTAACCATTGAGGCAAGGAATACACAAAACCTGAAGATGTCCTGTGATATCTGGCACTAAGGTGTTAGAAGCAGATCCTTTAACTCCTGTAAATTGTGAGGTGGGGCCTCCATGGATTGGACTTATTTTTCCAACACACCACGTAGATGCTTAATCTGGCGAATTTGAAGGCAAAGTCAACTATTTTGTTGACCTATTACAATTTTTACAGTGCGGTAGGACGCATTATCCTGCTGAAACAGGCTACTTCCAATAAGGACTGACGTTTCCATGACGGGTGTACTTGGTCTGCAACAATGTTTAGGTAGGTGGTCTGTGTCAAAGTTTCATCCAGCAGAACATTGCCCAGAGCATCACACTGCCTCTGCCAGCTTACATTCTTCCCATAGTACATCCTGGTGCCATGTCTTCCTAAGGGGAGTAATGTATGGGCACGCAGCCATCTACATGGGGTAAAGAGAGGCCACCTTCTTCCATTGCTCTATGGTCTAGTTCTGGTGGTGCTCATATGCCAATTGTAAACGCTTTCGGTGGTGGAGAGGTCAGCATGGGCAGTAACTTTTTTCAGCAATTTTTGCTACATTATCACTTCTGTGGAATTGGACCAGACAGGCTAGCCTTCGCTCCCCACACACTCCAATGAGCCTTGGGCGCCTAAGGTCGGTTAACCGGTTGTCCTTCCTTGTACCACTTTTAGTAGGTACTAAGCACTTCATACTGGAAATACCCCACAACACCTGTCATTTTGGAGATGCACTGACCTACGTATCACAATTTAACCTTTAACAGAGTCGCTCAGGGGTATTACATCCTAAAGCATTTTTCACTTAACCACTGGATAGGTGATAAATGCTAGAATGGTGGGGGTATGACTGCTAGGATCCCCACAGATCACTAGAACTGGGGACCCTGGTACCCCAGCCACAAGTGCTATGCTTGCTATTTCCGTCAGTGCCATAGACTCTGAATGGAGCATTAGGTCTGACCACCGCTCCGTTTAAACTCCCCATACTGACATCTTAAAGGGAATGTGTCGCTAAAATTTTTTCTTTTTTAGTTAAACAATTATTATTTAAGTGATTACACATTGTTTTAATTTTTGTAATTTTTTCACAAGTCAGGAAATATTATAAATTAGATTCTAATTTATTATATTTCCATGTGCTGGCCACTAGAGGGAGTAATTCCCAAAATTGCAGCATGGTCAATGTGGTAAAGCAACCTCATTGCTTTATGCTGCAAATTTGGGGTAGACACACTCTCTCTAGTGTCCTCACACAATCCCCCCTCCCTTATTCTGGCTAGTGCCAGGAGAAGGAGGGGTTTGAATCCTCAAACCTCCTACACTGTGTGCCACCATTTTCTGAGTGACTGCACAGTGTAGGAGGATTAGATACAGTGCTCAGCAGACAGTATCACACGAACATAATACACACATCACATACACGAACATAAATTACCTTCCCCAGCCGCCGCCGCCTCCGCTGCTATTCCTTGCGCCTACGCTTCCTTGAACATATGGGCGGAAGCCGCGGCTGGAAGTCGTCATCTTACTGTCTGGCAGCAGCTTCCAGTCTACATGAAAATGGCGCCAGATTTCGCTCTGCGAACGAGCTTCGTTTTGGTCTGTGTGGGAGCGGCAAATGCGCCGTTCCCACATAGACGGCGTACGCTTCAGAGAATGGAACTGCTCCCGTTCGCATTCTCTATGGGGTTGTATGTGCCGTATTCCATCTATGTATGTGTCGTTAATCGACACATACAGAGATGAAAAAAAAATGGCAGCACCCATAGAGAAGTAAAAGTAAGAATAAAGTAAAAAGTAGAACATGAGAACATAAATAAATAAAATTTATGTTAATATCATATTAAAAACAATATGATAAAAAAATAAATAAATTCATGACACCTTCCCTTTAAAGCTGGGGGGAATGAGACACTGGGATCCACCGTTCTGGCAATTATTAGGGGTCCCAGCGGTTAGATCCCCATGGATATAGCATTAATCACCTAACCAGCGGATAAGTGAAAATATGCTTTATACTGGAACACCTCTTTTTGCTTGCCAATTTTTTTTTTTTGCTTGCAGCACATCAACTTCAAGAATGGACTGTTCACTTGCTACCTAATATATCCCACCCCTTAACAGGCACCATTGTAACTAGATAATCAATGTTATTTATATCACCTGCCAGTGGTTTTAACCCCTTCCTGACATCCGCTGAGTATAACCGGCAGAGGACGGGTGGGGGAGTATGGAGCAGGCTCGCAGGCTGAGCCCGCTTCATATAATGAGCATGTCGGCTGTATCTTACAGGTGCCTGTCAGAATTACGATATACTGCATTACATTATTATTACAATATATTGTATAAGTGAATTAACAATCGCTGGATAAAGTCCCCTAGGGGGACTAGTAATAAAAGTTAAAAATAGTTTAATATATATAACATTAAAGGTTTAAAAAAACACCTTTTTCATTTCCCCCCAAAATCAATGGAAATAAATGTAATTAATTAACATAACTGGTATCGACGCGACTGTAGTCGAACTAGCAAAATATAACATTATTTAACCCGCTCGGTAAACGCCGTAAAAAAAGACCTGTAAAACGCCACAATCTCTGTTTTTTGGTCACCTCATCTCCCACAAAAAAAATTAATAAAAAGTGATCAAAACACTGAGTGATTGTGTAATGACAGGGTAGGGAGACAGACAGGTGAGCCCTAATCTACCCGCCACTCAGTCCCTGCCTACTTGCAACGACCCGTCCTAGGCGACGGGGTACAACTGTGCGACGGTCCCTATGCTCAGTAAGTGCACGACAGAGAAACAGACAAGGGTACACAGAAGCTAGGGAAATGGGGCAGCTGCCCACGGAGACACCGTGAGCAATGAGAGTAGTGAACGAGTCGAGTCAAACCAGGCGTGTACGAGGTACAAAACGCTGAGCAGGAGAGTGGTCAGTAAGCCAAGGTCAATAACAAGCAGAGGATCAGTAGTTCAAGCAGCAGCAGCAGAACCAGGAAACAAGCAGAGCAGAATCACAGGCAAAGGAGGAACAGGAAAGGCAGGTATATATAGACAGTGGGCGGGAGCTAGCTCCGTCTGGCCAGGCTGTGATAGGCTCTCCCACTCCTAAGCCTGCTATCCTGAGTGGTGGAAGATGGAGTCAGTCTCACAGACATAGGAGCAGGTGCAGACTGATTACCCACGGGCGTCAACACAGAAGCTGTGTCTGGTAGATCCTTTACAGATTGTTTTTCTTTTTTCTCATCGGTCTGCCCCTTTGAACCATAGCTGTGTTTATGGTCTGCGTGTCGTCATATCACTATTCCCTCTCCCCCTCCCCATTTATTTATTTATTTTTTCTCCTTGCTAATTCTAAACGCCAACTTTTAATACACAACTGCAGCTGCAGCCTAGTAGTCTGGAATTCTGTACATTGAGAGTAAGACACCACACCCTCCTGTATTTCCGCAAGCTCCCTATTTGGGCTCACCCTGGATGACCTGCTCCCTGGAGTCCTCTCATCGGAATGACCCCTAAACGACCTAGAGACTTTTCTCAACTCTTTAATCCTCCCACCCCCTCCTGTTCTGTTCCTGTTTGCCGTGAAATTCCATGGCTGGTTGAAATAAGTTCAAAAAAATTTTACAATGAAAACATGTTGATAAAAAAAAAAAGTGATAAAAAAATCTCATATACCCCAAAACGTTACCAATTGAAACTACAGCTCACGCTGCAAAAAACAAGCCCCTTATACTTCTTCATCAAAAATCAAAAAGTTAATTTTAATAATTCATTTTTTCCTTGTAAGAGTAGTAAAAAAAAAGCAGTATAAAATTGGTCTCGCCAATTGTATTGACCTGCAGAATAAAGTTGACATTTTTACCGCACGGTGAATGCCATAAAAACTAAACCCCCCCAAAAAAAGGTAGGAATCACTTTTTTCCCCATTCCACCCCACAAAGATTTTTTTTCCCGTTTCCTAGTAAATTATGTATACGGTACAATAAATGGTAACATGAAAAACTACAACTCGTTCTGCAAAAATCAAGCACTCATACGGCATTATCGACCGGAAAAATAAAAAAGTTATGGCTTTTGGAAGGTGGGGAGGAAAAAACTAAAATGAAAAATCTGAAAAATGGCTGCAATGAGACAGGGTTAATGTTATGGTTGATTAGTGTTTATTCGCCAGACACACAATGCAGTTTGGTGTCGTTTTTTTGTTGTTTTTTTTGCCAAAACTAGAAGTGAACACCTCTTGCACACCGATTTCGGGTCGTGAAAAATAGTCCGAGTGTCGGCTGGATTTTCTGGCCCTACCATGATACAGGTGAACGGGACTCCTGGCATCATAGACATTTTATGATGATAGGAGTCCCTGCCTTCCCGCGGAACTGCAGTTGAATACAGTATAATTTTGTTCAGTACAGAACAACGGTTCCATGAGAAGGCAGCAAATCCAAGCATCATAAAATGTCTATGATGCCAGGAGTCCCATTCACCTGTACAGCAGTCGGGCCAGGAAATCCATCCGACATTCGGACCATTTTTCGCGGCCCGATCTCGGTTGTGTGCAAGAGGTGTTAATAGCGGAAAAGTATAATGGATGGACTTATGCTTCTCTCTTTGGATCCAAACACAATTTTGATTATTGCGTCCATTGATTGGCCAAGAGGCACCACATCATGTGAGTGAATTTTCTGTATCATGGTGATTGCCCAAAAAGCACCATCATTTTCATAGGCTGCATGTTTTGTGACTTCGGGCCGCCAGGGCATGCTGGGTGTTGTCGTTTTGTAACAGTTGGAGCTCCACAGGTTGGGGAACACTGTCTTGGTGACTGATCCTCTCGATTGAAATGTATCTTTGCTATTAAAGATATAGTGTTGTTACTGCATGCAGTGCTCTACAGAGCATTGTACACTAGACAAGCTCATCTGCCGATTGCAGTTTTTAGTTTGCAATTTACGCTCTACAAACAATGTCAAAATCATTTTCTTTTGTTGCACAACGATATGAATATACTTCAGCATTAAGGTCCTGTTCACATCAGCGTTGCCCTTCCGTTGAGGGGTTCCATCGGAGGTTTCCTTCGGGTTAACACCTCAATGGAAAAGCAAACGGAAACCTTAGCTTCCGTTTGCATCACCATTGATCTCAATGGTGACGGAAATGTTGCGGGGTTAACCCAATGGAAACCTCCGATGGAACCCCTCAACTGAAGGGTAACGCTGATGTGAACACGGCCTAACACACTTTTTTTGTAAGCAACAAAGATATTTGAGAACTTTCAACCAGTAAGAGTGTCTGTGCTATTATAAGGAGCTTAGCTTTATAATTACCTAAAGGCTTCTACATAATAAACTTAACAGGATTGTGCCAAAGCATAGGACTAGTACCAGTACATAGAAATATTTGTCATTAGGAATTTATGTTGCCTTTTATTATTATGTATTATAATATTCTCAAATATACTTTACAGATGATGAAGCTATCTATAAAATCAACCATTACACAAAAAGTGAAAAGTAAATTGTGGGGTACAGTGAGACTATACACCGGTACTTATCAAGTGCACCAAAGCAGGATTTTATGCTGATTCTAATTCAAAGGATGTAATATGTGGTTGTCAGGGTTGGATACAATTCTATTGTGGCCCTTTTGGGGCCCACTTCTCTATTTTTGGAAGTAGGGAAATAGCTAAAAAAATTGTCATACCACAGGTAAAGATGGGAATTGCACTACAATATTACAAATAGCAGTTTTGTACAGTGCCTAATTAATACCACCATTCACAGCCCAAATAATACCACCTTACCATGTTTAATTACTGGTGCTATAAATTGCCCAAGCAACAGTGTCTGGTTATGGGTTTCTAAGGGCTTATTCACACGAACGTTGTATACGTCCATGTGACGACCGTTAAAACAACGTCCATCATAGGGACGCATGTATTTCAATGGGGCCATTCACACGATTGTTGTTTTAATAGACCGCGTGAAGGGTCCATTGAAAATAGAACTTGTCCTATTTTCTTCCGTTTTCGTGGAGCCCTCAACTGACTCAAGTCTATGGGGATCCGTGAAAACAGGTCCCACACAGGTGCAACTCGGACATGAAAAACTGCCATTTTTCACTTTCGAGTTTGCACTCGTTCGTGTGAATCTGCCCGAAGTCTGTTGATGTTGATGTATTGGAGATCTGCTGTGAATTATCTTTAGCAGGTGGAGGCCCCAGGGTATTTGCCCACATTTTATGCTTTTTGATATAACTCAGAGACACAGCAGTTTACGAGAAGGTCGTCTAGACTACATACAAATATAGAAATCTATCAGTTGTGAGAAATATTAGCTTCGTACCTAGTTTAATCTTCTGGATGTAAACAATATTATTAGAAATTTTTCCATTCACTGACATCAAGCAGAGATCTTGAAAATGGTGGGGATTTCAACAACCAAGTATATTAGAACGTTACATAACTTTTTGTTATGGAATGATTGTTTCATTTACATAAAACCAATTTACGTGTAATAAATGCTTTATTTGAACAGGTTTGTGGATGGCATCGAGACTGAGTGCAGCTCTCCCACAACTCACACATTTGACTTTAATACCAAACAGCTAAGCCAGGAAAACTCACCAAGATGTTCTAACTCAGGTAAGGAAGAAAATCCATGAACATAATGTATCACAATCATTTCTAGTCAGTAGTAATTATCATTTTATTTATTATTCCCAAAGGAAGAAACTAAGCAATGTAATACTTTTTTCTCATTTTCTGAGACCCATAACTTTTTTATTTTTCCGTCATGAGCGGTGTGAGGGCTTGTTTTTTGCAGGCTGTAGTTTGTATTGGTACCATTTTGGGGAATATGCTACTTTTTGTTAACTTTTTATTAATTTTTTAAGGAGGTGAAATGACCAAAAAACAGCAATTTTGGCGTATTTCTTTGTTTTGTTTTTTTAAAGCCTTCGCCATGCAGGTTAAATAATGTTATATTGTAATAGTACAGATTTTTATGGACACGGTAATACCAATTATATTTATTTATATTACTTTAGATAGGAAATGGGAAAAGGAGGGTTTTGGAACTTTTTTTGTATATAAAAAATACTTTATTCAACAGTTTTTAACTTTTTTATTAGTCTACCTAGGGGACTTGAACAAGCAATCATTGAATCGCTTGCACAATATTCTGCAATATTGCAGTACATTGTGTTTTTTTTTTATTGCCTTCCATTAAGAACTGCATCTGGCACAAAGATGGCAGACCTAAGGACTTTCAGTGGGCCCCTAGGCTACCATGACAACTATTGGCACCCTGCAATTGTAATTGGTAGGGGGGTCGATGGGCTGACATCCCTACTTTCTAACTGCTTAAATACTGTGATTAAAGGCAAGTGCAGTGAGGTGTCAGCTATAATGCACAGCCAACACTCGCTGAGTAAAGAGCAGGCTCAGCCCTTTTTGGCTATGACATAACTGTACGTCAAATGTCGGGAAGTGGTTGTCTCATGAAGACAAACTTTTTTCTAATAGGAGATGGTTTTGCTTCCCTAACTTGGATGCCGTAAATTTCCCCTGTAGCGGCTGCTACATGTATTACGTATTATGTATTACTACGTATATTACGTGCCAGCCATTTAACGGACCGGGTCTACCAGAACTGGATCTGCCCTTACTTAGAGGCTCTCTGCTCTAACTCATAGAAAAGCAATGCCCACTCCTCCTGAGAGAACCCCTTTAAGCATGTAGTTTGCGACCAGTGCCATAAATGTACCTCTGCCACCACCCGTGTGTAAAAATTACAATATAGCTAAGAAATTTGTATGCATGAGATAGAATTGTCTGGTGCTGGGCCTAGGAGGATCCTCTGTTAAACCAGTCAAAATGTGATGCAGTTTCTCCCATTCATGTGACAATCCATAAGTCCTTAGAAACAAGAAGTTCGAAACATGATCCAAAGCATGCAACGTGACCCCTCTTGGCACTGTTGACGAACCAAGAGAGACCACTGAGAAGTAATGCCATCACATCTACACATTTATAAACCCTAAAAGCTCATGCACACGGCAGAGCCATGTGCACGGAGCCTATACAGAGGCTGCACCGAGTCACGCGGAGTCCCTGCACTACAGATTGATAGGCACTTTGGGTGCCCCCATATGGTGCCTCTGTACTGTGTTGTATTATGAAGATATTCTCTCTAGAAGCGGAGTTTAAGCGGAGAATATCTCCATAATAAGGCATGTGATGAATGGAACATGGCACAATTAGCTTTTTTGTTGGATTCATATGGATCGAAATCAGAGGCATATAGAGGTACCATTGTAACACCCAATAGAAGTCCATTGGTGTAGTTTTACGGCTCTGTACAATTCGTAGATTATACGGAGCCATAGAATGGTATTGTGCATGAGCAAAAAGTCCAATTTTTCTAATGCTAAAATTATTAATTTTTAGAAAGTATAAACGTTGTACTTACTGTTTGCCATTGGCATCATGTCCATTTTTTTAAATCTGATTTTCATAAATAAGGCCCATCGTTTATATAGTGAAGTGGATAGAATTGCACCCACAAGTTATGCAATACAAATTCTTATTTGAGGGGGTTATCGCATAAATCATTTTTATACCTAAAGTCCTGAAATGCTGTTAATAGCTGTTTTAAAGTATTTTACAGTGTTTCTAGCCCCTTAGGTGCTGCTGCTAATTTGTGCTGCTGGGGAAGGAGCTTTAAATAGAATCAGAGTCCTTCCCTATCTGGCGGCCGACAATATAGTTCCTTCTTACATCCACTGCAGAAGGTGTCTCCTCAGCTATACTACCATGCTACTTATATCAGTCGCTCCTCTCCTTCCCTGACAAGCAGGCCAGAAATTTATTTTAATTGGCTACTCTGTAGTGAACAGAAAATCACTTTGCATAGACCTGGCTGTGGGAAGAGTGACTGAGTATGCGTGTCCACTAGCACTCGGCCCAATAGAATGTGCACATTGCTATACACTGAACACTAGGTGGCACCATACAATGTAAGTAAATGTCATAACACTTCACTTGACCGTTTTTTTAACAGCATGTAGTTTGCAAACATTGTTGGTTTTTATGATCTACACAATGAATATGATATTTAAAGGTGGGATAACCCCTTTAAGGAACTATTCTGATGACAGATTTCTATGATTATGATGATATTAATTTAGCCATTTCTAGTCTCCAGTGATACAACGCTGAGATTGCGCTATTATGATAAAAGAAAAAAAAATGGTACCGTGTTAGCTACCGTCTCTCCTATTATTATGTAATTCATTGGTTATATATAACTTACCTTTTCTTTTTTTAAAAGCAGAAAATGCAGAGACCAGGAAAAGCATTGTGAAATTGAATCAAGAGGTGAGTTCTATATTAATGAAAATATATTTGCGGAATTATTTTTTCCTCTTGTACTATAACCCAGTCTTGCCCATGTGCATGCTGCTCAATTTTGTCTAAAAATGAAAAGATATTTTAATAATGTCCTCATTCATAGCAGTCCTTTATATGTAACTGGCTTTTCAAAACTGCTATTTATTAACTTAGATTTGCTTCTTAAATATAAAAGTAAATGCATCAATACATAAGGAGAAAACAATATTTGGTTCTCTAACCTTTCTGCAGCCTTGCAGCTCAGCTCCATTTACTTGAATAAGACTTAGCTGCAATACCAGCCAAAGTCCATGGACAAGAGTGGCACTGTTTTTGGAAGAAAGCAGACATGTCTTTTTAATCTTGTACAGCCCCTTTAACAAAAGTTAAAATATTTTAATAAGATTGTAATATTATATGCAGCCATCTATAATGAAATGTATCATATCTTGTATCATATATCTGGTTTCTACAGAGTTTAGGAAACCAAAAGTTGATAAAATTGTTCTAATAGGCAAGTTTAAATATGAAGCTTGTTCTCACCACATGGGCATTTAACCACCTGAGTTAAAGTAGTCGTTCGGCATTTAAAGAAAAATTGCTAAGAGAAGGAACGTTGACAAAATTTAAAAAAAAACAATACTCACCTATTCAATATTGTCAAGGGCCATCGTTCCGACAGTCCCCAACATTCCTTGTTGACTTGAACTGCAGCAATGACGTGCCACTCATGCACGTGACTGCTGCTGCCAATCACTGGCCTCAGCGGTCTCGTGCGGCTCCTCGCTGAGTCCATTGATTGACGGCAGCAGTCACGTGCAAGGACAGTAAGTCACCACTGCAGGGAAGTCAACAAAGACCAGGGATGACCACTGGTGCGGTGCGGGATTCAAGAGGTGAGTATTGTTTCTGTGCCTGATATATTATTTCTTGACAAATTAAACTTGGCTAATAAAATCCATTAACCCCTTCCTGACCGCCCAATATCTTTTGAAGGCAGGCGGTGCGGGTCCCCAGTCTACAGCGATGTCTTTTGGCGTCGCTTTAGAATAGGCATATGAGCGATCCAGGGAGTGTTTATTTTCCAAGCAGAAGCTGTAACTTAAAGCTCCTGTACTTAGAGGACCCTTATAAGTACAGTTGGGATCGAAAAAAGTTCAGATCCCAGCTGTTTAACCCCTTGATTGCTGTCCTTGACCGCAGCATTATCAAAAGGGGACCTCCCTCTTTGATAGCATCACCGGAAACCCGGTGACACGATTAGAGACTGGAGGAATCCTCTGCAGTCAATATTGGAGTCCTAGAAAGTACCACTGGACTCTGTTCAGTATGCTGCCCTAACTCTGGACTCTGAACACTATATATATGCTGCCCTAATTGCAGCCTGTATCAAATTGTATTGTCATACAGAAGTATGCTAATACATTATAAGTAAATAATAAAGTTGTAAATAAGGTTATTCCTTCATGGGATTAAAAAAGTTAAAAAAAACAAATCATTATTTTGCATAAAATATCTTTTATAACTTACACAAGGAAAAAAACATTCTACCCCCCAAACCTTGCAAAAAAAAAATACAATTACTTCTGCATAAAACAAGGCCTCATATAGCCATGTCAATAAAAAAATAAAAAAGTTATGACTGTTGAAAGGCAGAGAGGCAAAAACGGAAAATTTATCTGGTAATTAAGGCCTTTTTGGGCCTGGTCATTAAGGGGTTAATAAATATACATATTTATTCTTAACATTTTGTTTTTCATGTCATTTTTTTTTCTTCAGATGACCATCCTTTCTCACCAAGTTACTCAGCTAAGTAAGGACCTGAATGATATGCTTCAGCTTCTGAGGCCTGTTCTCCTAACCCAGAGCTACGTGCAGTCTCCTTCTGTAGGCCTCCTTACACCTACCCTGAATAACACCTACAGCAACAGCAGTGGGTTTTACAGTGGACAGCAGTCCCAAATTACCATTCCTAGCCTTGTTGGAACATCCTGTCCTGGTCAGACAAGGGCAGATGTAGCACAACCTAACACAACTTGGATGGAGGCCTTAAACCAGCCTGTTCAGGCTGCCCAGCCAGAGAATTCATGCAGGAAAAATGTTCACCCTGCCCTTTCTCTGGATTCATTCCTCAGACATTCATGTACTCACCACAGACAGCACAAGAGTTGTGGACCCATGACTGTGAACCAAGCACTGTCCCCTTGCCATAGCCACTTTCCCCAAACACAAATGAACCATGTGAGCCAGGTAATGCATAGTAAATCATCCCCAGTGATGGCTCTTCATCAACCATCCAACATGCAAAATGAAGCGCAGAAGTCTAGCCCTAGTTTCATATCCAGCAGATCATTCTGTAGCCCTCAAGATGCTGAGCCGGTAAAAGACAAAGTGGCTGACCTCTTGGGATTGATGTCAAGAGACTATAGAGAGGCATCTCCAGCAGCTCTGGAACTGGTGCGTAGTTCTTCTGGAGACTCACAAGGGGACATCATCAGGTTTATAGATGATGAGGGCACTAACGTGTAATAATGGAAAGATTGTGAAGCCAAAGCACTGACCATGGGGATGTTTACCAAAGTAGAGCACTCCAAGACTGGACCAAGCTACTGTAGGATAATATTATCCTGTTGACAAGAGAATGTCTAATACTGCCAGATTTCATTCTCATTGCCACAACATTGCCCGCTAGGCAACGAGAGAAACAATCAACGCCCATCGGTTTTTTTTTTCTTACAAAACTGCAATTTATATTGAAACAAACACTTTCTCTCGGTTCTTTCGGCTGACAGTAACTCCAGCCGCATCATTTTTAACACTCTGTGCACATTGACTTACTGTACAAATTTTACAAGTTACTTGTAGCGACTATAGATAACTGCTACCTGAGCACAAACCATCTTATAAAAGGGGCCAGGCCCTGTACACAAATGGTTAAGGGGAACAAATTATTCTAAGTGCATGGACCGTAAAAAAATAAATTAAAAAAAATCTTATAGCATGATCTTAAATTTGTTAATATTAACACTTAGAAAACGAAATACAAATTTGAGCCAAATATTTTAAAAGGGAACATTTCTGGAGGGTTTGAATTTTTGTTGCTTTTTCTTTTTTGAGTAAAAAAAAAAAAGGATCTTATTTTTCTATATTTGCTACTTGAAGGTTTATACTAAACTTTTTTTGTTTTATTTTTCTTTGTCATTCCAAAGCAGATAGATTTATTTAACCCTTTCATTGCTAGAGGGGACTTAAAAAAAAAACACATTGATTTGCTGTGATACTGGACCCTCTGGCAGGGAAACATACAGAATAAAAGGGATCAAACTACAGGTGCATGCTGTGCAACGCATGGAGCATTTTCTGGGAAGAGGTATACCTGAGCAACTGGAAGAATCTATTTATTTTGCTTTAATAAAGATAATGTATTACAATAAACTGTGTTTCTTGTTGACATTCAACATCAATTTCAAAATTAAATAAATAAATGCTAAGCTCAACAATCATTTACAGTCATGCTTCTCTAACTTTCATCACTCTAAACAAGCAGATTGGTATTAACGGAATAATTTACTTAAAGTGTACCTCCAACTTCATGCCCCTAACTAAATACTAGCACCGCTGCTTTCCCAATCCCTAGCAAAATAAACTGATGCCCATATTGTGGCACTTACATATAGTACCGGAGTTACTTTTTTATTACCAGGTTTCACATGATCAAAATCAATAACAGGGCCATGGAAGATGGTGGGAGTTTTCTGCTTCTTATGTCGGCGAGGGTACTGTACTTAGTTCGCGATTCCCTCACTTCCAGCGCTGCTAGGCGGGTATTCTGGTGAATTTGCTCGACAGCTCAGGCAGTTAGTGATTACAAGTCCTGGCCTCAGTTCCCCTCAACTGAGCTCGTACAGTAAACGCCTCCCCACTCCCCATACTCCAGTACAGAATCCGTATCCTGTGTCTCCAAAAGCTGAATACGGAAACCCCAGGACAAGTAGACAGGGCAAAAGTAAAGTAGAAAGACATACATGAATAACTGAGGCAAGACATGCTGATGGCAAGCAAACAGCGCAAATAAGGTTAAAAATATGTATGGCAAAAATGATATGTGTACAATGATATACCAAAAAATATAAAGTTAGTAAAGATTACAGGTACACCTTAAGGCTTCATTTACACATGAAGTTTTTGATGCAGTTTTTTTTTAGACAAACAGAGAAGTGGGTACAAAAGCAAAGAGAAGTAGACGTATTAACTTTATACTTTTCCTTCCTTTTTGGATAGACTCCTGGCTGTGACTAAAGAAAAACTGCATTTGTTTATCCAGCCTAAGGCCGGGTTCCTACGGGTCGGATACCCTGGCAAAAACTGTGCAGCGTATCCCACCTGGAACTTGCAGTACATCCTTTACGAAAAAGCACACCACACTTTTCAGACGTCATTTCCTATGATGACGTTGCAGGCCATGTGACGCTGCAGCCTGTGATTGGCTGCAGCAGTCACATGGGATGCAACGACATCCCAGGAGGCCGGACTGCAGGAAGAAGTATGAATTTCCGCACAGAATACGATTGTGGAAATTCCGCAGCGTTTATGCTACGTGGGAACCCGTCCTTAGGTTACTTTCACACAATGCAGATTTGATCCGTTTTTTGCATTCATATTTAATCCAAATCTAGGGGTGGATCCTAAACACATTTTTTCAATGCATTCCTGGTTTTGGCTTAAAAATACAGATTCAAAATACTAATCATATCTGCACTGTGTGAAAGTGGCCTAACCCATATGTTTATGATATGTTAAACACATAATTTTATTTTTGGGGGGTACATTCACAGAATATTATTGCCCACATGTTTCAGACACTGGTCGGTTGCATGTAATAAATTTTACTTAACACTTTTGATCTCCTTATGCAGATCAGTTAGGGAGGTCTGTCGAGGCCCCATGCACACGGACTGTAATTGCGGATCAAAGTATGGACCCATTCATTTCTATTGCCCACGGACACCTTCCGGTATATTTACAGTAAGGTGTCCGGGCTGTAGAAATGACCCGCAAAAAATAGAACATGTCCTATTTTTTTATTTTACGGACTGTGCTCCCATATTACTTTATAATGGGAGCACGGCCCGCAAATGCGGGTGACTGTCCGAGGCCATCGTGATTATGGGCACGGCCGTGTGCATGGGGCCTAATACCACCAGCATTTGCAGCCTTTTCCCTCCTCTTGCCTCCTACGTCATCAGTTCCTGTAAACCCAGAGAATGAAAATCTTCAGGAAGTTTTGCAGTAGTGTGCGTATACCCTTTCTTGTATAAGCACCTAATACAACACAAACATGAAAATTTATAAAAATGGAGTCTGAGAACATGTCCCATGAATGACTCATAGGATCTCTCACAGTATTAGACATATATGGTAAGCTGAACTTTAAATGTACCCCTAGTACTGCCTGTGTTAGGAAACTAAAATTCGCTATTATAGTAGGCAGTAGTTCCATGCCCTCAATAACTGGCTATTTAAAGCTGCTGTAGTCCCAAACTCCCATATGCCCACTGTCATTATGTGTACACCTGTAGTCTGAGATTCTGCTTTGAGTTTCTCTATGGCACAGCGTTCATTATATCAGCATTGTGCCCAACCTAAAACTTCCCCTACCGCTCCTAGATACGCAGTGTAGGAAGTTTCTACTAGTGAAGAGGCCGTGCAAGCAGGGGATGCAAGGCACTTGTGAGGCTGGGCTCTAAGAACTCATTGACATCACTTTGCTGAGTCTCACCGCCCATTCAGCATCAGATCGCAGGGAGAACAAGATGGCGGCCAGAAAGTAAACATCAGAAAAAACGAGATGGAAAAGTAATCAAACTTTGTAAAAAGGCAGGGAGGTGTTGTATGCTATATTACTGTACTGGGGACAAGTTTTTATTATGGGGAATGCAGTTTGATCCTCTCCTCTTGATCCATTTCACAGCGATTTGGTGATTCTCCCCTGAATGTGATACGGACCACTTCGAATGGATTTTATTTGATTTAACATCATAAGGTCATACTAAAACTGCACCATCTCTTTCTACATGGTTTATATTTTAAATATGAAATAAAAAAAATCTTCTTAATGACTTTTACTCTAATCATGGATTAAAACTATATGTTGGTACAGGATATGCTGCAATTCAAATGTATATTTACAGAGAACATTCTAAACCCCCAAAAATGATATACAAAATGCAAGCTGCCAGTGAACACAAGGGTTTCTGTAAGACTAGGGTTACACGGCTACTTTGGCCATGACATAGATCGCACAGCCAAAGATCGCCATGTAATTGTCGCAGTGTAGCCCTAGCCTAAGTACTGAGCTTGCTAGGCAGCACCAAAATAAAACCACATGGCTACATAGCAACAATCACCATAACCAGCAGAAGATAGTGCTTGATCTCCACGCTCCTACATGTGGTAGCACCTGGCAAAAAGCGAATGGGCTGTTGGAGTATATTAGTATCTGCCATCATCACTTCTAACACTGAACTTTGCAGGGAAAAGCTGACTGACATAGACAGTATTTTACACCCCGAATTACGTCTGAAAAACGGCTCCATTACGGCGACAAACATCTGCCCATTACTTTCAATGCGCTTTACGATGTACTGTGCCGACGACCTGTCATTTTACGCGTCACTGTCAAAAGACGACGCGTAAAAAAGACGGCTCATCACAAGAAGTGCAGGACACGTCTTGGGACGTAATTGGAGCCATTTTTCATTGACTCCATTGAAAAACAGCTCCAATTACGTCCGTAATGGACGCCGCGAAAAACGCGAGTACGAACAATTACGTCTGAGGGTATGTGCACACGATAACGGCAAATACATCTGAAATTACGGAGCTGTTTTCAGGAGAAAACAGCTCCTGAATTTCAGACGTAATTGCTCATACTCACGTTATTCGCGGCGTCCTTTACGGACGTAATTGGAGCTGTTTTTCAATGGAGTCAATGAAAAACGGCTCCAATTACGTCCCAAGAAGTGTCCTGCACTTCTTTTGACGAGCCGTCTTTTTTACGGGCCGTCTTTTGACAGCGACGCGTAAAATGACAGGTCGTCGGCACAGTACATCGTAAAGCCCATTGATAGTAATGGGCAGATGTTTGTCGCCGTAATGGAGACGTTTTTTCAGACGTAATTCGGGCGTAAAACGCCCGAATTACGTCTGAAACTTGGTCTTGTGAACCCAGCCTTAAACTTATACTTTTGTTGAATTCTCCTTTGACTTTATGACAACATTCAGTCTTTTTGGGTAGAAGTCTATCAGCATGGCCCATCTTGACTTGGCAATTGTTGCCCACTCTTCCTTGTAAAAGCACTCCAAATCTGTCAGATTGTGAGGGCATCTCCTGTGTACAGCCCTATTCAGGTCACCCCACAGGCTTTCAATGGGATTCAGGTCTGGGCTCTGGCTGGGCCATTCCTAAACTTTGATCTTCTTCTGGTGAAGCCATTCTTTTGTTGATTTGGAGGTTCTGCTTTGGGAGGTTGTCGTGATGAAAGGTGAAATTCCTCTTCATCTTCAGCTTTTTAGCAGAGGCCTGCAGGTTTTGTGCTAATATTGCCTGATATTTAGAACTGTTCATAATTCCCTCCATCTTGACTAAAGCTCCAGTTCCAGGTGCAGAAAAACAGCCCCAAAGCATAATGCTGCCTCCAACATGCTTCACTGTGGGTATGGTGTTCTTTTGGTGAAGTGCAGTGTTGGCTTTGCGCCAAACATACCTTTTGGAATTATGGCCAAATAGTTCAACCTTGGTCTCATCAGACCATAACACGTTTTCCCACATGCTTTTGGCAGACTTGATCTAGGTCTTGCAAAACATAGCTGGGCTTGGATGTTTTTCTTTCTTAAAAAATACTTCCGTCTTGCCACCCTACTCCACAGCCCAGACATATGAAGAATACGGGAGATTGTTGTCAAATGCACTACACAACCAGTACCTGCCAGATAGTCCTGCAGCTCCTTTAATGTAGCTGTAGGCCTCTTAGTAGCCTTCTGGACCAATTTTCATCTTGTCTTTTCATCAAGTTTTGAGGGACGTCCAGTTCTTGGTAATGTCACTGTTGAATCAAATGTAATCCACTTCTTGATGACCGTCTTCACTGTGTTCCATGATATATCTAATGCCTTGGAAATTCTTTGGTACCCTTCTCCTGACTGATGCCTTTCAACAATCAGATCCCTTTATTGTGTTGTAAGCTCTTTACGGACTATGACTTTGCTGTCCCATGCAACAAAGTAAATGTCAGGAAAATCCTAATAGAACAGCTGAACATTATATGGGGTTACTCAGAATCACTTTAAATAATGGCAGCTGTGTACTGACTACTATTTAACATGAGTTTAAATGTGATTGGCTAATTCTGAACACAACCACATCCCTAATTATAAGAAGGCATTCACACTTATGCAACCACATTATTGTAGTTTTGTTATTTTTATTTTTCCCCTCTAAATGATTTCTGTTTGTTTTTCAATGAAATTGTACAGATTATGGATCACACTAAAGGTGGAAAAAGTTCTGAAATGATTCATCCTGTACTGATTTTTTGACATGACAAAAACCTGGCATTTTAACAGGGATGTGTAGACTTTTTATATCCACTGTATGTATATTGTCAAGTTGGGGTTTGTGGACCCACTGGGCCGTACCGCCTTGGCGGTATGGCAGCTGGCCAACAGAGTGCAGGTAACAGTATATAGTTCATATAGGGTACCTGTGGAAGCTCAGACAATAGCAAGGCAGGCTCGGCTGGGACTAGGCAGCAGGCAGACGTCAGGCGTGGTGTAACAGGACAGGCGTGGTATGCAGCACAGCACGACTACAGCTCAGCACGGCACTTGACCAGGATAGCACAGGATACAGGACCTGGAAGACACTAGGAGACCATTTGCATAGACAAACTTTGGGTATGACAACGACACTCAGGCATGGGAGGAAGGGGCTGGGCCCTTATAGCCCAGGGTGCTCTGGGAGCAATCAACACAATCTCCCACCTGCGTGCGCTTTGGCTTCTTAAGTCTGGACTGAGCTCACGAGCGCACCCTGTGGAACAGGACGGCTGTATGTGCAGACATCTCTGGAGAGAAGGGCGTCGACTGGATGGAAGGAGTTTGTGGTCAGCGACCACGGACGTTACATATATATATATATATATATATATATATATATATATATACACACACCGATCAGCCATAACATTAGAACCACCTGCCTAATATTGTGTAGGTCCCCCAGTGCTACCATAACAGCTCTGAGCCATCAAGGCATGGACTTCACAAGACTTTTGAAGGTGTCCTGTAATATTTGGCACCAGGATGTTAACCAAGTATCCTTAAAGGGGTTGCCTCACAACTGTTTGTGCCAATCACTAGATATGGGTACAGTTAGGCTATTGATAGAGCGGTCATTTTCACCACACGTACACTTATTCGTCTGTTTTTAAGTCCCCCAGCAGCTATATCCTGATTGCTAGGCGAGCTTATAGACCACCCACACCTGACCACGATTCAGAGCAGTCTGCTTTAAACTGCCAGAGTCACAGACAGATGAAACATAACTTTTCTGAAAAATAATAAGTATAGCCGTCGAAGGATGAGTGCATTAGTAAAGATTAGAAAAGAGAGAGTTTGTCAGCTCACCATGAATAAATCCTCTTAGGTTTCACGTAGTCGACGTTGCAGGGAATAGAGGAGGCTCCGTGTCGGCTGCTGGTGATTAGACCTTGACTTAAAAAGATAAGTAGTTTCCAGCACTCATCCAGGAGATTAAAAACAGTGATATTTATTCCATCCATCAGAATAAAAACATTGTGCGCACAAACATAAATCCCCTGAACAAGTGCTGGATACTACTTATCTTTTCAAGTCGAGGTCTGAGAACATTTAGAGCATTCAGACTGATAATAGAAGGACAGTTCAGATGAACGCAAGCTATGTTTCCGTGTACATACAATCTGCCCGGCTTGTATGCACTGCGCATGTCCGGAGTTGACCATGCAATCTTTATGGTGCTTTCTGGAGCAATCACAGGACAGCACACAAAGAGATCTGCACATGGCTGGTCACCACAGGAGGGACTGTAGGGGACAAAGGCGCTCAAACAAAGAAGATGGCGTTTATTCTAGAAGTAAAACTCAAAGTAGGGCCATTTTCTATAATACTTTATATTAAGATGCTATCGTAGTTGTGAGACTACACCTTTAAGTTTTGTAACTTACAAAGTGGGGCCTCCATGGATTGGACTTGCTTTTCCAGCACATTCCACAAATGCTCGATCAGATTGAGATCTCAAGAATTTGTAGGACGTCAAGACCTTGAACTCTTTGTCATGTTCCTCAAACCATTCCTGAATAATTTTTGCAGTGTTCATTATCCTACTGGAAGAAGCCACTGCCATTAGGCAATACTGTGGCCATAAAGTAGGGCACTTGATCTGAAACAATGTTTATATGGTGCAAGTCAAAGTAACATCCACATGAATGCCTGGACCCAAGGTTTCCCAGGAGAGCATTGCCCAAAGCATCACACTGCCTCCCCCAGCTTGTCTTCTTCCCATAGTGCATCCTGGTACCATCTCTTCTCCAGGTAAGCGATGCGCACACACACACACACAGCCATACATGTAATGTAATAGAAAACGTGATTCATCATACCAGGCCACCTTCTTCCAACGCTCCATGGTCTAGTTCCGATGCTCACGCACTTTTTGTAGGCGCCATCATCGGTGGACAGGGATAAGCATGGTCACTCTAACTGGTCTACAGCTATGCTACCCCAAATAGAGCAAGCTGCGATGTACTGTGTGTTCCGACCCCATTCTATCATAGCTAGCATTAACTTTTTCAGTAATTTGTCTTACGGTAGCTCTTTTGCGGGATTGGACCAGACGGGGTAGCCTTCACTCCCTATGTGCATCAATAAGCCTTGGGGACCTACGCCTTTTAATAAATTTAGGTGCATCTCGGGCACTCCTTTAGAAAGAAAAAGAGCAAGCATAGATTTGTGCTGCAATTTGTGCCATTTCCTGTGCTTAAAAATAAAAAAAATGTTTTTAATTGGCCTGGCTTAGCCCCATCCTAAATAACCCAGTCCACTTTCACATAAATTTTGAAAAGTAGCAAAAAGAGAGAAAGATCGCAAGTTATTGTGCAAATGTGATGTGCGCCTTAATTTGCGACTTTTTATGCCACAAATTGCTTAATAAATTCTCCCCAGTTTGTTCCTGCCAGCAGGTTTTTTTTAGGTACCTTGTTACACTGGTAAATGCTCCTCAATTGTACAAAAAGAAATAGTTAAAGATGTAAGATGTCTTACGCGAAGACATTTAGCTAAATGCCGTCATTACAGCAAACTGATTTTAAGAAGACTCCGAAAATTCCCTCAGGGCCAAATGCTCGGCTGCTTTTCCTCCTCTATTTATTTTTAATACGAATCTCCCAGAGAGTGGGAGATTGACAGGATACACTGTGATGTGAAGAAATTAGACTATTTAACAAATCTCCACTTTGAAGGTGTCAGACAGGTCTGCAGTGAGTTGCTGACTGAGAGTTACTAATTCAGATTTTAATTACTCTAGCTCTCCGAGGATCTTCAGATGTAGTAAGTGAAACATAACCCTTTAATTGCCTTGAATAGCCTTTTTCTTTTTTTACGTCTTTTCCTATTTACAGCATTTTCCAGAGGCATACACAGGTTTTTTTCCTCTCACTAATTCTGTATGAATAATACCTTATGTGTATTATTGAGACATTAGATATAACAAAGTTTATAGAAGAGAGAATCATCGTAACTCACAGAGACACCTGCAAGCACGTGCTGGGTCTGTCTGCGCAGCAGTTCTGTATGTATAAGGCCTTAGGATTTGTTTTTTCACAAAGTTGATGGCTCCTTTAAATGAAAATGTACTCTCAATGGATGAAATAGTACATGCATCTTTATGTATGCTCTAAGTCTACATATGTGACACCCACTGAGTTCTTGTCCTGTTCTGAATCTTTTCCTGCAAATGGAATCCACTTCGGTGGGGAAACTCTCTTTCATAGTCACTATAAACCGGTGTGTTTAGGAATACATTAGATGTTTTTCTGCTTTTGCCACTAATGTCCTTTTGGGAATTCTGTTCCTCTGTATAAGTAGAAAGGGGGTTTAAATGTCAAGTACTTATAGGAAATTCCTTCCGTGTTTGCTTGCATTTTTTTGTTCATTTCACACATCTTAAAGGCCATGTATAGCTTTGAAAGCATTTAAAAAAAAAAAAAAACATATCAGTGTGACAACTTTGTAGTTACATTTTATTAAAAATAATTTTTACTTATTCAGATTGTCGTGGAAGTCAATGGCTCAAAATATATTTTTAGACTGAAATTTAGATGAGTGTTCCAACAGACACTAACGCCAGGAACTTTATCCAGCATCCTAATCAGGAGATTTCATACAGATATATATCGAGAGAGGAGAAATAACACACAGACGCTGCTGGTATGCTCAAAATACTTCTCTGGGGGTTTATTGCCAAACTCAATTACAATAGTATCATTCAAAAAGGGGTGTAGGCTTGAGGTTAACCAATCAGAGGCAATGTGACAATAATTCTTATTCAGACAATAGCAGACCATAAGAATATTTCAAATACATAATTATAATTCTTCATTAAAATGTTGACATCAGGTAACAGGGAAAGAAGATAGGATCCAGCGCTGGATCCTATCTTCTTTCCCTGTTTCCTACTTGCAACCCGTGTGCCGACACGAGGAACCGGGCGCTTTCAACGACACACAGGTGTGTGTCAGGTGAGCTGGAGGATTCCTCCACATGCTTTCTTTGGACATCAGGTAACACCTGGAGACAAGCATACAATTGAGTGGTGGTTACTGTTCTTTCCCATGAGGGAGTTTGTTGTGATAACGACAAATAGTTGCATTTTATGTCTAGGCGTTCAGACAACCCGCTAGCCATGGATGTATGAAGGCCACACGATGAACACATAAAGATAACACATTTCTTTGAGACTCGAGCAGAACTATGTAGAGGAAAGGTCATGAAAATAATGGTGAATATATAACTTAGTAATTCGGCATCCTGCTTGAGAATTCATAATGTAATTTAATACAGAGAATATGAGCAAATAGACCGTCCTTCACAAACCCGCCTTTTTGTCATATTAAATTACAGAAAGTATATATTATGATTATAAATCTCAAACAATACAGCAATAGGGCCACAACTAATAATATAATGCCATCACCAATCTTAGGTTTGGGTATAGGGTCCCACCAGTGCATTGACAAGTCCTGTACATTTTCATCCTCTTCCGTTTTCTGTTCTTCACTGTCTGTCACCCTTAGGGTAACCAACACAATTGTGGAGTCAGACTGTACAGTTGTGTCCAGTGGGGGATTTATTATTACCCTCCTCCTAGTCACTTACTGATTAAAACACTTGGATGCTGCTGACGGGTTCACTCAGGTTTTTGGTCTGTGCTTTACTATGACCTTTGCTTTACTTTGATCTTTACGGATGTCATCAGGACTTGGCTTGGTCCTTCTCATCACGGTCAGACACCGTCTCTTTTAGTATACATCACCGGGCTGTACACAGCACCTCATGCTGTGAGCCTAGGGTGAGATCCCACATAGACAGAGTAGCAGAGTTTTATTGTGACTACCACAAACCCTCCGCATCTGTCCTCTTCCTCCGGTAAGTTGCTTGTCTGCACGGCTGCTTAGAATTGTGACACTGCCATCAGTTCATAACAAGCACGTTGTATTGGCACAGGCTGCGCCTGCTGCATCTCAGTGATGGAGTTCATCATGTTAAAATATTTTAGTTCATGTTTACTGGCACTTACTGGGGACTCAACCCTTGTCAACTGTTAAAATAAATGCTAATCTGTTGATAACATTTACATAATATAAAAATTGTTCTAAGTACATACAATAACAATGTCAGGCCCTTAAACTAAATCAAACAAACACCTTTATAGAAGAAAAACTTCTCTGTTCCAATGGACAGGGCACCTAGAAAATGTGTAGTTACTGGGTAAATTTTATTTTGCTCTTGGTGTTACACTTTTCAGCAGGATTTGTACCTTTTTTTGGGCTGATTACCTGTAACAGCTCCTACCGACAAAAATATACACAGATAACATATGTTTATCTGACAAGTGTCTCAAACCACTCTGATTCCTTTCTTCTGGAGTGTGCAGAGATATTTCCATCTCTGTATATAATGTGTTGTGCTGTGCATAGCTCAGTGCTCGCTCACAGTATTATAGCTCAGTGCACGCTCACAGTATTATAGCTCAGTGCACGCTCACAGTATTATAGCTCAGTGCACGCTCACAGTATTATAGCTCAGTGCTCGCTCACAGTATTATAGCTCAGTGCTCGCTCACAGTATTATAGCTCAGTGCTCGCTCACAGTATTATAGCTCAGTGCTCGCTCACAGTATTATAGCTCAGTGCACGCTCACAGTATTATAGCTTAGTGCACGCTCACAGTATTATAGCTCAGTGCACGCTCACAGTATTATAGCTCAGTGCTCGCTCACAGTATTATAGCTCAGTGCTCGCTCACAGTATTATAGCTCAGTGCGCGCTCACAGTATTATAGCTCAGTGCACGCTCACAGTATTATAGCTCAGTGCACGCTCACAGTATTGTAGTTATACCTCAGAGTTCACTGCCCATGAAAGATACAGACAATTCGTAAGATCACACACAGTAAGACACGCCCCTAGCAACTGCCAGAACCAGGAAGTGTGAGAAAATAGATGTGGACGGTTTCACAAGAAAAAAAGCTGCAAAAAAGGTACTTTGAAGTGAAAAAAATTGCTAGGAATAATGTATTCACATAGAGGGACATAATAGCAGTTTAAATATTATTTTTTTTTGCAAAGGTTTAGCAACGCTTTAAATACCATTATTAAACAAACTAACTTTGAAACAACATCTGGAGAACTGCTGATATCTTATCATTGTACAAACACCTGTTCAATACTTGGGATAAAAACTATTCCTGTCACTACACACAACTTCTGCAGTGGGGAAGATACTGGCCAGTCTTCAGGCCAACCTGAGAACAGGTCTACACATACAAGCACCGTTTCATATACACCTACCTCGGGTAGTTTTATGTCCTGCAGTCACTGGAACAGGTAATCTGGCCAGAGTGCACTTTTCATAGGTACCTTTACTGTTTTCCCTATGTCATGCCGTGCGCATATCATGCAGGCTGCTACAAACCTAGCGGTGGCATTATTGAATCCAGAGACAAGCCAACCTACTGATACCTGGCTGCACATACTCTTGTTGTCAGGTCTGTCATCTCTTGGTTCATCGGGTAAGCCAATTGCTAGAGCAATAAAGGTCCTACTACCATTGGGCCCATAATTGTGGGCGATGCCAAAAGCGTACCTAGTCAGTGTAAATGTCGGCCGTCTTAGCTTTTGCTAGGTTACAAGCCTCAGCGAGCACCTCCAGCTCCGCTTCTTGAGATGAACAAGGTGGTGAGAGTGGTTTTTGGATAATTTACCTTGTGCCTCGTATCATGTCTTGTACATACTGTATATGATCAAGTATCTCTACATTACAAACCCATATCGCATATAGATAGACTATTTAAAAAGGGTAGAGTTTTATTTTTCCACATTCATCTGATAATCCAGAACACTTATAAATCCCACCCCCATCAGGTCCTGTAAATACCTGATTAATACAAAAACAAACAAATAATTTTACTAAAATCTGTAATAAAATGAACAATGTTCAGACAATTTTTGCCTCCTTCCCATCTAAATCTGTAAAGACTCATCTGTGAGTGACGTCACCTCGGCCTACTGTGCAGATTAGCTGGAGGGAGATGGTCTCTTACACAATACCTCATATTCAGTGACGTACAGTGAAGGAAATAAGTATTTGATCCCTTGCTGATTTTGTAAGTTTGCCCACTGTCAAAGTCATGAACAGTCTAGAATTTTTAGGCTAGGTTAATTTTACCAGTGAGAGATAGATTATATAAAAAAAAAAAAAGAAAATCACATAGTCAAAATTATATATATTTATTTGCATTGTGCACAGAGAAATAAGTATTTGATCCCCTACCAACCATTAAGAGTTCAGCCTCCTCCAGACCAGTTACACGCTCCAAATCAACTTGGTGCCTGCATTAAAGACAGCTGTCTTACATGGTCACCTGTATAAAAGACTCCTGTCCACAGACTCAATTAATCAGTCTGACTAACCTCTACAACATGGGCAAGACCAAAGAGCTTTCTAAGGATGTCAGGGACAAGATCATAGACCTGCACAAGGCTGGAATGGGCTACAAACCCATAAGTAAGACGCTGGGTGAGGAGACAACTGTTGGTGCAATAGTAAGAAAATCGAAGACATACAAAATGACTGTCAATCGACATCGATCTGGGGCTCCATGCAAAATCTCACCTCGTGGGGTATCCTTGATCCTGAGGAAGGTGAGAGCTCAGCCGAAAACTACACGGGGGGAACTTGTTAATGATCTCAAGGCAGCTGGGACCACAGTCACCAAGAAAACCATTGGTAACACATTACGCCGTAATGGATTAAAATCCTGCAGTGCCCGCAAGGTCCCCCTGCTCAAGAAGGCACATGTACAGGCCCGTCTGAAGTTTGCAAATTAACATCTGGATGATTCTGAGAGTGATTGGGAGAAGGTGCTGTGGTCAGATGAGACTAAAATTTAGCTCTTTGGCATTAACTCAACTCGCCGTGTTTTGAGGAAGAGAAATGCTGCCTATGACCCAAAGAACACCGTCCCCACTGTCAAGCATGGAGGTGGAAACATTATGTTTTGGGGGTGTTTCTCTGCTAAGGGCACAGGACTACTTCATCGCATCAATGGGAGAATGGATGGAGCCATGTACCGTCAAATCCTGAGTGACAACCTCCTTCCCTCCACCAGGACATTAAAAATAGCTCGTAGCTGGGTCTTCCAGCACGACAATGACCCGAAACATACAGCCAAGGCAACAAAGGAGTGGCTCAAAAAGAAGCACATTAAGGTCATGGAGTGGCCTAGCCAGTCTCCAGACCTTAATCCCATCGAAAACTTATGGAGGGAGCTGAAGATCCGAGTTGCCAAGCGACAGCCTCGAAATCTTAATGATTTACAGATGATCTGCAAAGAGGAGTGGGCCAAAATTCCATCTAACATGTGTGCAAACCTCATCATCAACTACAAAAAACATCTGACTGCTGTGCTTGCCAACAAGGGTTTTGCCACCAAGTATTAAGTCTTGTTTGCCAAAGGGATCAAATACTTATTTCTCTGTGCACAATGCAAAAAAATATATAATTCTGACTATGTGATTTTCTTTTTTTTTTTAAATATAATCTATCTCTCACTGGTAAAATTAACCTAGCCTAAAAATTCTAGACTGTTCATGTCTTTGACAGTGGGCAAACTTACAAAATCAGCAAGGGATCAAATACTTATTTCCTTCACTGTAACTATAGGGGGTTGCACGGGCCCCAGTTGCCATACAGCAGGCTTGTTAAATACATTTTCTGTGTCGTGAAGCCGGCACTTCCTGGTTATGATCACATGTGACCATGTTGTCACGTAACACGTCTTCCAGCCAGTACAGTGGAAGAGCTGGTACGGAGGACTCTAGGTGAGCTGCAGAGTCTGTATTATAATGTGTAGTGTTGTAATGTAATGTAATGTATTGTGTTGTGTTGTATTGTGTTGCCTTGTAATGTATTGTGTTGTATTGTGCTGTTTGCTGTGGGCGTTAAATTACAGCCCCCCTCCTCTCGCCACCGCAAACTGCACAATACAACACAATACAATACATTACACACTGTGGGTCGCGTCCCCCTGGGGGTTCGTGTGAAGGCCTCTAGGGTCACTGAGGTCTCGGCTCCATTCAATGCTGGAGCAAGGCGCTGACATCTCCTTGATCCAGCATTCACTGTGCCCTGAGCGGCCCGTTGCTGGCAGGGGATGTAGCCTGTCTGCGCCGAGTCACTCATAGCACACACCGGAGGAGGCGAAGGATCCTCCACCCGTCGTGGGAACGAGGATAGGTAAGTGATTATGCTATTTTTCTATTATGCACATATGGGGGCATTATACTGCATGGGGGGGGGGCTGATATTGCGGGGGGGGGGCATTATACTGCATGGGGGGCTGATATGGCATAGGGGCTGATAAGATGGGGGGCATTATACTGCATGGGGTCTGATATGGGGGAATTATACTGCATGAGGGACTGATATGGGGGGCATTAAACTGTACGGAGAGCTCATAAGGGGCATTATACTGTATGGGGAGCTGATATGGGGGGCATTATACTGTATGGGGAGCTGATATGGGGGCATTATACTGTATGGGGAGCTGATATGGGGGGCATTTTACTGTATGGGGAGCGGATATGGGGGCATTATGCTGTATGGGTAGCTCATATTGGGGGCATTATACTGTATGGGGAGCGGATATGGGGGCATTATACTGTATGGGGGCATTATACTGTATGGGGAGCTCATAAGGGGGCATTATACTGTATGGGGGCTGATATGGGGGGGCATTATACTGCATGGGGAGCAGATATGGGAGGCATACAGTATGGGGAGCTGATATGGGGGCATTATACTGTATAGGGAGCGGATATGGGGGGCACTATACTGTATGGGGGCAGCTATGTGGGGCATTATACTGTGGGGACTGATATGGGGAGCATTATAGGGTATGGGGCTGTTATGGGGGGCATTACACGTTATGGGCATTATTCTGTGTGGGCGGAGCTATGGGAGCATTATACTGTGTGGGGGCATTATACTATGGGGGCTGTTGGGCATGGCGTCTGGGCATAGGCGCGTGCAGGGTTCTTATGATGGTGGTGTTGGGGAGGGGTAGGGGGGCCCAAGCTGAATTCTTGCACCCGGGCCCATGAGCCTTTAGCTACGCCCCTGCTCATATTGGGTGGAGACTACAGCACAGCATACACCATCTACACAGAAAAACTCAAAATCTGGGTTACTGTCATACACATTTAATCTAGGTTACTCATTGGGGTCTCATACACATTTTGTAGACCTCCTAGAACCAAATTAATGAATTCAAAACAAAACACATAACAAAATTGTACCTGATCAGTCCCCTCACTACTCCCTCCTATTTGGACTCTACGAAAGTAAGATAGTACATATCTCAACATAGTAAGGTCGGGCACTCTATCTGGGGGGCACTAGTTTGGCCCCCTGTAATACACAATAGCCTGGAACAAAAATGACTTTCTCCTGACAAAACTACATTTTATCTTTTAAATAACTTGCAACCATTTACTTTTAAAACATTATAAATTAAAAAAAATGACATTTAGGCAGTACTATACCACTAGCCTGCATGTGTGAATAAAACCAAAACAATTGTAATTATTTATCCAATAAAACAGAAAATAATATATCTGCTAATATTAATTACTGCAAACCAAGAAACTATATGTGAGAAGAAGAAACAGTAGGGGGTACATACATTTTCAAGACCCAGAATCTCACAATATCTGTATTTTAATTCATTTGAATGAACTTCAAAACTTACATTAAATCTTATCACATCATAACACATAAAAATGCAACATAATATTTATCTTTTTGCAGACAAATTCAGCCGGCTGTAATATTTTTCTCACTTGGTGTACTTACGGACAACAGCGCATGCTCACAGAGAAGAAAAATTCCAAAACACACAGCAGAGGAACTGATTTTAACCCCATACACAAGACACTAAAAATTTTAGACAGTACTGCTGTTAAAAATAAGCGCATACAATATAGATCTGCTATATTGTGGCCACTAGTTTCAAACTTCACACATGTTACATTACACACGTCTAACACATCACACAGATGTCACATCACACCCGTTCACATTACACGCAAAGTCACTGCAAAGTACCTGGCTGCTCCGTTTTCTTGACTCTTCCTTTACTCCTGTAATTTACTCCTGTATTCAAATTGTTCTCTCTCACATCAACTTACTTGTAACCACCTGTAATCATTTACTTTGTCATTTTAACTTATGCCTAGTTAACAGAGGTTAAAGGGGTGTTCCCATCTTGACAAATATAGCTCTAAAGATTAAAAACCTAAAATTAGGAATTTTTGTAAATACCTTCTTTTTTTAAATGCTGTACTTTGCGAGATATCCTGGCTCCATCTTACTGACAGCCCCTCTTTGTTTATTGCTCGTTGCCTAGGGATCCGGCCACCACTGCTTTCCTCTAGCGGTGGCCGCGCCTGCGCTGTTTTACATCTTTATTTGCAGTGGGGGCCGGGATCTCAGGAACGAGCATGCGCAGTAGCTCCCTGCCCGACCACCTCTGGAGTTCTATTCAAGTCTATAGCACGGCCCCAGGCATGCGCAGTAGCCCTGGAGCCGTCCTGTACTCGGCACATCAGTAAAGGCCAGCCGAGTTAGCTGAGCCCTTATCAGGACTGGTATGTAACATTGTCTGTTACATACTTATGCAGCATGGACTGGCCCCTGTCCTTGGTGTAAGCTGCACATAAATCAGCTGTATGAGACAGTGTCCTGCTCGGTCTTCTGTGCTCTCATCTGCTGTAAGGAAGCCAGCCCTGTAACAGTGTGTCAGTGCGGGCTGCTGTACTGCCAACAGGAGCACAGGAGACAGAGCAGGACGCTGTCTCGTACAGTTGATTTATGTGCAGCTTACACCACGGACCCTACAGTCGGGGGATCCTCCAGGACAGGAATTCCTGGCTAGAGTGTTGGAAACTACACTCATAGGAGTCCCAATGGAGTTAGCCACAGGGAAGGGAGGGGGGGGTGGGTAACGACGTCGGGAGCGCGCACTAACAGAGCAGAGCGGCTTGATTGACATCAAGCTTGACATCAAGCCGCTCACGCCCCCTTTTAGAAAATCTAACCAGCACTAGCTGCATTATCTAGATGAGGAAAAAGGGAGTTAGGAAGGGAGTATATATTTCGATTTTTATTTATGTTTAGGATGTATTCAAAAAAAAAAAAAAAAAAAAAGACTCAACTTGGGAATAACCCTTTAACTCCTGGCCATCCACCATCCCTTATTCAGCTTTCCACTAACCACTCTATTTATCACATGCAAAACAACTGTCTTACCACTGCCATCCTCTTCACCAATAATTATTTTTTTTTTACAGTGTGTTATTTTGTCTTCACATTCTTCCAGCATCACAAGATCCAACTCCCATCACTATTTAACATTCTTTACAATTACAGCCTCAGCTCCATTTGCTCATTCTACTATAATGGTGGCCAGGACCAATGCCCCAAGGCTGTCCCGCATTTTTGTCGCACTTTCTCCTGACCCCATGGTCGGAGATCAGTAGGGTGATCTCCGGTATATCCCCTACCTCCAGGCAAACTGGCCACGTCTGCCGACAGATATTTTAGACCAGTCTTTCTCCTAGACGGTCTTACTAAAATGATATCAAAAGTTGTTCCTCCTGACATTCTAGCAGTAGGGTATCCTTTCCTCTGATCCCTCACTGTTTTGAACATCAAGAACAGACAAAATGCTGCCAATCAACAATTACACAAGCAAATTCTTCAACACAATCAACATTCGTGAACCTCCATTGAATCAAGCAGGAGTTGGTCACATAATTTCAAACATCTACAAACCCCTCACTGCCGGGGTATAGCTTTTTGTTCATACAACCTGTGATGTATTTTGGTGAAAATTTCTTTAGGGGCCCTGGGTGTGAGCCAATACCAAATGTCTTTCACTGTAATTTGTGTAGATAGTTATATTACTGTGACACAGATGGCAATTGGGGTAAGTGTCAAAGTCATTAATTGAATACAGGATGTTATTTTACAATGGTATTCAAGCCGGTGGTCAGATGTTATATTACTACAGACTGACTGACTTTGGATGCTATACTACATCAAAAGTCCATGCCGGATTATCAAATGCGTGCTAGAAATTAGTTTGCACTGATTCCCACCTTATGCCAGTCTGACAATGCACAATGCATACAACTGGTAGTTGTTAAGGACCCTTACACATTATTACAAGCTGGCAGTGTCTGCTAAAAGTGTATCAATGATTATTCAAAACAACATTCAAAGTTTTCCCTATTGCACTGGATTCTCCATTATCAGGCCTTAACCATTAAAACCCTTGTGGTACTACAGGATATTACTCACAAATATCCAACTTTTCTGTCACCTACAGACAGTCAGCACCTCGCCAGACACTATCTCAGAGCGAATAGGCAACAGGATAACTATTGATCCTTAATGATTTTACACAGCATCTAAATAACAAATGGCACAGCAGCACAAAGTTTTTTTTTCCTCATTGTCCAAACTACAATCCTTTCATTTCAAAAACTTCACAAGTGAGCTATAACTTCTCTCAACCATCCACTACGTCACTGCATTCCAAAGGGGGAGGTCATCACTTCTCACAACTTTTTCAATAATTCATTGAATCTAAAATTCATAATGCAACGCGTTTTGACCCTGCACCGTGGTCTTCGTCAGGCACATAAAAAAGTCTGAGAGCACATCTCTATAAATACAATCTCTCAAGCAAATGAACACCCAGTTCAAATGTAAAAGAAGAAAAAATAATTATATGCCCTGAAAAAACCTAAGAATCAAAAAATAATATAGATCCAAAAAACGTCATTAGTTATAATCAATCGCCGTAATCCGATGTAGTAGGATAGGAACAGGTCATGCTGCAACATCGAGTAATCATTAACATGAAGAGGAAATGTCCAATTAGAAGTGACAGCAAAATAACAACCAATGAGAATACAGCCAAAAGATGACAACCAATCAGGAACGTGGGAAAGTAAACAATGATGACGTAGGCATGGGAAAATAAAATGTAAGTAAACAAAATAGTAAAACCCTGCAGGCAATACAGTTTTATAACACACATTTTTTTTCACACACATCAATAGAGCAAATAGAAATAAAACTAATGTAGTTCAAAAACCTTTTATAAGAAGTTAGAATAACAGCAACGGAATTTTTTTGAGAAAACACGCCCACAATGAACTTTTACCTTTTACATTTGAACTGGATGTTAATTTGTTTGAGAGAATGTATTTATAGAGATGTGTTCAGACTTTATATGCCGGACGAAGAAAGGATGCGGGGTCGAAACGCGTTAAATAGTGTATTTTAGACAACTAATAAAACAATGGTTTCCTGATAACAGACTACGAATTTATACCATCGTGTGAGCGCCCCATCGAGTTTTTTATTTTCTACAATTCCTATAAACAAAAATTATTAGTAAGCCTCTTTGAAAAGTACTATAAAGCGAGAACATTTAAACAGGTTTTTTTATTTTATTTTCGTGACAGTTGGATGAATACACCAACTAATATTTTAATAATAACAAGGACCTATGGCAGTGAAATTTTTATGGACGGAGACAATTCATTGTAAGATCACTAATCTTTTCAATGTGTGCCTGACTGTTGTACAAAGTAACAATCTATAGAACCTCTAATATAAAAAGAGCAACAACAGAAAATAGTATCTGTATAAACATTACGCACGGCACAGGGAAATAATATCACACATGGAGCTTGAGAACTTTGTGCACCTCGAGTTTTAATAAACTTTTTTGACATGTAAAACGTTTTCATATTTGGGGCTCCAGTGCACTTCTGAGCAGTCCCAGATTTCACCCATCCACCACCGCTAATAAACACATATGACTTACCTTCAACCACTCCAATATCGTGGTATATCGGCCATACCGGTATACAGCCAAGCTCTAGATTATGTGTGCATGTGCTGGGTGTATCCACGGGAGAATTTTTTTTTTGGGGGGGGGCTTCAGTACCTCAAAATATTTTAACAAATAATGAAAAAGTCTCTCCTATCTAAACATGTATCATACACATACCTGGAAATACACATACAGGAATACTACAAATCAGCCTCACACCAGAAGAGCGAGACTTCGTAAAATGTGCGAGAGTTCTGGCACAAATTGCACCCATATTGAGTACATGGTGTGCGTTTAATTTGGTGCCGTATCTGCCTGTCTGGTCTAATCAGAATTAATAAACAACTCATATTGTTTAAGACCTTTTTACAAATGTCCCCAAGTCAATAAAGTTACAGACGATGGCAGGATTGATTTAACAATTGGACTTGTGTAAATGATATACAGTAAGGTGCAGATACATATATGCTTAGAATTTATTTGTAATGCAAGTTGCTAGATTTTAATATCACCGGGAGATAAAGAACTGTGGATTGTCCACTTCTAAGGCTCATTTACTTCAATAATCTAGTGCAATTCAGTTACTAAGTTCATACTAAACACCACATTGATTGGTGCAATCAATAGACTTTTAGCAATTGTAGAGTTCATGTAAATGAATTATGCATTGGCTCAGCAGTGCCACCTGCAGGGTAAATATAACACAGCATACGACACAGCAGCTCTGTAGGAACAGATGAAAGGGCCCTGACCGAAAGCCAGCGCTGATGTGAACAGGCCCTAAGATTAAATGATTCGTCAGAGCATCGGCAAACTAATGCCAAGACTACATGACGATTACTTACACCTTACCCAGAATGTATTGTGTGAGGCAACTTTTAAAGGACAGTCCTGCAGGTTGTCTGTAAAGCTCTAAGATAAATGGTGCCATACTCTGTCCAAAAAAAAAAGAAAAAGAGCATACAGTGTCCAGATAACTATGAGGGTATGTTCACAGGCAGTGACCAGAAACGTCTGAAAATACGGAGCTGTTTTCAGGCGAAAACAGCTCCTGATTTTCAGACGTTTTTTTTAACAACTCGCGTTTTTTACCGCCGTTTTTCAATGGAATTAATGAAAAACGCATCCAAAAAGTCCCAAGAAGTGTCCTGCACTTCTTTTGACGAGCCGTCATTTTAGGCACCCTATTTTAACAGTGACGTGTAAAATAAAGGCTCGTTGGAACAGAACATCGTAATTCCCATTGAAAGCAATGGGCGTATTAGGGGCGTTTTTTCAGGCGTAATTCAAGGTGTAAAACGCCAGAATTACGTCTAAAACCACTGTGTGTGAACATACCCTTAGAGTGCAAATAGAATTTAGGAGTTTTGTAATAAATACGGTTATTAAAAGTGCCCAGATAAATAGATCATACACCATCATACATGCCCAGATAAATGCTCGTCATACAGCGTCCAGTCAGAGTCCTGCAGTAAGCAGAGACTGTTATGCAAACTTAAAATATATAAAAAACTTGAAATACAAGACCCTGAGTTTTTCTCATGTGTAAAGTATTTTAACATTGTGTGAAGGGGTTTGAGTTATTTTGGAAAAATTGATGGACGACTCAAAAGGTGACGAGTAATAATGGCAGCCAATAATCCAAAAATACAAAGATCAGATAAGAAAGTTTACAAATACAGTTGCTTATATCATTCACAAAATATGTATAAATGGAAGTCTACAGAAAATAATTGGAGATAAAGAAGCGATTATGGGGGCGGCCAGTTCCTAGTCCCAAATATTAGCTGACAGACAGTAAGGCCATGTTCAAACTGGTCAGATACATATTCGTCCTCGAACCCACATGGAATTCTGGCCGAAATTTTTTTTGTAGAATGGTACTTACCCCGGTCTCAGTTGCCCATCCAGGCCAGCCTCCTGGGATGACACAGCAGCTCATGTGACCGCTGCAGCCTGTGATTGGCTGCAGCAGTCACATGGGATGAAACGTCATTCCAGGACGCAGGCCTGGATGGAGAACAGAACAAAATGTCGCTCTGACAACGCCCGGGTGGTAAGTATAAAACTTTTTATCCATTTTAAACCATAAAAAGTTTTTTTTTTTTTTCCTGAGTTGCAACATTTACCATTTGTCGCAGGTTTTACCTCCCTATTAAATTCAATGTAGAAAACCAGCAACAGAAAAGCAGCGATTCCGAAGCATAATTTGTTTAAAGCAGATCCACTCTGCTACTACTGTAATACGCTGCGGATTATCCACAATGGAATCAGTTGTGGAAAATCTGCAATGTTTACGCTACATCTGAACATATCCGAAGGGCTCATTCAGACGAGCGTAATACTCGTCCATGTGCTGTCCGTTGAATTCATTCCAATGGGACTATTCAGACATGCGTTTTCAGACAGCGAGTGTCCGTTGAGTGAAACTCACTGCATGTCCTATATTTGTGCATTTTTGCTCACCTTGTCTTCCATTGAAGTCTATGGGTGCGTCAAACTAAGGACACGGAAGTGCTTGCACGTACGTGAAAAACACATGCCACACGAAAAGCACACTGATGCATACGGACATGAAATGCACAAAATACGCACGTGAAATCAGACACACTCGTTTTGTTGTGTAGTTGAATGCAAACATTTAGGCTACAATCAAAGTAGATCATATAAGCAGTAGGTTTAGTGACCCTTTAGGCTACATTCACATGTGGCAGCTTTGCTGTGGATGAATCCACATTAAAACGGTGTAGAAAATTGGCAAGGAATAAAAATGTCCGCAGGTAAGTCATAGCAAAATAGTAGTTATTTTTTTAAACCCCATTCACTTTTAGTGTACTGTATACATATGCGCCGGTGGCCTTACAGTGCTGCTAGCGGAGTTGTCCCCCAGCAATCCACAGACCGTGAATGACCTAGAATCTGCATTGCTTGGCACTATGGCATCTGCCACCCACCTGTTTCCTCTCTCCTACTGCTTTTTCTTTGTATAAGTAGTTCCGTCAGTTCTTACATTATATTCATAAAACTCAAGGGAGTGATACAGTGAGCAAAATTTAAAGAGGCTCTGTCCGCACATTACAAGTGCCCTATCTCCTATATAAGGAGATCGGCGCTAAAATGTAGGTGACAGTAATGCTTTTTATTTAAAAAAACAATCTATTTTTACCACTTTATTAGCGATTTTAGACTTATGCTAATGAGTTGCTTAATGCCCAAGTGGGAGTATTTTTACTTTAGACCAAGTGGGCGTTGTACAGGGGAGTGTATGACGCTGACCAATCAGCGTCATGCACTCCTCTCCATTCATTTACTCAGCACATAGGGATCCTGCTAGATCCTTATGTGCTGTCTTATACTAATACATTAACAATACTGAAGTGTTTAGACAGTGAATAGACATTCTACGGGATGTCTATTTACAATCTCTGAACTTCGTTACTCTGTCTGTGGTAGTTACAGCAGGGGAAGCGTAATCTCGTTGTAACCGGTCATTTACCGCGTAATCTCGCGAGATTACGCGGTAAATGACCGGTTACAACGAGATTACGCGTCCTCTGCTGTAACTACCACAGACAGAGTAACGAAGTGCAGAGACTGTGAATAGACATCCCGTGGAATGTCTATTCACTGTCTAAACACTTCAGTATTGTTAATGTGTTAGTACAAGACAGCACATAAGGATCTAGCAAGATCGCCATGCGCTGAGTAAATGAATATAGAGGAGTGCATGACACTGATTGGTCAGCGTCATACACTCCCCTGTACAACGCCCACTTGGTCTAAAGTAAAAATACGCCCACTTGGGCATTAAGAAACTCATTAGCATAAACCAAAATCGCTAATAAAGTGGAAAAATAGATTGTTTTTTTAAATAAAAAGTATTACTGTCATCTACATTATAGCGCCAATCTCCTTATGTAGGAGATATGGCACTTATAATGTGGTGACAGAGTCTCTTTAAGGGAAGACACTTTAAATTCACATATTTTACAAGACAAAAAATTGAACAGATGTGACGGCCATGGTCATAAGTCACCGAATGCATGGCAATAATGACACATTTTGAATTGACAAATTATTATTTTCCATTACGCACCGGCAACTATTAGAACCAGACACATTCATCAACATTGACAGCCCAAAAAAAAATCACTAAAAGACCTTAAAGAATTTTTTTTAATGAATTCAGATTTGATTCAACAGGCAAACAGTCACCCATTTATCTGTAGAAAACCAAAAATATATACAAAGACTCACTTCAGAAATGCATATAGTTTACTTACAAATATCTGTACGCTCAAAAATTTAACATAAACTTTAGGGGCACTTATTGTCCTGCACATCTGTGCATGTATATATTTATATATATTTATATTTTTACATTTTTTTTTTTATTAAATAACATTTTACAAACTGTATAGAACATTTTGTTTTTGTACAGCAAATTCTTTGCCCTGGTAAATTAAAGTGGAAAAAAAAAAAATGATGGAAGGTCCATGTTCTTGTGTGAAGTCTCAAGAGGTGTGCAAGTAGAGGAAGGAAATGAAGGGGTTGAGGTATTTAGCCACGCACACAAAGAGACTGCAGCAACAGCATTAAAAATCCAAAAGTAGCTCAGAAAATCCCAAAATGTGAAAAATAAAATAAAAAAAATTAATACTAATAACCCATTTGGGGCAGGTTGGTTATATATAAAGTAGTCCATTCTGCTGACACAGCTCTTTTTCGCTTTACATGCTGCATAGAGCAGTCCAAGGTGACTGTGTGCACTAGAGAGACAGACTAGTTTCTTGCTCATCCGTAAGTGAAGTGAAAAGGAGGCGATGTAAGAAAAAGTAGAACGGAGGATATTCTTTTCCAAGATCATGCAAAGTATTGCTGTAGAGCCGTTTTTGCCCTAGAAGAAGGTAAAATGACATTTTACATATCGAGCTCATTCAAAACTTTGCTTCTCCTGACTAAAGGGTAATGACAACATCTCATATTTCAAGGTCTTTTATAAATATAAGAGCAGTTCAAGTCTGTCATCAGCAAGACCATTATGGATCAAGCATAGGGTGTCCTGATACAGAACCTCTGATGAAAGGATGCGGACAATCCTTTATAGTCCAATTCTACTGTAGCTGGGTTATTGGAATTTTTCTGTACTTTGCTACCTACGGGTCCTAAACGTTAATAAAATCATGCCTAAAAGGCAGCAATAGGGATATAATGAAGCTTTTGGATATATTCACTGGCCTAATTTGCCTACAGCAGCGATTGCGAGGCGTCTGGTAAGGAGTACGCGCGCGTAGCAGTTTGCTGACCATTCAGTATATTAGAAGGTTGCACCTCATCCCAACTGCTGCCTACGTCGCATAGCATGAAAGTACGGAACTCCTTCAATTCAATCGTCATTTTAAAGTGCAGCTTTAAGAAAATGTATCTTCCTATACTTTTATGCCCTTCCCATGATCACTTTAACGGCATGGTCCTTATTGCCCTGAGCCTGTTAGTTTGCGTGCTCACTTTAATGGCACTGTGCACTCCTGCACGCAGTGCTATCGGCAGGATGGAGCTGGCACAGGGATAGGGAACTGAAATAATCACCATCACGAATACACCTAAATACAGCACTCATAATGAGTGTCGTGTCCCAGAACGCAGAAGCCGCCAGGATTCCCTGTGCAGAGAGGCTCGGAGGCATGCAGAAAAGACATGATCTACGTTTTATTTACAGGTCAGTGTAAAAAAGATCACCGATAACCGTGATCTACTGGGCCGTTGCCATTAGATCATTATTATTGATCATTGTACGGGGTCGGCAGGGAACAAAGGTTATTTGTTTCCTGCTAACCTAAACTCCAATAGTATAAAATAAAGAATTAAAAAAAAAAAAAACAATTATATATTCTATCTATCTATATATATTTATAAATCCAAAAAAATCAGGCAGCACTCCAGCAGTGTATCAAAAATAGTAGAAAGGGCTTTATTGATCCATCAAGTGCAATGTTTCAGCTCTACAATAGAGCCTTTCTCAAGCTTTTTTGGATTTATACGTTTGGGTGCCATTGGTCGTGTCCGTGGCGGGCTTGCACCCCCTACTATTTTGGCTGTGCAGCTGACATTTTTTGTATTTCTATATCTATCTTATATATCTATAAATCCATACATCTCTAAATATATCTATATAGTTTTTTTTTTTTTTTTAAATGGAGAGTAAAAAGAAAATAACCCCCACACCCCCAAAAAATGCCAACTGTGCTAATTCCTATGCACCAGTATTACACATTCTGAGTGACTCCAATGCATTTTGTATAAGCGTCAGATGCTCGGGTATTAGAACACATAACGTTCATATCTCGCAGAATGTAGGGTACCCTAAATATACAATAATTTCCATGGGCACCAATTTTTGGCTGCTCTACCCTGCCCCATCTGCTGGCAGAAAAAAATTCTATACTTTGATTATTACCGTTGTACAGATGCTGCGTCTACAGGGAAGAGATACATTCAAAACTAAATTGGGCTCTTTGTTCTCTGCACTATAGTGAAGTCATATGTGATACAATGTACACATATGTGGCATCCCTATGCACTGAAGAATTAGGCTGGGTTCACACCTACGTTCGGCTTATCGATGTCCTGCGCCATCAGAGAAGAATATCGGAAATACCGGAAGCATTAGTTAAGTTGCACGACGGATACCTCCAGCGGCCAACGGTACCTATTGACTATTGTTTCCAGCATTTTCGGACAGATCTGCCACGGTGGCCCCTGACGGGGCCTCCAACGCAGGTGTGAACAAGGCCTTAGAGAATTAAGTTTTGGGGAAAATAAAAAAAAAACCTTCACCTTTAGAATTCAGCATTTTAAAAATGGTGAGATTTTTTCCTCTGAGCAGAACACCCCATGTCATAACAGGTTAATAAAGTTTAGCTGGAGTGGATACTTTCCCTTTGGCGAATGTAATGCAAAAGCAACAATATTTTCCTTCGGCCTAGAGGTGTTAAACCATTGACATACTTATGACTGTTAGGGCGGATTTACACGAACACGATATACGTCCGTGCCACCCGCGTGTCGCACGGACCTATGCTAGTCTAGTCTATGGGGCCGTGCAGACAGTCCGTGATTTTTGCGCAGCGTGAGTCCGCTGCGTAAAACTCACGACAGGTCCTATTTTTCTGCGTTGTTCGCGCATCACGCACTCATTGAAGTCGATGGGTGCGTGAAAATCATGCGCACCACACGGAAGCACTTCCGTGGGACGCACGTTATTCGCGCAACGCGCAACAGTAGTCAAAAGTATGTTTGGAAACAGAAAAGCACCACGTGCTTTTCTGTTTACAAACATCCAAACGGAGTGTCATAATGATGGCGGCTGCGCGAAAAGCACGCAGCCGCACATCCTATGTGATGACACACGGAGCTGTTAAGTGCCTTTTGCGCACGCCAAACGCACCATTTTTTGCATGCGCAAAAACGCACACGTGTAAATCCGCCCTTAATGTACGTTGATCGTAAACGAAGACAACCCTTTTACTGATGGAATGTGCTGCAGCGGACTTCTCACCACTCCGGCAAACATGAAATGTAGAATTACATGATGGCCATTCAGATGAATTCAGAGGACGATGCCAGAGCTACTTACTTGTCACAGAGATTTGGATCTGTTGACTGACTCAGCTTATGCAGGATGTCAACAATTCCAATTTCACGTAGCTTGTCCTGCCGTTCTTGTGAACCTAAAAAACACAATTTCAGTAAAAACAACACAATTACTAATAAGATATCAGCAGATATTTTGAACATTTCTGGGGTCTTGATAAAAAAAAAACTCAAACATTTAAAAGGTAACTATTATTTAAATAAACTTCTGATATGTCAGAAATTGACATCAGCGGGGGTCCAGGTGCACCTTGAGTTGCCATTGGCATATATTGGCTCTTTTTGAGAGCCATCATGTGGCTTTCAGCAACTCTACTAAGTAGAACATTTTACAAGTCTAGGTGTTCGGCCCTGTTCACATGGAGGATTTTGCATGGCAGGCCCTGCCGCGGAATTATTCCTGCCGTCTGCAGGAAGATTCCTCCTCCCATTGACTTCAGTGGGAGCTCCGGCCGGAATCCGCCCAAAGACGGCTGAAAAAAAATCAGCTAGCGGGAAAAAGCAGCGCCCAATTCCCTGGGCCTTATACAGTATTTAGGACATACAGATACAACACAGGATATTAGCAAGCTTCAAGATGACTTGGTTGGACCAATATTAGGTCACTAAATGAACTCTGAAAACTGAGATTACTGTTACTGGCAATTATTCTGGTCTCCATGACAGCACCCAGCCCAGGGCAAAAAAATCTGGGGACATAACAAAAAGATCACACCCCTCCACACCTCAGTGACTGGAAAGGAAAAAACCAAAATGGAGTAAGGAGGAAAATATATGGCTCTCAAAGCTCAAGAGCAAACCAAGAAAAAAAGAAAATAAATAAAAATAAAAAAAACACTGAATAAAAAGAGACAGGATTAATAAATACAAACTTAAATTCTCTCTTTCTTGTAATCTCTACTTCCTATCTTATTTTCCTCTTTCTTTTTCAACCCGTTGGCGCACGATGACATACATGTACATCATCAAATGCCTTTAGGTGACGCTCCATAATGTACATGTAAGTTAAAGGGATTGCACTGGCACAGCTTCTGCGCCCGTGCGATCACTGGAGAACACCAACGGTGATTGACAGTCAGGCGACTGTTGTAATAGCTGGGATCATTGAAACCTGTAATCCCAGCCGTTAAATCTCTTAGATGCCGTGTCAATAGCGACCTCCTTGGGTATGTTCACACAGGGTGGATACGCTGCGTAAAAGTACAAAGCTTATCCATCCTGGACGCCACAAGGAATTAAGGCCGAAAAACAGCATCAAATTATGGTGAAGTTTTTCGGCCAGAATGTCCATTACAGAAAACAACATGTACATACAAAAAAGTCCATACTTTCCTGTAGCCATGGCGACGCGTCCCTCTGGCATACTGTTGCCTGACCTCCTGGGATGACGTTCCGTCCCATGTGATCTCTGCAGCAGTCACATGGGATGAAACGTCATTCCTATAGGCCCGGCTGGACGCGAGAGCAGAGATCTGGGTAAGTTGGAGATTTGCTTTTCTTCTGTTGCGATTTTTCCTGCGGAATCACAGCTTTTACGTTCAATAATGATTTTATGTTTTAAAAATAGTCCACCATGAAAACAAAATATATATATGTTACCAAAACAAAAAAAAGTTATGCTTTTGGATGGCGGGGATGAAATGGCGGGGATAAGAAAACGAAAAAGCGAAAACTGGCTGCAGCGCCGAGGGGTTAATATTTTTCCCAAGTGTGGGGTATTTTTGAAAATCTGTAGCATGCGCCGATTTCCATCTGAAAAATATTCAGCAGCACATGGATGAGATTTCCACACAGAAAATCTGCAGCTTTTCCATCCCGTGTGAATCGAGCCTTAGGCCTGGGCCTTCCCTAGCGCCCTGGGTAAAGTATGTCAAACAGAGCTGAGAGAGCTCCCATAGGTCCTGTGTGGAGGCGGTGTGAACTTTTTTTTTTATGTCCCCAGTTTTCCCGTCCTGGGATGTTGTAGTCCTCGAATGGGTGCTGTCATGGGCGTTGGGGAAAACAATATTTTAATTTACAAAAGACTTCTGTAAGGAAGCATGAGATTGAGTGCGGCCTATTTTACCTTCCTCTTCATTCCATGTGAGGTTTGCTATGCAGAACATAGCGGCCAGCTGGAGCTTCAGGTTGGAATGACCCTGTGATGAGGGAACAGAACAACAAGATATCAACTTTAGGTTGTGATAGAACGTCTCCTCTTGTGTTTAAGGGGTTACATTTTTAATAAACTCCTCTTCAAAGCTGGCAGAGAACTGATCACCACATGTTAAAAAGTGAACAAATGTTTGTCTGTTGTCTTGGAATTTGTGCCTCTGAAGAAAAAAAAAAAAAAAAAAAAAACCGACAGGGATCTGTGCGGCAGACAAATGATCAATTTCACTGGCGGCATAAACCATGCGATCAGCATAAATGATGCGACCAGGAGTTCTAGATTTTTGAAAAATGTATAAAATACTATGATAAAGGAAAATGAACAAAGGTAAAACAAAACCAAGCTTCTATACTGGTAACAGATGTGCCCCCCCTCCTCCATTTTTAACACTAGTTTGGATGCATTATTGGGTGATCACTGCAAACAGCCATCAACAGAGAGAAAAGAGGTTAAATGTGCAGCCACAAAGTTTATAAACTGTAGATTTTATGGTCTCAAATGATTTAGGTCAATAATGGCATAACATTGGAAGCAAACGGATTTAATGAAGGCTCCGTTCACATCTGCGTTGGGACTCTTCATGGGTTCCGTCTGACCTTTCCGTTTGTCTCAGTTTTGTAAGGGTTCCGTTGTTTTGACAGAATGAATAGCGAAGTCGGCTACGGTATTGATTCCATCAAAGCAACGGAACCCTTGCACAACGGAGACAAACGGAAACCATTTGCACCGGATGCGTCACCATTGAAATGGTTTCCGTTCGCTTCAGTTTGGATTCCGTTCATGGGTTCCCCTGACGGAAAGCTCAGATGGAACCCATGAACGAAGCCTAACATTACTTTCTGTAAACATTCAGATTTTTGTTATTTCTTGTATCCAATTTATTTTTATTTGGTTTCATTTTTAAGCAATTAATATAGTAATAAAACTGCAATTGAGAAAATGATCATTTAGGGTTATTTCAAAAGGTAGGTGTTTGTGTCATAGTGGGAAGCTAACAATAGTAAATGTCACTTCATAGCTTTAAACGGTAAGTCCACAAATAGCGCACTTTCACCGATGCGGGTCTTTTAAACGTGGCAAAACCTGCATGTGCTGCAGGCTCTGATTTCCGCTACTTGTGGACGTGGTTTTAAAATCAGCGACAAATCAATACTCTTTATTTATAAAGCATTAACAAGCGTTGTATAATAGCGGAGCACAGCAAACGATATACTGAGAAAACCTTAAGGTGTAGTCTACAAAATACAAAGAAAAAAATGCATACAAATGTTATCAATTTTAGAGGCTGCACAAAAGAAATCCAAGAGCGACAGCATCCTCTTTATGTGATCTTTTATTGATCTCACATCCTTTATTGATCTCACATCCTTTATTGATCTCACAGCTTCTCTGCCTGTAAACCGATGTGAGATCAACATAAAGAGGATGCTGTCGCTCTTGGATTTCTTTTGCGCAATACTAGATTGGAGGATTTAGAAAACTATTCCCCATCTGCGACCCTGCCCCCTTTTTTTTCCCCCACATCCTGGTGCTGTCCTCTCCTACACATTTTGGTAAGTTTCCCAGCTGTTCAGTGCTTACTCATTACTACACGTTAGCAAAAGGAGGAATGTGGATAAGGGAATAGAGACAGCGGATTTCTTTTTACTAGTTTCTTATTAATGGACAATAATGAAACATTAAGTGGTGCGACCTCCTGCTGCCCTGCACAAGTTGTTACTTACCACATAATACTTGATTTTTTGCAGGATATCATCATTCGTCATAATTAAGTCCTTAGCTGTAGTTCCATCTGCTATGTTTGCAAGGATGCACAATGTCTGGAACACAAGTAACGCAGGTAAAAGGTCTCACTTTTGCCAGTTTTGACCAAACAATAACATAAATGGCACCATGAATGAATTCATGTCAGTGGAGCGGAGCTGCATTACCAGACCCGGCCAGAGGACAAGTGTGGTGCGGTTTCCGTGAAAAAGGCAGACCTTTTTTTTTCTAATATCAATAACCCGCTGCCTGAACAAATTAACAGATTCTACATATAAAAATACAGGACGGTGGGGAAAGATACAACGACGATACTATGGGACTTACAAAGTCTAATATAACATACAGAGATCAGTAATTCTGTATCTTGGCTTCATCAACTCAGTGAACATATAATGATCTTCCGTGTTCCGTGTGCTATTAAAATATGCAATTCTACTGGACTACTAAGCAGTTGTTAACCCCTGCCAGTAAGATTAAGTACCGCCGGTCATTCATTACAATATATTGAATGAAACCTGTGATGACATACCTGTTCCTTGACCTCTATATTATGCTCTCCTTCAAGAATGAAGGTCACAGCTTGCATTATCTGCTTCCCATGTGTGCTCATTATCTGGTCTATATGCTTTAAGTTCAGAAAGGAGAAAAAAAAAAAAGGAATAATGTTACCAATTAAAAACCCTGAATGTGAGATACAATCACCTTACAATCGTTACACTAGCATAAATAAATAGAATAACTGAAATAATTAAAAACAGAACATTAGCGTAATAGCCTTTACTGTTAGGTTATGGGACCACAACAGGGTTAATTATAGGACACAGATGCAGATTGCTTAGGCTTCGTTCACATCTGCGTTGGGACTCGATTCATAGGTTCCATCCAAAGTAAATATTACAGCACTCAATAGGTTTAATTTAGAAGTAGGAATAATCACCAGATGACATATGTAAAATAGTGGGATTTGCATGTATTTACTCTGGAATACATACATTTTTGGGTATATATATATATATATATATATATATATATATATATACACACCCACACATATATACACATACACACACACACACACACACACACACACACACACACACACACACACACACACACACAATAGGCTTGTAAACTAAAGTAGACAATGAATTGTGGACTACTTATGATTAACTGCAAACTAAGAAAAAGAATTGTATTTTTTTGCAATTCTGTACAACACAGAAGTAGATGTAGACCAACAGATTTTCCCTGCATGCATTATTGCATTGCTCAATTAAAAAAATTCTGACTTGTTTTAGAGACTGGTCAGAAGTTGTGATCGGTGGGGATCTGGGTAATGAAACGGTTTAAAGGTGTTGAGATTTTAGATGTCCCGAATACATCTCTAAAGAGGAGAGCTGAGGAAAGATTTTGCAGGTCCTTTGCTGTAGTAATTTATGGGTGCCTTAGGACTCAGACCCCACGAACTATAACTTGTGAAATTTCTGAAAAGTTACGGAGCGGGACCCTTTTTTTTTTTTCGTTTCTTGACACTATTAATGTATACCTGAAAAATTCCAATAATTACAACTTTGATTAAAATATTGGCACATCTACATTTAAAAAAAAAAAAAAAAAAAAGACTTCAACTTTACAACAGAAGAGCTACCAAAAACATAAAATATCTCAGGAAGCCCATAAACAAACCTACGTTTTAAAGCGTATGTTCCCGTTTATTTATCTTCTGACAGGTCATTAAGACATTCCTGAGAATACCATCTACAGCGGTCTGAGCTGAAACGTCACCAATCGCTCAAATGAAGGGCCAACAGAATTGTAAGTATTAACGGAGAGCCTCCCGCTGATGTCATCTTTTGACATCCGTAAAGGTTAACCATTAGTTCAAACATTACAGATTTTAGAATCACACTTACTGGACGCGTAGACAACAAGTTTCTGAGAAGTCCCAACGTTTTCATCAATACATTGACGTCTGAATCAGAGAGTAGTCGAAATAATTGTTCGGTGCTCAAACTTCTTAAAATGTCCGATTTGATTTTCTGATCAGCTTGAAACGCCATGTTCTAGGAAACACGACATAGTTATAAAAATACAATGATTCGTCAATGACTCCTAGAGAAAACCACTTACCATTAAAGCCCAGATACCATTGACCCGCAGAGCCGGATTCTCACTAAGAGTCAGACTACACAGCAGTTCTATGGCTCCAGATTCCAGAATAGGCTGGAAGCAGAGAAATACAAAAATAAAACATCGGTGTACAAAGATCGTGATACCACGTAATTCATTCACATTCATTTGCTTACCTGCTTCACTCTAGAGCAGCATTCTACAGCTTCCATCTAGATATAAATTACAAATAATGTTGAGTAACTTTGCAAGTTTACTTATACTGCAGGCTTCCTTTAAGCGGACTTTACATCTCCCAGCATCTCCTGCTGGTTCAATGTCTGCACTCTGCTGTTTTACATTCATTGCATAATGTAGTGTTTAGACTAGCTGCTATACAGTAGTCTGATGTAGAAAACAAAAATAACATCTCACACAATGCAAAGGAAGAATGGACAATGAATTGTAGGATCTTTCCCGAGTTGTAAGGTTGTTACTGGTAGAATAGTGCTGATGGATTTCCAGCTGTAACCATCAAAATTCTGGATGCAACTCTACACCAAAATTGACAATTAAATTTTGTAGAACGTACGCAAAGTATTTGCAAATTTACTCAGCATTATAAAATTGTAAGTTTAAGTTTCTCAATGGATATCTAGATGTAGAGTAAAATGATGTTCAGAAGTGGAGCTATGCTTTAATATCATCTATAGGAGAAGTAATTGGCAACAAGGATGAACCTCATTAACGTGTGTGATAACAGTGTAACATGTAAATGGTCGTCTCCAACTTGCCTTGCTGTCCTAGTATGAGCAGAGGTGTACAAAATAGTTTGTAGTATGTCAGATAGCTGTAATCTTATTGGTCATCAATGGTGTAAGAAAATGCATTTATTGTAAACTGAATATAATTCAAAGTGCATCCTGTTACATTTTGTTTTTTTGTTATACCTTTATTTCCGACATGGCATATCAGTGAGAATACATTTATAAAAACATAAAAAGACCTAAAATAGCACAGGATGGGTCTAATATACACGATATATGCCCTAACAAATGTCACACAGGAGTATGCTAGTTTGTGCTGAAAAACCACAGACCATAGTAAATGATCCGATATTGACAAAGGGTTAAAACGGCTGACTCATGCAGATGGCTTCCATTAATTTTCCCTACCCAATTCACTAATTTAATTTCTGCTAAAAACAAAAGTACAGGATGTTTCATGATGAATGTTACTAGTAGTAATGGAAAACAAGGTGGTGATGCAGTCATAGTGCTCATTGGGGAGTCATTAGAGGTCTCTACAAACGTCATTCCTACTGCTCCTTCCCAAAAGGCACAGGGAAATGTGGTTCGCCATTGGTCATGAATTTTTTATATTGTTCTATCCATTTTCTGCCAGATGCATTAGTAACCTTCACAAAATAAGCTCTGGATTTTTATAGAACAAAAAATGCCATTGTATTTTGTAGGAGAGCTTAAAAAATGTAGAGGCCATAAAACACTCACCTCTCCATGGGTCAAAAGGCGAATCTAGCTAAAAAGTCAAGCATAATACACCGCTACCCAACTCAACTAGTGTAGAACAAGCGTATGGACGCACCCACAATGCAGTCTACAGGAAAATGCTTAGGAAGAAGGTGATTATACCATAAGCAAATTTTGCTTTAAAAGGGGATTGTATCATGCATTTAATTCTAGATTAAAATGGATCGGTCATATATTTATGCTACCCTGCCTGAGGAGAGCATAAAGAAGTAACAGACACGTTGATGAATGAATATATGAATATACTTGGACTCAAGCTTGCAAGTGCTGGCTGCATGCAGAAAGTAAAACGACTAAATTCTCAGAAATGACGGCCCATTACGTAATAAGTGACAGGCCACTGGAATCAGCGGATCTTTCACTTCTTTATGCTGCCCTCAGACAGACCAGCATACATATATCATAGATCCACTTTAAACAGGCACTGCACTTTAAACAAACTATGCATAGCTCAATAGTACAAGCGAATATAAGAAACTTTGTAACATATCATATTAGAGAAAAATGTCTTTTTCTCTACTTGTCACACCCCCCCCCCCCCCAACTGTTCACTAATTTGAATTTCCTGCTTTTTCACCTCCTCAAGACAAGATGAAAGATCAGCTCACTGGGGGGGGGGGGGGAATCAGGTTATAGCTGCCCATAGAAGTCTATGGAGAGGGGAGGAGGGAGCAGGAGCAGAGTGAAACAGACAGAAAGACACTGCTTCCTAGTAAGTGTCATATGTCACCCCAGTGCAGGATTCACATCTGCACTGCTTAGCATTGCTGTATAATTTCCTCAATGCTGCTGCATCTAATTATATGACAGAGAAAAAAAAGACATCCTGCTGTCCTATTTCTATCTGTGTGCGCAGCGTATAGAAGACATGATAGCAGTTAGGCTCCACCCACTAGCTCAGAGACTAATAATTAGAGATAGAGCCTGCAGAGGGGAAAACCGCTAAAAAATTAAGAATATAATTTATATAACGGTCAGAAATAATGTTATTCTTCATGTACACACACTGCAGCTTATTCTGAAGAGTCATCTGAAAGGTTATGTACGCTTAGGTAAGAGAAGCAAAATAATGTGTTTGTTATTTTATTTTTTTATATTGTAGCAATTAAATAAATAAAAATATTTACAAAATAGAAAGTAACAGATGATACACATCAGGTTGTTTATTTCTCTAAGGGCCAGTTCACAAGGAGTTTACGCGCTTTTTTTTTAACGCGGAAACCGCGTCGGAAAATGCGCCAAAAAACTGCCGAAAATGACGTTCCTATTAAAATCAATGGGAGGCTGAGGCGATTTTTTCTCGCGAGCAGAAAAAACGTCTCGCAAGAAAAAGAAGCGACATGCCCTATCTTCGGGCGTTTACGTCCCTGACGTCCCATTGACATCAATGGGAGGCAGAGAAAGCGTATTTCGCAGCGTTTTTTGCCCACGGCACTCAATGGCCTAAGGCCCCATGCCCACTTCAGTGTTTTTCTTCAGGGTGCTAGCCGTTTTTCTGACGGCTAGCACCCTGGCCCATTCATTTCATTGGGGCCATGCACACTTCAGTTTTTTTGACGGTCCCGTTGCTCCGTTCCGATCCAAAGAAGAGCATGTCCTACTTAGGTCCGAGATTCCGTGACCGTGAGGCCCATGCAAGTCAAAAAAACTGAAGGCACACAGAAGGCATCCGTGTGCCGTCCGTGTGTGACGGAGCCGTTGCCTAGCAACGGCCGGGCGGGCTGAAATACATTACAGAAATATTACACTAATCGGCAGCCACTTGTCTCTATCAATCACTGATAGAGAAAAGAGGCTGCTGATTAAAAATAAAATAAAAATCAGTTCATACGTACCTGGTCGTCTTGGTGACGAGTACCTCTTCTTCCTCCAGTCCGACCTTCCTTTCTGACGCAGCAGCCTGTGATTGGCTGCAGAGGCCGCTGCAGCCTGTGATTGGCTGCAGAGACGGTCACGTGGGATGAAGCGTCATCCCTGGAGGCCGGCCTTCTGACGTCATCCTGACGTGCGTGACCGCCACTACAGCCTGTGATTGGCTGCAGCGTTGTCATGGATGAAACGTCATCGCTGGAGGCCGGACAGGAGGAAAGTAAGTATGAACTTTATTTATTTATTTTATTACATTAAAACTGTATTTTCCGAGCGCCGAGCATGGTACTGTCCAGGGTGCTGAAAGAGTTACCGCCGATCAGTGCAGCCCATTAACACTTTCAGCACCCTGGACAGTACCATGCTTGGCGCTCGGAAACATGGAGAGCACACGGCCGCTAAAACGGGCACACGGATCCGTCAAAAACGGCCGTGAAAACGGTGTCGGAAGTGTGCACGAGGCCTAACCATTTCAGTGCCTCAACAGTCTAAATGTGACATATCCTCTCTCTCATTGGGAGAAGTGCAAAATAGCTTTTCTCCAGGATAGCTTTCTCTCTCTAGTGCCACCTGTAGGTGATTACTCTTTTTTTTCTACTCTTAGTCAAATGTCCAACATTTTATATAGCCTTGAAGCAGGACAAGTTAATAGCCAAATCAGAGACATCCATCTGTAAACAGCATTGCTTCAGAGTTGCTAGTGGCTAGTAAGAGGTCTATTGGGAATTACCCTGTAAGTCAATGTCCGACCATTTATACATACCTATAGGTGGAACTAGAAAGACTGCTTTCTTCCTTCTGGAGGAGAGCTATTTTGCATACTTTTTTTTTTACCAGGGAGCATTGCCCTTAAGACTCATTGCCAGCTGGATCTTCACAAGGAGAATCAGTACCTTCCAAGAAATGGTAGGAAGGGTGATAACATGAAGAAAAGTAAACGTATAACCCAGTTATACGATCTGTAAGCGGATAGGTTTTTACTAGAGGGACCATCCTCTATCACAAACGGGAGACAGGTTGAAGCCGCATTACATAGGATACACTGACACGGCAGTTAGGGGACAGCAGTTCCATGTAACTAATCTATCACTTGTTGCACTTCGATAGGACTCAGGGCAGAGCAAGGGCAGTGTAATGAGACTGACCCCTCTGAACAGCCAGATGCATAACGGGAACCATAGAGGGGAAGAAGGAACCAAGAGGGCATCAACTCAGAGGTATACACAAGTCAAACCTCTACATTATTCTTTAATAATGACCTATGCTGCACTATAAAAAAAAAAAAAGGCTAAAAAATAATTGCTGGAGTGCCTCTTTAATTTCCCCTTTAGTGAGGTTGCAAGGTAATTGCGCTCTTATACAGTGATAATTGCTTATGTTCATAAAAATGTATTTCTATAGACAAGACACTATCCATTCTAAGTAAAACATAACAAACTACTATGACCAGGCTTGCAGGGTGTGAGGTTAAAAATGAGAATCAAGGCAATGTATAAACACCAGACATACAGTGCATTCAGAAAGTCTTCAGACCCTTTCAGTTTTTTCACAATTTGTTATATTGAGGCGTTGTGCTAAAATAAAAAAAATATCAAGTTTTTCCCCATCATTCTCAATCATCATACTCAATACCCCATAACGACAAAGTGAAAACAACATTTTAGAAATTTTTGCAAATTTATCAAAATTGAAAAACCCTAATTTTGCATGGACGTAAGTATTCAGATCCTTTGCTATGACACTTGAAATTTAGCTCTGGTGGCCTCTCATTTTTCTAGATCTTTGAAATGTTTCTACACCTTTATTGGAGGCCACCGGTGGTAAATTCATTTGATTGGACATGATTTGGAAAGACAACCCCCTGTCTGTATAAGGTCTTACAGCTGACAATGCATATCAGAGCAAAAACCAAGCCATAAGGAGGAAAGAACTGCCTGCAGAGCTCAGAGACAGGATTGTTTGGAGGCACAGATCTGGAGAATGGGACAAAAGAAAAATCTGCTGCACTGAAGATTCCCAAGAGCACAATGGCCTCCATAATTCTTAAATGGAAGGTGTTTAGAACAACCAGGACTCTTCCTAGAGCTGGCCGCCCCACCAAACTAAGTAATCGGGGAAGAAGGGCCTTGGTAAGAGATGTGACCAACAACCCAATGGTCACTCTGGCTGAGCTCCAAAGATTGTGTGCAGATGGGAGAAACTTCCAGAAGATCAATCATCACTGCAACACTCCACCAATCTGGGATTTATGGCAGGGTGACCAGAAAGAAGCATCTCCTCAGTAAAAGACACATGAAAGCCCGTCTGCAGTTTCAAAGAAGCAATTAAACTACTCTGACTGTGAGAAACAAGATTCTGTGGTCTGATAAAACCAAGTTTGAACTTTCTTGCCTCAATTCTAAGCGTCATGTCTGGAGGAAACCAGGCACTGCTCATCACCAGCCCAATATCATCCCTACAGTGAAGCATGGTGGTGGCAGCATCATGCGGTGGGGGTGTCAGCAGCTGGGATAGGGAGACTGGTCAGGGTTGAGGGAAAGATGAATTGAGCAAAGTACAGAGATATTCTTAATGAAATACTCATCCGGAATGCTCTGGACCTCAGATTAGGCCGAAGGTTCACCTTCCAACAAGACAATAACCCTAAGCACACAGCCAAGACAACACAGGAGTGGCTTAGGGACAACTCTGTGAACGATCTTGAGTGGCCCAGCCAGAGCACTGACTTGAACCCAATCGAACATCTCTGGAGAGACTTGAAAATGACTGTCCGACGGTCCCCATCCAACCTGACAGAGCTTGAGAGGATCTGCAGAGAACAATGTCAAAAAATCCCTAAATCCAGGTGTGCAAAACTTGTAGCATCATACCCAAGAAGACTGGAGGCGGTTATCACTGCCAAAGGTGCTTCAACTAAGTACTGAGTAAAGGGTCTAAATGCTTATGTCAATGCAATATTTTTGTTTTTCCTTTTGAATACATGAGCATCGATTCGGAACATTCTGTTTTCACAGTCATTATGGGGTATTAACTGCAGAACGATGAGGAAAACGTGAATTTTTTTATTTTAGCACAAGGCCTCAAAATAATAAAATGTAAAAAAATGTAAAGGCTCTGAAGACTTTCCATTGGCATTGTATGCGATTAAGGCTGAAGTCACACATGCAGTTTTTATGGCACATCGTGGATACAAAGGAGCGGAGACAGATCAGTCTTTTCTTCATACTTTTCCTACTTTTTAGATTCACTCCAGTGTATAGCTACAGACCTGAAACAAAAACTGCATGTGTGATTTCTGCATAAAAGTTTGGGCCACTTAATTTTTAATTCGACAACCTCAATGTAATACATTCTAGTGACAGCAATGAACAGCATAAGCATCAGCTAGCGCAGGCTCATTTATTTGCAAGGCAATTATTTTGTGTTCATTTAATATTAATTTGGTATCCCAAGGAAACATTAGATGAAAAGTAAATTTTTTCCAGAAGACTCCAACCCACAGTCAGTCATTTAACAGTAAAGACATATCAATTTAAAAATTCACCGTGTGTCATGGGCATGTAATAACATGCGCATAGAACAGGATGATATAATGTGTATAGTATGTTGTGAATCTCCCTAGAGTTTATCGATTATCAACATTTAATTTTACATTAACCGCTACCCGCTGCAGCCATTTTTTCATATTTGCAGTCTCACCTCCAGGATCCTCACCATTTGGGAGTGCAGGAGCCCCTGTGACCATGATTTAAGGATTTTCAAGTGACTGTCAGTGGCCATTTTTACCATTAAATTAAACAGGCATGCAGGAGCATCTCTCCATGCCAGACGTTCGTTCAAGCAGGAGAATACAAGAAGGACACTTTAGGAGTTTTATGCCTGGGCTACATGGAGACTTTTTGTAGCGGTACTGATTTTAACTCGAGTGACCTCTGCAGTCCACAAGATTGCATACAACTCAATGTATTCCTTTGGACTGCAGGTGTAAACTCAATTAGCAGTGCTACAAAAAGTCTCTGTGTAGCCCAGGCCTTAAGGCATGGGTCTGAATAATGACAAAAGAGTAACACAAACCTCTTTACTAGGAGAGAACTCAAGAAGAAGGTTGCATAATGTTGATGAAGCCACCACCAGAATATCATCAGGGGCATTCTGTAAGACCTACAGAATATAAGAAATTCCACAGTTTTTATATCTGTCAAATACTCAGGTGATCAGTCTTGACTATGGAAAAGATTTTGCATAAAACTTGACATCCCATTGACAACCAAGAACAATGTATGGATCTGTTTATTTTATAGGATCGCATTTAATAATTAATGTAAAATTCTTGGAAAACCAATTTTAATGTCCCATCCTTAGGGTAGGCAATCAATGTTTAATCAGTGGGTGGCCAACCCCTGGGTCCCTGACTGATCAGCAGTACAAAGGGGTGGTAGCTGTCAGTGGAGCATTGTCGCCCCTTCGCTGATATATCAATATAGCAATACATTGGTCCATGGAGCAGTATCTGGTACTACAGCCCAGCGCTTTTCACTTGTTGGCATGGACAGCAATGTTATGGGTACTGCATTAAAGAGCCCTTTTCGTTTAGCTGATTAGTGAGGGTCCTGGGGGGGGGGGGGGGTCATATCCCCACTAATCAAGATAAGCCTTCAATGTAAAATTCTAACTTTTTCCCTGACATATATCATACGTACTGGCAGAAAGGAACTTCAGTAGCCAAGGATATCTGCTACGTCCTTGCCATTAACAGCGGTAACTAAAACAAGCCCTGGATCGCAGCTCTAGCTAAAATCCTGCCTGAGTTAAAACTGGTTAAAATGGGAGCTGCATATATTTGCAACTCCCATTTCAGTCTGTGTGGAGTAGGAGAGGGGGCCGGCGGAGGGACGTGCTGGCAGTGTGCAGGAAGAGGAGCAGCAGCTGCAATACTCCTCCTGTCCCTGTATGCCTGTAGATGACCGAAGGAGGAGCTGAACTAATTCCCCCTCTGCGCCTAATTAGGCCATTTATTGCCTCAACGACCCGGACATTTTCCAGCATTTGGTTCATGGAGTCAAATAAATAGCACCAAGCACTTGCACCACGTACAAACATCAATAAAGTTTGTATATTTTACACTGTGCCTACTTTAGCATGAAACCCACAGACCGGTATTTTAATAATTCCCTTTATAAGCTACCGTCATAGCAATAACACTTATCACTAGATCAGAATTTCGAATATATTTCTGATGGATGGAAAAGATTTCTGTCAGGTAGAAAAGACATTTTCATCCACTGACGTTTGCCATTAACGATAGTTTCCAATTAGCTTCAGCTAAAAAATAAATAAATCTATTTGTTAACGCATTCGATTAAGTTAGATTAAGAGAGCCATAACTTTTTTATTTTTCTGTCAAGCGACATGAGGAGTTATTTTTTGCAGGGCGAGCTGTAGATTTTATGGATACCATTTTTGGGGTACATGTGACTTTTTGATCACTTTTTATTAGAAAAATTTGGGAAGCTAAAGTGACCAAAAAACAGCAATTTGGGTGTTTTACAGTGGAGGAAATAAGTATTTGATCCCTTGCTGATTTTGTAAGTTTGCCCACTGTCAAAGTCATGAACAGTCTAGAATTTTTAGGCTAGGTTAATTTTACCAGTGAGAGATAGATTATAATAAAAAAAAATAAAAAAAAATTACATAGTCAAAATATATATTTATTTGCATTGTGCACAGAGAAATAAGTATTTGATCCCCTACCAACCATTAAGAGTTCAGCCTCCTCCAGACCAGTTACACGCTCCAAATCAACTTGGTGCCTGCATTAAAGACAGCTGTCTTACATGGTCACCTGTATAAAAGAGTCCTGTCCACAGACTCAATTAATCAGTCTGACTCTAACCTCTACAACATGGGCAAGACCAAAGAGCTTTCTAAGGATGTCAGGGACAAGATCATAGACCTGCACAAAGCTGGAATGGGCTACAAAACCATAAGTAAGACGCTGGGTGAGAAGGAGACAACTGTTGGTGCAATAGTAAGAAAATGGAAGACATACAAAATGACTGTCAATCGACATCGATCTGGGGCTCCATGCAAAATCTCACCTCGTGGGGTATCCTTGATCCTGAGGAAGGTGAGAGCTCAGCCGAAAACTACACGGGGGGAACTTGTTAATGATCTCAAGGCAGCTGGGACCACAGTCACCAAGAAAACCATTGGTAACACATTACGCCGTAATGGATTAAAATCCTGCAGTGCCCGCAAGGTCCCCCTGCTCAAGAAGGCACATGTACAGGCCCGTCTGAAGTTTGCAAATGAACATCTGGATGATTCTGAGAGTGATTGGGAGAAGGTGCTGTGGTCAGATGAGACTAAAATTTAGCTCTTTGGCATTAACTCTACTCGCTGTGTTTGGAGGAAGAGAAATGCTGTCTATGACCCAAAGAACACCGTCCCCACTGTCAAGAATGGAGGTGGAAACATTATGTTTTGGGGGTGTTTCTCTGCTAAGGGCACAGGACTACTTCACCGCATCAATGGGAGAATGGATGGAGCCATGTACCGTCAAATCCTGAGTGACAACCTCCTTCCCTCCACCAGGACATTAAAAATGGCTCGTGGCTGGGTCTTCCAGCACGACAATGACCCGAAACATACAGCCAAGGCAACAAAGGAGTGGCTCAAAAAGAAGCACATTAAGGTCATGGAGTGGCCTAGCCAGTCTCCAGACCTTAATCCCATTGAAAACTTATGGAGGGAGCTGAAGATCCGAGTTGCCAAGCGACAGCCTCGAAATCTTAATGATTTACAGATGATCTGCAAAGAGGAGTGGGCCAAAACTCCATCTAACATGTGTGCAAACCTCATCATCAACTACAAAAAATGTCTGACTGCTGTGCGTGCCAACAAGGGTTTTGCCACCAAGTATTAAGTCTTGTTTGCCAAAGGGATCAAATACTTATTTCTCTGTGCGCAATGCAAATAAATATATATAATTTTGACAATGTGATTTTTTTAATTTTTTTTTATATAATCTATCTCTCACTGGTAAAATTAACCTAGCCTAAAAATTCTAGACTGTTCATGTCTTTGACAGTGGGCAAACTTACAAAATCAGCAAGGGATCAAATACTTATTTCCTCCACTGTATATATATTTTTTACGGCGTTCACCAAGCGGGTAAATAATGCAATATTTTAGTAGTTCGGACTTTTACGGACACAGCGATACCAGTTATGTGAACTTATTTTTTTTAACATTGCTTTAGGAAAATAAATGTTTTTTTTCAACTGTTTTTACTTTCTTTATTAGTCCCCCTAGGGGACTTGAACCAGTGATCATTGGATTGTTTGCATGATACACTGCAAGATGGCAGACCCGGGGGCATTCCTTAGGCCCTCAGGATGTCATGACGACCATCGGCACTATACAATCGCGTTACAGCAGATGGCACGTCGGAGGGGGCCGCCCACTGATTCTAACAATTTAAGGGGTTAAATTGGCAGAATCCGCACGTGAGCCTACTCTATGCTTTCCCTTAATGGCTGTCCCGTACATGTACGTAGCATGTCGTTAAGGGGTTAAAGTTTGTACAGGAAGGGAGAATTATACACCTAGAGACTCCCCAATTTAATATGCATGAAAAATTGGTTTAACACATGCACCTGTGAAAGTAGACATGTGTTATGTATCAACTCCTTATATCTTACAGTTCCTTGCAGAATACATCTTTTGCATAAGGGGTCTGCTTAAGTTGAATTTTTATGCAATTTTTGCTTCTACTCACTGTCATACAAAGTTGCATGAAGGTGGTAGTGTGTATAAATGATCAAGCCGCATATTTATACACAGTATGCAGTGTGCTCTCAAAAATGTCGATTTTGGTAGCTTTTTAAGATGTTTGCCGCAGTATATATTTTTTAACACATTTGCTGATGAGGGCCAAATATTGCATGACTTGTGTCAGAGATTTTAAAAGCACAAGCTCTTGTTGATGTACAAGTATGAATTCTGCACAGCTTGGTCTATTATTTTTACATTGTTTTTGCGTGAAAACCTTTGCTTTTATGTCCGTTTTAGGCACAAATGTTATAATGCATTTAAAAATAATAATTCTTGTTTGTTACAAAGTTACATGAAAGTGGACATGGCTGCCAACAACATGTCAATACAATTTGGGAAATAAAAAGTGAGCGCACTCCCTCCCAAACCCTATATAAGGTGTGCAATTCCTGTATTTTATAGGTTGTTAGCTGGCTTTAAGCTGGAGATTAAAAAAAGTGTTTGGTCTCTTAAACTCTGGTGATTTTATGACGAATTACACGACAGTGCCGGTGTGTATAAAGTGCAGTGTCATTTTAACGAGTTGCCAGGTGTCTACTTTCAGAAAATACATAGGTATGGGGTTTTAGTAAGATTTTTTTAAAGTCAAATCAAAAAGAGAATACTTCATAACTCAATGCGGTTAGGATAGACCAGGGTAGGTGTCATACACACGGAAAGACTCCAACCTTCTATGCAATGAAGTGGATGTATTAACGAACATAGGCAGTGACGTAAAGTGTTCTGAGGTCAGTGGTTCTCCATTTTTTCCACTCTCACTGGTCTCCGGTATATAGGGTTCCAACGGTGGAATAGGTTTGCAAATCCAAAGTGTATCATCTCTCAGATCTGCAAACATTTTCCACCGTTGGAACCCTATATACCAGGAACCAGCAAGAGTGGTAAGAGGGGAACCACTGGCCTCAGAACACCTTACGTCACTGCCTATGTTTATTAATACATCTACTTCAGATGGATAGCAGGTTGGAGTCTTTCCACATGAGTCAGACTGATCCTGGTCTATCCTAACAGGGTCAAACGGTGAAGTATTCTCTTTTTGAATAAAAAAAATAATATCTGCAACGGTGTCCATAAGGCTCTATTACACTGGCAAATTTTGGGCGGTACAACGAGCGCCGAACAATGAGACATAGTTGATTGGCGCTCCATTGCTACTGTCACAAGGAGCTATGGATGGGGACGAGCGGTTGTTACTCCGATCGCTCGTCCCCATATGTTCTCATCATGTCGGCAGATGATTGCCTAGTGTAAAACCCCCCCATAGGCTTTAAACCCTTATGTTTATTATATGCACACACTAGTCTTTCCTTGGTGTAAAATAGATTCAAGTACAAGTTACTGGAATAAGAAAACATAACAATAGTGAATTACCTTCATAAGTGGCTTCCACACAGCATGGTCCTGAAAACTGGTACGGAGTTGCTGCACTGATCTGGATAAACTATGTAAACATCTAAAGAGAAAGATGCAATTAAGTGTCCGTTATTCTGTTTGGTGAAAGTATTTTATAAACTATCGAGTAACAATCTCAAGTATATATCCTAAATCATCAAGGAATCTTCTCAGAAAAGTAAACCCCCCCCCCCCCTCACCCCAGTTGACATATAGGACCCCTTTTGCCTGATAGGGTAACTTAAGCACTGAACAGCAAGGTCTAAATGAAACCCTATTCAATGCACGAATGTCAAGCTTCATCACCTTTTGTATAGACAGCAGCCAACAGGATAAACACAACGTCTCACCAATGAAATCTGACATTAGGCATGGAGAGGTGCTGGGAGGTACAGTTGCCGAGGCAAACGTAAGGCGGCCGGACAGCTTGGTGCTCGGTTCCTATTAAAGGGTTATTCCCATCTCAGAAATTCAAGGCATATTCACAGGATATGCCATAAATGTCTGATAGACGAGGGTGCCAGTTCTGGGTTCTGCAACTATATCAAGAATGGGAGTCAATCAACCCCGCCCCTGGTGAGGCGGCCTGCGATTCCAGGTGAGGACTATTTGGAATGAGGTTGCCACGCATGCCCATGGCTCTCCCTATTATGTTCTATGGGAATTTATGGAAACTGTATCCACAAAATAGAGCCACGAGCATGCATGACCAGCTCTTTGTTTCTAGGGTTCCAGTGGGGATTTTGTAGACCATTCTAATAATTTTGATGGCTAGGGTAGTGCAGTCTGCAGTGCTGCTCTTGCTTTTAAAAATACTGGAACCCTGATGGACCGCATTAAAGTCAATGGGCCACGTCGAGATTGTCGAGTATCTGAGACCAATGTGAAAATGAGTGGTCATCTATATAGATATTCTGAAAGATTATTACCGGAAACATATCTACAATAACTCAAGCAAATAGCCAAAGGAAGAAATTCCAAAGAGGACATAAAAAAATTTGGACAGATAATCTAAGATCAATGTTTAATATTTCTACAAAGCTATTGGATAAAAAAAATAAAAATATATGTATATATAATATAAATGGAATAGTATTTTTTTTAACACTTTGTCTATGGGAATCCAATTAATCAATTCAGTCTCGTAATGAACGGACAAGGCTGTATCCACAAACGCACGACTTGAGCTCCAAGAGTAAACAGAATAAAGAGAATGTAAGTCATACCTGACGGCAGATAATCGCACCTTGACACTGGTCTCAGACAAGCCATTCACAATCCGGTCCATCATATGCTCAGCCTCAATGATCTGGAGAGAGATGTTAATGCAGCATAAATAACATCACGGATTTCATGCGGGTCTGCTCGACTCCTGTTTATAAAAATTATGCAATACAGGTTCCTGTACTTTTTATGATGATATATTATGCACTTTCAAGTTATGAAACTAGAAGAAAGGTGCATAAAAAAGATCTTTAATGATTTCTATTACAGCTTTAACGGTATTGAGTTTTTGCTACTTTTTTTTTTTCTATTAGCACCATGTAATAATTCAAACAACCTCACAGTAAGCAATAAAAAAAAAAATGAATTCACAATCCAAGTAATTAAAGGGTTTTTCTGACTTGGTCAGACATGTCATGAAAGTAAGCCATTTACTTTCTCTGCCAATAACAAGAAAAAAGGGGGACAGTCTCTGTTCTTGAGGTCTGTGGTTAAGTCCAGTAGCTCGGACAGAGTAATCTGAAAACCAAAAGCTTACACAGCACATAAAACAATATGGATTTGTGCAAAAACAGGTTTAGGCTACGTTCACATCTGCGTTGGCGGCTCCATTAGGGGCCTACGTCGCAGATACGGCAGGGTTTGCCGGGAAGACAACAGCGCAGCATGCTGCGCTACCGTCTCTGGTAATATCACAGACACTGTCGGAAACCCGACGGAACCCATTAAAGTTAATGGGTTCTGTCGGCAACCGGCGGTTCCGTTATTTCCTTCTTCTGCTCCTCTGACGGAGCAGAACACACCCAGCCTGAGTTTATTAAAATGAAAAACTTTTCTGCAACATTGAATTTACTTGTAATGATCACCTGCAAAGGGCTACAGTATAGCCAGGTTGGTCATTAGCATAATTTATTGTATAACGCAACATGATATAGGATAGACAGAAGTATAACAAAATGATACATTAGGAATAGTTGAATCATAGCTCTTCATTTGAATTACTCCAGGGTCAGATCCAGAATACAGATCTTCAGTTCTGTTATAATTATTTGCAGTTTTGTTGTCCATAATAATAGATACAAGCAGGAGTATGACTACAGGGGTGCAGTAGTAGCAGTCGCACCCGTTCCCCTGCTGCATGAGGCGGCCAAAAGGCTCCTCTGCCACATAAGATGATAGCAGGATTATGGTGGATAGGGACCATGTTACAGATTTTACATTGGGGCCCAGGAGCTTTAAGGCTATGTTCACACGGAGTATTTTGGGGGAGGAATATCTGCCTCAAAATTCCGTTTGGAACTTTGAGGCAGATATTCCTCTCCCTGCACGCCGATTTTCGCGGCAATTATCGCGCCGTTTTTCGCCCGCGGCCATTGAGCGCCACGGGCATAAAACAGCGAGAAATACGCTTTCTCCTGCCTCCCATTGAAGTCAATGGGAGGTCAGAGGCGGAAGCGCCCGAAGATAGGGCATGTCGCTTCTTTTTCCCGCGAGGCAGTTTTACTGCTCGCGGGAAAAAGACGCCGACGCCTCCCATTGAAATCAATGGGAGGCGTTCTCGGCCGCTTTTGCCGAGTTTTGCGACGCGGTTTCCGCGTCAAAAAACTCGGCAAAATACCCCGTGTGAACATAGCCGTAAGTTCTTTCTACTGTTCCTTGAATACTTTTTTTAAATACATTTCTGCAATTATGAAATCTTGAATGTCATTTTCTCTTCATTAAATGTTAACTGCAGCAAGCCACTTCATATAATAATAATAATAATAATAATAATAATAATCTTTATTTATATAGCGCCAACATATTACGCAGCACTTTACAATTTAGAGGGAACATGAAACAAACAATATCAGACATTACATAGTGACAAAGTTCATTTACAATTCAAACCTGGGGAGTGAGGACCCTGCTCGCAAGAGCTTACAATCTATGAGGACATAAGGGAGACACAAAGTGTAACAGTGTTTGTTCTGCACAATAGTCCGGCCATTTTTATACACATGCGGTGGTAACATAAAGCTGCATGAGCCGGTCACCAGCCACTATCCGTGTATGACGGACATGAAGAGAAGGAGTGTGAGGGAATCTTATTCTGATGACTAATCTAAATGGAGGGCCATGGAAAGGAGTCAGATTAGGGAATGTTATAGGCCTGTCTAAATAGATGTGTTTTCAGGGCACGTTTAAAACTGTGGATATTGGGAATTAATCTGATTGTCTGGGGTAGCACATTCCAGAGGACGGGTGCAGCATGAGAGAAATCCTGGAGACGGTAGTGGGAGGTTCGGATTATGGAGGATTTTAATCTAAGGTCGTTGGCAGAACGTAGAGCCCGAGTAGGGTGGTAGACAGAGATGAGGGAGGAGATGTAAGGAGGTGCAGCACTGTGGAGAGCTTTGTGGGTGAGAGTAATAAGTTTGAATTTTATTCGGAAGGGGATGGGCAACCAGTGCAGTGACTGGCACAGATTAGAGGCGTTGGTGTAGCGGTTGGTCATAAAGATGAGCCTGGCTGCTGCATTGAGGATAGATTGGAGAGGGGAGAGTTTAGTGAGGGGAAGACCGACTAGTAATGAGTTACAGTAGTCAAGACGAGAGTGAATCAGAGCAACAATGAGAGTTTTGGCAGTTTCCTCCGTAAGAAAAGAGCGGATTCTGGAGATGTTTTTGAGGTGAAAATGACAGGAGCGTGAAAGTGATTGTATGTGAGGAGTAAAGGAAAGATCTGAGTCAAAAATAACCCCGAGACAGCGGGCGTGCTGCTTAGAAGTTATGATAGTGCCACACACAGAGATGGAGACATCAGGTTTAGGGAGGTTAGTAGATGGTGGGAACACAAGGAGCTCAGTTTTAGAAAGATTCAGTTTCAGATAGAGAGAGGACATGATGTTAGAGACAGCGGACAGACAATCACTGGTGTTCTGTATTAGAGCAGGGGTGATGTCACGGGAAGAGGTATATAATTGGGTGTCATCAGCGTAGAGATGGTACTGGAAGCCAAATCTGCTGATGGTTTGTCCAATAGGAGCTGAGTAGAGAGAAAAGAGGAGTGGACCTAGGACTGATCCCTGAGGAACCCCGATATCAAGGGGAAGAGGAGAAGAGGTGGAACCAGCAAATGACACACTGAATGAGCGGTCAGAGAGATAGGAGGAAAACCAAGAGAGAGCCGCGTCCTTGAGGCCAATAGAGTGGAGCATGTTAAGTAGGAGTTTGTGGTCTACAGTGTCAAAGGCTGCAGAGAGATCCAAAAGAATCAGGAGAGAGGATTTACCGTCCGATTTAGCCGCCAAGAGATCATTTGAGACTTTAGTAAGGGCAGTTTCTGTGGAGTGTAGAGTGCGGAAACCAGATTGTAAGGGGTCAAGAATGGAGTTAGCAGAGAGATAGCGGATAAGGCGAGAGTAGACCAAGCGTTCCAGGAGTTTGGAGATGAAGGGCAGATTAGAGACTGGTCGGTAGTTGGCAGCGCTGGATGGGTCAAGTGTTGGTTTTTTCAATAATGGGTTTATAATGGCATGTTTAAAAGCGGAGGGAAAGATACCAGAGGAAAGAGAGAGGTTAAATATTTTAGTGAGGTGACTAGTGACAGCTGGGGAGAGGGACTGGAGGAGGTGTGAGGGGACAGGATCACTAGGGCAGGTAGTAGGACGAGAAGAAGAGAGGAGCCTCGAGACTTCTTCTTCAGTTATTGGGTCAAATGCTGAGAGTGAAGAAGAGGGAGTGCGGGGGGGAAGGGGATCGATGTTACTAGGGGACTGGGAGATAATATCATGCCGGATGTTGTCAATTTTAACTTTAAAATAATTGGCCAGGTCTTCAGCACTGAGATCTGTGATTGGCGTCTGCACTTTAGGACTAAGGAGGGAGTGAAAAGTATCAAAGAGGCGTTTTGGATTATTAGATAGTGTGGAGATGAGAGAAGTGAAGTAGACTTGTTTGGCGCGGTGAAGGGCAGAGTTGTAAGTTTTGAGCATAAATTTGTAATGGAGGAAATCTGCATCCAAATGCGATTTTCTCCACAGTCGTTCAGCACATCTCAAGCACCGGTGAAGAAAGCGGGATTGAGGCGTGTGCCAGGGTTGTCGTCGTCTTTGTCGGGTGGTTCGGAGTGTAGTGGGGGCTGCTTCATCCAATGCATTTTTGAGAGTGTTATTATAAAGTTTGGCAGCCAGATTGGGACAGGAGAGGGAAGAGATAGGGGACAATGAGGACTGTAGACTGTCTATGAGTTTCACAGTGTTAATGGCATGTAGATTTCTGTATGTCTGATACGTAGGGATGACCTGAGGAGGCAGAGAATATTTGATAGTAAAGCAGAGAAGATTGTGGTCAGAAAGCGGGAGAGGAGAGTTAATAAAGTCAGAAACTGAGCAGAGCCGGAAGAAGACCAGGTCAAGTGAATGCCCGTCTTCATGTGTAGGAGAGTTAGTAAGTTGTGACAGACCGAGGGACGAGGTTAAAGATAGAAACTGGGAGGCAGATGGGGAGATTGGGTTATCAATGGGGATGTTGAAGTCACCCATGATGAGAGTGGGTGTTTCAGAGGATAGAAATTGTGGAAGCCAGGCAGCAAAATGATCCAGGAATTGGCGGGGTGAGCCCGGTGGGCGGTAGACAACTGCCACTCGGAGGGGAAAAGGGTGAAAGAGTCTGAGGGTGTGGACTTCAAAAGAGGGAAATGTGAGTGAGGGGACCGGGGGAATGACCTGGAAAGTGCAGTGTGGGGAAAGAAGTATACCTACTCCTCCACCCTGCCTGTTCTCAGTTCTGGGGGCATGAGAGAACTGGAGACCACCATAAGATAGAGCAGCAGGGGAAGCAGTGTCAGACAGGTGTAGCCATGTTTCTGTAAGAGCCAGAAGGTTGAGAGAGTTAGAAAGGAATAAGTCATGAATAAAGTTGAGTTTGTTGCACACGGACCGAGAGTTCCAGAGAGCACAGTTAAAAGAGACAGGAGAAGACATACAAGGAATGGCAAGAAGATTTGCAGGGTTTCTATGTGTGGCAGGTAAGTGGTTGAGCTTGGCAGAAGAAAAGGGAGGCCCAGGGTTGGGAGAGATGTCCCCTGCAGCTAGTAGCAGGAGAATGCAGAGAGACAGCATATGGTTATGTGATTTATGAGAGTGATTTTTATGTTGGGCAGTGGGATGAGATGGGTTAAGTTGACTGAGGAAAGTGAATAGTGAATGGGAGCTGTACATGGGCGAGGCAAGGAGAGAGGGACTGATGTAGACTGTTTTTGGGCAAGTCTTAAATGGGTGATAGGATTGAAAACCAAGAGCAGCTATAATGATGAGAGCGGTGGCAAACATCTTTGTTTACAGATAGTTAGAAATCTAATATTGAGAGCGTGGGCTAGTTTGTCTGGTTTGGTAATGCGGCTTACCTGTCACTGACCCTGTGCAACTGCCATGTATAACTGCCAGGACACTTAGACAGAGATGACTTCTGCCGTCGTGCCCCCCTGCACGAGTGCCTTCCCCATATGCTACATCTAAATTTATAGGGGAGTAGATGCTCAGATCTAGGCCTAATTAAGCTCGTTCAGCTATTAATCAAATCAACTAGACACATGAGGTGAAAAGCTATGCAGAGATAAACAAACAAACTAGCAGGTCTGGATGATCATAAAACTTAACGACGATCAAACACTTTGACAAAACTTTGAGATAACATTAGACTATATAGCAAGACAGGAAAGCAGAGTTATATACCATAAAATAACAGTTTCAGCTTTTTGAAATGCAGCTACAGCAGGGATGAGGTTCATGCAGGAATGAAATGGATTATATACCATCAAATAACAGTTTCAGCTTTTTGAAATGCAGCTACAGCAGGGATGAGGTTCATGCAGGAATGAAATGGATTATATACCATAAAATAACAGTTTCAGCTTTTTGAAATGCAGCTACAGCAGGGATGAGGTTCATAAAGAACCGTCTGACAATTTAAATGCAAAAATGCTTATAAATGACCTCTTCCAAAAACAAAAGGTAAAAAAAGAGATGTTGAAAGTTAACAAATAACTCAGCACTAGATGTATTCTAACTTTATGTACTTTTCTGTGCCCAAGAGCTGAACTCAGGAACAGGCTGCTCTAAGTGTGGAATATGTACATAGATCTCCACATTCCATCCATAGACTGAGGACTATGGACTAGAGAGTGTTCTGAAGCTTTCAAAGGGCTTTTCCACCTTCTGACAACAGATGAGCATCAGTACATGATCTGTGGGGGTCTGACACCCGGGCCCCACACAGATCAGCTGGTCTAGTGCCTCTGTGCATTGGACGTACATGCCGGACGCACTTAGCTCCGGCCATGGAATAGCGGCCGAGCTCCAGTACTGCAGCTCTGTTCCTATTCAAGTAAATAGGAGCAGCCCTGCAGTACGGCCGCTATGCTATGTACGGAGCCAACTTCTTCCGGGCTCCGTACATAGCATTATGTGCCGTAACATCCAGTGGTCATCAGTTGTCAGAAGGTGGACAACCGCTTTAATACCAGAGTTCAGTTTTTTCAGCACAGACTTTTAAGGCTAATGTATAATCAAAAAAGGACATATTATTTAAAATCAGGTTTTTATTATACTAATTTCTTTTAAAATGTGGGTATTTTTTTTATGTATCTATCCACATTAAAAAAAAAAAAATTCTCAAGATATTCCAGTTTTCAGACTGGCCACTAGAGCAATCACTAAAGTGGATATTCCCTGTTCTCTGTAGCTCACTTGTCAGCTTTGCTGTACATACAGACACAGGATGAGAATAATCTCATTATCATTAAAGGGTGAGCAAGTTCATAATGGCTCAATTGTATTACTGGAAGCCTCGATAAGGTAGGATAGCCACACTATACACGAAGAGAAGGCTCTGAATACATCTTCCCCTGGCCTCTGGGGGAGGGGCTATACTCAATCACTTCCTGGAGATTGTAAAAATTGATGTCAATTGATATTCTTTTCAGCTGCCATAAAGCGTAAATACCCTGTTGTACTGACTACACAGAGAGTTCAGGAAGTAAGAGTGTGTGTGTGTGTGTGTGTCTTTATATGGCTGCCCCCCCAGTAAATGTTTTACATATAAATAAAAGATAGCTACATATAAAGAAAAAGACCAAAACACATGATTTACCATCTATATACTTTTAATTCTAATAATTAATAAAACTAAAATTAAATAAATGACACAATCCCTTTGAGACTGTAGATTAGAAAGGTAGTGATTAGCCAGGCTGGGATATTAGACCCTTGCTTATTACATAACAGGTAAGGAGGGCCCCTCTAATGGGGTCATGATTTATTGAGTGGTGGTTTGTAACCACAATTTCAACCTCAGTCAGAGAATGTCTGGGAAAAATACTGAGAAAACACAAGACGTCCAGTGAGTTATTCAGTGGAGATGACTTTATTTCATTTTCCTCAGACACACATTGAACAAATGTAATCAAAACATCAAAAAATGTTTTACAGGTTATAAAATGGGAAAATCCTTAAAATAAGTAAAAATCACAATCTGCATGTCAAGCGTTAATAACTATTCACTTTTAGTCTGTAACTGTATTTGGTCCCCCCCCCCAAATGCATTATTATGCCCAATTAAGAACATAGAAGCAAGTTACTATGACAACTTAATAATGGAAGTTGCACAGCACACTCACAGTACCCAGTTCAAAACATAGTATAGGAAAATAGCTAAAATAAAAACAAAAACGTATGCATTTGTAACATACGCTTACGTTTTTTGCAGTAAATGTCGTATACGTTTGTCTCAGTTCTTCTAAAAACGTATATGTCTGTTCTAGAGCTAAATTAAACTTTGTAAAGTCAGGATTTCCCATATATGGTGACGAAAACGTATACATTTTACGTATGCAAAACGTAGGGTTTAAGATTGCATGCATCGCCATTAACTTCAATACAAATAAAAACGTATATATGTGTGGTATACGTTTTGGAAAAAGAACTGAAAAAGCATAGCAGACTTCGCTTTTCAGGACATGAAAAAAAAAAGGATAGAATGTAAGCACACTTGCACAATCCACACTCTGTGGTGACGTGTTGACACGGTTTTCTTCATGCCAAAACGTGCATGTCAGACGTACAGTAAAAACGAAATGTGAACTTAGCCTAAGCCAAGACATGCGTTTTTTTGAGAGTATAGAGGATGGAAACACTTACACTAAACCCCACTTGTTGCACTACAAATAAGCGCTATAGAGCAAATCTGTGGCGTTCCAGTCCCAGGAGCTTGCATTATGTTAGTCAAATTTCACGAATAGAATATCCAGCAGAATAAGAATTATTGTTAGATATGGTAAAAATCTATTTTCTGCACTAACGCTTACATCAAACGTGTCCATTTGTGAGAAATGCATACCTCCCATGTGGACACTGTATATAGAAATACTTGTAACCATGGCCTCGGAGATCGACTCCATGAGTTGCTTCAGCACGTTACATAAACTCATTGCAAGTACCTTTATTTATACTAATCTGATTACGTTTATGTATATTTATATGTTTGAATGCACAATAACAAGTCTAGGGATCTTTTTGTGACACTTAACGCCTCATGAACACGACCGTTGTGCCACTCGGGACATTTTTGACGGAATTCGAGTGGCAACCAATAGTCTTCACAGACCCATTCACTTTAGCGGGTGAATCGGGTCCGCGAAAAATGATCCGAGTCAAGGAAAGATAGGACATGTTCCATCTTTCCTCGGATCTCTGAAGGGACTTGGCTGGCAAGCACGGACGTGTGCATGATGCGTAAACCTAGAACGGAATGAGAAAGAATTTTCTGCCATCTCCTGAAGCAAATAGTTTGTTCTCCATTGCCGACATAGTAGAGTTAGGAGATTTCTGCTGCAGCAAGCTACTCCAATCCCCTTCCCAAAGTGCCTATTTCAAATGCACTAGCACAGGAGGTGGTAGAAAATTAGTATTTTTTTTTACCCCTTGGTTTTTTTAAAAATACCATTAGTGCCCCTTTAAGCGAGGAGGAAATATAAAGCTTGATAGGCTTAGGGGGAAGTAAACCACTTGAAATGAATTAACTCATGGAGACGCTGTGTAAGGCCTAACGTACACGACCTTGGATTCATTGTCTGGATTTCCGATCCATTTGCTCGCAAAAAAAAACCTTCCGTAGTGCAATTACATTGTAATCTTTAGTATGGGGCACCCTCTCTTCTATGTATGCCACTGTCAGCTCATGTAAGTCAAACGGCGGTTTACACAGCTTCTTCCAAGTGTCAGCAGTGTCATTTTACACAAAGCCCTTGTGTCCCACTAGCCATTAATAAAGAAAGTGTTCGAACTTCAGTAGACGGCTATGATTTTAGTCTGAATAAATCACAATTCAGCAGCTGATAACAGGTCTGTAGAGCACTTTATGGTAATTGAAAACATAAGTGGAAACATTAACTTTGCAAAAAAACTGATTTGCAGGAGACAAAAGTCAATTAAAAAAATAATCATGCACATTTTATGTGTTGCTACAAATCCAAACCCCCCTACAACAACTTTCCATTCTAGGATCATAAACAAAGAGTTTTATTTGCCCATGAAATATTAAAAGAAAAATATAAAATTGCACAAACCGCAAAAATCCAGGCCAGACCAAAAGCAACACTATTTCTGTACCTTTTACAGCGAAATGTTTCTTTGGTCATAGAACATATCACAACAAAAGCGTTAATAGACAGCAGGTCTCTTTTTGCCATACCGGTCAAACAGTAGATAATAATATTATTAGAGCACCCAGTGCTAAAAATAAATTAAATAGAAGACCCTGTAAAATCACCTAGTACAGAGCATGGAAGTCCTACGTCGTGTGCCGGCAAACCAATGTCGCCAGTTAGTAAAAATTAAAAACATTCAGAACGCTACAGTCACAACTGTCCAAGGCTGCTTAAGAAAATAGAAGACTAAAATATATATTACAATATGTGCGCTCTGCATAAAAAAAAAAAAACGGGCTGTTCTATATTTTGAAGCATGTATACAGGTAGCGAAAGTGTGATATCCCAATGTTTTTAGGAATTGCCTGCTTCGAAAAACGCCATATTAAATGACCGCACTAAAATGAATGGACATATGCGGCCCTGCGTTTCGGCTGTCCGTAATAGAGGGTGGATGCACCAATTAACCCACAAAATTCTAATAGGAAACATCATGTCTAACAACCCCTTAAAACCAGTAATAGAGCATGAGCAGGTACCTGCTAGATTGTAAAATGTTCCGATGTCAATCAGCTCAATAATAAGAATACGGAAAACTTTAAAATCTCCTTCTCTCGATCCTGAAAACTAGAGCTATCTTTGATCCGGCTGTTGCCAAAGGAGAGTGTTTGCCAATCGTAGCCATTCTCTGGTGGGTGAGTTTGTGGGCACAACTGCTCCTGTGCCAGCTTAGTCCACACGATCACATAGTTCTATGTGGGAAAGCAGTAATATGCAGCTTTTCCCTACGCATGTTTACGTGGATTTGGTTAAGGAAGTGCAGACTATGGAAGTGCCTTCATAATTTTAGTACCGTTAATTACCTTAATGACCAAGGATTATTTTTCGGTTTTTTTCACTGGCATTCCAAGAAGAATTATTTTTTTCCTGTCAACATAGCCGTATAAGGGCTTGTTTTTTTGCGGGACAAGTTGTATTTTTCAATTGCACCATTTTACCAACAACCTGCATGCATCATATGTCCTAGGGGGCGCTACACTGGCGGATTCACTTGTTGAGAAGGATCTGGGTGTACTTGTAAATCATAAACTCAATAACAGCATGCAGTGTCAATCAGCTGCTTCAAAGGCCAGCAGGATATTGTCGTGTATTAAAAGAGGCATGGACTCGCGGGACAGGGATGTAATAATGCCACTTTACAAAGCATTAGTGAGGCCTCATCTAGAATATGCAGTTCAGTTCTGGGCTCCAGTTCATAGAAAGGATGCCCTGGAGTTGGAAAAAATACAAAGAAGAGCAACGAAGCTAATAAGGGGCATGGAGAATTTAAGTTATGAGGAAAGATTGAAAGAATTAAACCTATTTAGCCTTGAAAAAAGACGACTAAGGGGGAACATGATTAACTTATATAAATATATTAATGGCACATACAAAAAATATGGTGAAATCCTGTTCCTTGTAAAACCCCCTCAAAAAACAAGGGGGCACTCCCTCCGTCTGGAGAAAAAAAGGTTCAAGCTGCAGAGGCGACAAGGCTTCTTTACAGTAAGAACGGTGAATTTATGGAATAGTCTACCGCAGGAACTGGTCACAGCAGGGACAGTAGATGGCTTTAAAAAAGGGTTAGATAATTTCCTAGAACAAAAAAATATTAGCTCCTATGTGTAGAAATTTTTCCTTCCCTTTTCCCTTCCCTTGGTTGAACTTGATGGACATGTGTCTTTTTTCAGCCGTACTAACTATGTAACTATGTAACTATGTAACTTTTATTAACATAATTTTGGGGGGGGGGGGGGGGGGGATTGAAAATAAACAGCTATTCCAGCATTGTTTTTCACGTTTTAAATTTACGGCGTTCACTATGCGATGTAGATAACATGTTATCTTTATTCTATGGGTTGGCACGATTATGGGGATAACAAATATGTATAGGTTTTATATGTCAATGTAAAACGGTCAGGCAATCAACAGGTGAAGGCAGACCTGAGGGCCTTAGTAAGGCCCCCCGCTGCTATGCAAACCCATTGGAGCCCCGCGATCACGTCGTCTGTGGGCCAATGGGGTGACAGAGAGAGCTCCCTCTCTGTCAAACACCTTAGATGCCGCAGTCGTTATTGACCACTCCATCTAAGGTGTAAAACTGCCGCAACAGGAGTACTCTCAAATTCTAGCAGTTGTGGCCGGAGCCAGGCTGCGTATAACAGAAGTGCTCCTGATGCTGATCTCATGGGTACATGTATATGGGATGCACACCTATGTTGACGGTGTGGTGCAAAGGAGTTGGGATGAAGTCCCAATGTATATAGTCACGATTACCACAGCACTCACAAGAAAATATATTGCAAGTTGAATAGATTTATTTTTTCACAAAGCTGTATATCATATACTATTTCATACGTAATCAGCGTTTTTATATTAATACATGAGTTGAAGCGACTTAATAATGACGTTTTGACCTATCCGCGGCCTTTAACACTGTCGCTGAAAATGTAGTGAAGAATCGTATATGGACGTCTGCCAGACTCCACACTGGTATCGCCGTAATCCTATTGACCCGCAGAATAACGTTACCTTGTCATTTTTACCGCATGGAATGCTGTAAAAACGAAGTCCAAAAAATAATGGAAGAGTTGAAATTTTTTCCATTCCACCCCACAAAATAAATGTTTAAATGTTTTACATGGTTCATTAAAACATGCCAATAAAAAAAAAAAAAAAAAAAAACTCATCCCGCAAAAAAACAAGCCCTCATATAGGTCCGCAGGAAAATAAAAAAGTTCTTGGAAGGTGGGGATGAAAAAACGAACACTCGCCTGGTCCTAAAAGAGACCATCTGCACACAACTTTAAAAACCGGAAAACCCCTTTTATATAAAGATAACAGGCACGTTAAAGGACTTGTATACATGAGGTTTTTTCAATTACTTTTGGTTCTATGCTTCTAGTGCCAGAACTTTCTAGTGCACGGAATTATGGAAATGTTTCCACAGGTAAATGATGCATTTCCAATAATAACACTATATACAGGTCACCTTGGAGTTAAACAACAATAAAGCTTGGGTGACATGTCCATACTGAAAAGTCCAGCAGTCGCGAGACCACATTGATCAATGACCCTAGTGTTGTATGAAGACCCACTTAACAACAATCAGTTAACCCTGGTTTAGTGCAATAGTTTCCTGTACAATATATGTGGAAGAATATGGATATATACAAAAAGTTAAAGGTTTTTTCCCATAATCATTATTTATCACCTATGCACGGGATAAGTGATAGATCCGAAGTGTCTAACATGTAAAGATCTTATCGCATTAAAAGGGGTTTTCCGATCCTATTAAATAAAGCTTAAAGGCTATGTAAACCAGTGAAAGGTAATTTCTTTTTAATAAAAAGGTGTAAAGTGTAGATATGATAGATTACAGGCGGATCCTGCGTGGCAGGCCCCGCTGTCACTGAACCAGACAGGTCTGCGGGACTGACGTATTTGCTGTATCTAAAAAAAAAAAAGTAAAACAAAAAAGCCAAAACACAGTGAAACACCTTTTTATATAAAAAAATATAAAAAGAATTTTCAAATGTTTACATAGCCTTTAAAGGGGTTTTCCCATAATATTTATCACCTATCCACAGGATTGGTGATAAATATCTGAAAAAGTTAAAAAGCGATGGTGTTTCAAATGCGACGATCAAAAAACTGAAAAAAAATGGATTCATTATTAAAGATGTTTTGTAAGTATCTGATCTGTGGGGCTCCGATCGCTGGGACACCCCCCGCAGATCACGATAATGGGCTTACCTTGCCGATACTGGGAGCCCCATAGGAACGGAACAGTAGTGCGCATGCTCGGCCACCGCTCCATTCATTTCTATCTTCGACAGCCCCATAGAAATGACCCTATGGGGCTCCCAGGAACGGCAAGGTAAGCCCGTTCTCGTGATCGGTGGGGGTCCCAGCGGTCAGACCCCCACCGATCAGATATTTATCATCTACCTTGTGGATAGGTGATAAATAATGATTATATGAAAAACAGAAGATGGAGGATAAACCATGTTAGTACAAAAAGGTCATAAAAAACACTATCAGGCTTGGAATAAAGAAAAGGTAATTTTGCAAACCTACAGTGCACAAATTATAAAAGTATGGCTATGTTCACACCTGCGTTGGGACTTCCTTTCAAAATGAAAGCCACCATACTGCCGATTCCGTCATAGGGCGTATCCCAACTGCACATGATGGACCCAATTGACTTGGTCTGTTGGGCACGCAGCGCTATGATTGGCGTCAAATATAACGGAATAAGAGGTTTTCCGGCCTTATGAAAAATACAGAAAAGTATCTATATGTGTCTGAATGCTCACCAGATGATGCCACCATAACTCATGAACAGCTGTTTTTCATTCTGTTGCCCAGCTCTGTGCAGCACAGTTGTATCCGTTTTGCTAGGGCTTGCTATGGGTGGGATTACTATGTAAAGGACTATGTAAAGTTCCCATGATTCCTCTCCCCTCTCAGAAACATTGCGCAGATGTTGAGACTTTTGCATTTTTAAGACACCTCCAATACTTATATTTTTTAAAAAGGTGAGTGGGGCTTAGAGGGAGGGGCCACCTGTTGCCCAACAAATTCACTCTAATTTATGCCAGAAACTGGTGTAAATTATAGCAGAAATGCATTTCAGCTCATAGTTAGTGTAGGCTTCCTTATCGTGCGCACGGGCGGCCAGAGATGTGCCTAATTGATTAAAGTGCGTGTGCCCCTTAATAGAGAAGGTGCATTATACTCCAGTGCTCTTCATATTAAGACTAACTTATGAACGCCAGTCTGAATAAATTCCCCTCATTGCCTGCAATTACAGTTGCCTACATTCCCCTCCATTACAAGGTGGTGCGGTTATTACTCACTGACTAGTACGGAGACACAGCTCTGCTTTTCTGCTGCTAGACTCTGCACTCTCTGCCGCCCAGCAAGTAAAACATGATCCCTGCAGGGAGGAGGAAGGGGGGGAGGCAGTGAGCAGCGAAGATAAAGAGGCACCTGATGCGTGAGGAGAGGAGATAATCACATGCTCAGAGTGAGGCCGGATTTACACGAGCGTGTGCGAAAGCGGCGTTTTGTGCGCGCAAAAGGCACTTAACGGCTCCGTGTTTCAGCAGCGTATGATGCGTGGCTGCGTGATTTTCCGCCATCATTATGACACTCTGTTTGTATGTTTGTAGACAGAAAAGCACGTGGTGCTTTTTTGTTTTCATTCATACTTTTTACTGCTGTTGCGCGAATCACGCGCGTCACACGGAATTGTTTCCGCGTGCTGCGCGTGATTTTCACGCACCCATTGACTTTAATGGGTGCGTGATGCGCGAACAACGCACAAATATCGGACATGTCGTGAGTTTTACGCAGCAGACACACGCTGTGTGAAACTTACGGACAGTCTGCACGGCCCCATTCACTAACATAGGTCCGTGTGAGGCGTCTAAATAAGCCCTTAGCCTTTTGGCGTGTCCTATAGCTTCTGCCAGCTGCCATTGTAAAAGCACTCCCAAAATAGGAGCCGGACAATGCTTAGCAGTTTGAAGACACCTTTTACTGGCTTGTAGCCAAAAATAGGGTGGGGGAGTGAGTCTCCCTCCCACATTTATAGCAGCTGTGAGTCAGGTTGCTTTCCCTTATTCATCTTGCTGTAATTCTGGGAAGTGCTCCCTCTGGTGGCCAACATAGGAAGACGTCACATTTTTTAATTTTTAATACTGCCCACCTTGTGGAAGAAAAAAAAAATGACAGCAAAAAAACTTTAAAAATATAATAAAAATAAGTAACTTACTTAAAAATAAAAAATAAATGTTTAATCCGCGACACATTCCCTTTAAACCATCTGAACACAATTTTTAAAGACCGGAACACCTTTAAGGCTTTCTTCGCACAAACTTTTTGCGTGCCGTTTTATTGCCCAAACACGCATATAAAAAAATTCAAATTTTATTAGAAAAATGGTCTGTGCTTTTTTTGATGGCATTTTCTACATTGCAAATCATGTGATTTAAAGAACATGGGATGCAAAGATTCCTTTTTAATTTTTTCATAGAAAAGCCGCTAAACAAAAAACGGACTTTTGATTCTGTGACAACCCCTTTAAGCCATCCTTAGTCAAACCCTACTGCTAACAACAGTGGGAAGACAGAAAGCCAAAGTCAATTTGGCCGATAAGCATGTCATTAGCAGGGCTGAGAAATTCTTATAGCATCATCTAAAGCATAATCCAGCAGTCCATTGTATCTTGCAAACAATTACCATTTGGTGAGCTCTAGGATGATACGGATGGGTTATATCTCCTACAATAAACTGTGCAAAATAAACATGGAAACTATATTCAGCCTACAAATTCAGTATAAATAAAAAGGACATCAAGGCACAGAGGAGATCAAAACTAGTGCAAAAGAAAAAGTGGAGTAGTTGCCATAGCAACTAATCAGGTTCAAAATCGTATTTTTCAGAGGCCCTTTTGAAAACGAAAGAAGCAATCGGATTGGTTGCAATGGGCAACTACTCCACTTATTTCTTTGCACCAGACTTGTAAATGTCCCCAGAGTGGCCCATGTCAAAATCAATAGTTGAAGAAGAAAACTGACCAGCACGTCCAGTTCTCTCGGATTACCACAAATCCCAGCACCATGCACGTACTCCCGTTTGACTCCCATGTGATAATAGGCAACAGGTGGTGTCCGTGGTAGATCCAGCCGGATCCATGAAATGCACGTATAGTGAGTGTAACCACGGCCTTGACCAAGCTTGTTCACATGAGAAACGGCCGTAGGCTAACACTCCACATCCTACAACTGCTGATGCTGAATAAAGAGGATATTAATAATGCTATATAGTGCGCCGTGGATTTTTCTCACTATACATCCACGTCAAAATCCCCTCACAATGTTGGATAGGAATTGTGCATTTAATGCTCTGCTTACATTTGTGTTCATTTCCGTTTTTACAGGAGCCATAAGCGATACTTTTTTTTTCTTATTGACTTTTAATGGATAAGTCATGTTTCCGTCAGGTATCGTTTTTTGGCTGGATGCAATCATGCTACGCAATTCTGACCGTCACAAAACAACTAAAGCCTGACGGAAAAGAAGTAACGGAGGTGTGAACAGAACCTAATAAGTACGCAGGGTAGACAAATGAATAGATGCAGGTTTATCTTGGAAGTGTTGTTCTGGCAACAGCAGCTTTGGACAGTTCCGACACTGTAGTGTTATTACTCAGGAGTACAGGAAACCTGAACCTCAGAGAACGAGGCGAGCTCGAACCAACGCATGCGGAATGTGCAGGGTTAAAGTGGAACACAGGAAAAGAACGCAAATCATTAGTCGTCCCCTTACCGTCACACTATCCTATGTTTCTACCAGCAAAAAAAAACAAACAATGGCCTCATTAATTCATTCTTCTGTTAACCCTTACAGTCTCGGCCTTTGGCTTTACACATGACAGTCACTGATCATTCTCTTCCTGGAGACTTTTTCAGGTGGGTGTCACACCCTGTCTGCTGGCAGACAGAACGGGAGGTCGTCCCTCTCCCAGACTCACCTTCTTCCGGATGTCTTCATCATTGGCTCCCAGGGAGGCGTATAACTTGAAGGCGGCCTGGCGCAACTCGTGGGCATGTTTTAAATCATGGTCAAGCTGAGATCAGAAAAAAAAGAAGATTAAGAAAAAAAATAAAAATACTGTAAAGCTGCACATACACTTAAGATCCGAGCGCTCGTTCAACCTCCAAGCTATTCCTCCTGACTCCTGTATACATCCCCATGTGTATTCAATAGGGAGAGGGGAAAAAGCTGCCGGACACCTCTGGCACCAGTTTATCTCCTGCAGAAACAGACAATCGGGCATGTTGAAATCCAACATGCCAAATCCTTCTTGCCGCCCCCCACATCTGACGTTGCGGTGAGTCGGGACACCACATACACACTAAATAGTCGTCCAGTCCTGCCGTGATCAGCAAACCGTCATCTGATGTGTATGGGCACCCTTAAAAGGGGATTTCCAATCCAAGTTATTTAAAAAAACTGCCCAATGTTGGAGGGATGCAAAAATAAAAAATAGCTATTACTTACCTCACAGATCTAAGTGGTTCAAGCGCAGCCGCTCCGTTCATCCCCGCTGCTGTGTAATAACATAGCTGCAGCGGTGACGAACCCGTATAACCACGTGATCACTGCAGCCAAGCACTGGCCTCAGCGATCCGGTGCCGTATAACCACTGAGACTTGTGATTGGCTGCAGCGATTATGTGGGTATACAAGCACGTCATGTCAATACACAGCAGCAGGGAAGAAAGGAAGCGGCGGTGCTGGAACGACGGGGATCCGTGAGTTGAGCAATGGCTCGTTTTCTTTTTTTGCACCCCTCCTAACGTGGTCAATTTTTTAAAAGCCATTTAAAAATTGTACTGCTGAACTAAATTCTAACCAATTACTGACAAATCTAATAGGACTTCCATCCAAGAAATTTTATTGAGACAGGTCACTTATACACCGTCTGCTGCGACCGTTCGCTACCCTGTTACACTCAGATGATTGCTTATAATCATTGCATGCATGTAGGTAGGTATGGCATTCTGCTGCGCCTGCACTACTTAGTCATATAATAAGTTCAAGCCAAGCTTACAATGCAAACATTGAGATTTTTCAATACATGATCATAGGAGAAAATTTGTTATGTGGATGTCCGCTAAAGCAAATAACACGTTTGCAATAAAAACCACACACAAATAGCTCTACAAATATTTAGATATGTCGTCAAACTTCAAAAAGAATGAAATTCATTCAACTAGAGATCAAATAAGATTTGCTTTTGTATTTTTCAAATGTTCGCCACGTGGTCTGTTACAAGACAGGCCGCTACGAAATAAAATAAAAAAATGAATCTACGTTTTATAAAAGAGATTGGCGATATTTGAGCTCTATAAATAGAACTCCATTCTGTCCCTGGAGGAGTAGCAACACATTGCTGAACAAAGCTACAGAGCCTAGTGTGCAACAGAGTCTCCTGCTTGTCTTCAATAAAGTCGGTCAAGCTTAGTGTTGATCTCAATTTACGCAGACTAAGGGTATGTGCACACACACTAATTACGTCCGTAATTGACGGACGTATTTCGGCCGCAAGTCCCGGACCGAACACAGTGCAAGGAGCCGGGCTCCTAGCATCATACTTATGTACGATGCTAGGAGTCCCTGCATCGCTGCAGGACAACTGTCCCGTACTGTAAACATGATTATACTACGGGACAGTTGTCCTGCAGCAAGGCAGGGACTCCTAGCGTCGTACATAAGTATGATGCTAGGAGCCCGGCTCCTTGCAGTGTGTTCGGTCCGGGACTTGCGGCCGAAATACGTCCGTCAATTACGGACGTAATTAGTGTGTGTGCACATACCCTTAGGCTGGAATCACACATGCAGTTTTTAGTGGCGTTTTTTGAGCTAAAGTCAAAAGTGGACCCAACAGGAAGGAAGATAAATGTTTCTTTATAGTTCCCGTTCCTGACTTTGAGGTTTTTCTATGCATTATTTTGAGCCAAACTGCACTAAATACTGGATGTAGGACTCTAGCCTTAGTGCAGTTGGAAGTAATATTATTTTAAAAGGGAACCGGTCACTAGATTTGGAGCCACTAGATGCCATTATGCAGCTGGGGATTCGTGCCCCTTTTAAAAATGGCCTTTCCTGGGAATAGTTCGTAAAGGAACGTAGTTTACTGAGATGAGCCCGGGAGCGGCATTGGGCGCATGCACAATTCGCACATGATGCAGAGGACACTAAACTGCAAATGCAGATAGAAGTGAGGTTTACTTCCCTTGGCCTTATGTGCGCAATGTGCATACGCCGGATTCCTTACCCGGACTCCTCTCGGCAAGTTATGATTTACTTGACTAACTATTCCCAAAACTGTCATTTTTGAGGCAGGTTTGGAACACTAAACCCCAGTTGCATAACTAAATGCTGGTGGTTTAGTGGCTGCAAACATAGTGACAGGTTCTCTTTAAGGCAACTTTCACGCAGTGCAGATTATATCAGTATTTTGCAACCGTATTAGTAAATGGGCAAAACATTTTCAAACAACTTATGATAAACTAATAGTATACCTGATTTAGATCAACTTTGTGATTTACTTTTATAATGTAGTTGTTTTAATCAATGCAAATTCTGTGTGTAGCTACTGCCATTAGGTGTCTCCTTTCCAGTAATCTGCGTTCCATACTGTTGCCAAGCAAAATGTATCCATAGTTACAGAGCAGAGACCGACTACAGGAAATGTGTGTGTTTGTGTGTGTGGGGGGGGGGGGTGTCTCTTCAGTACCTGCCAATAGAAGTCTATTGAAAGTGGAGGGGGGTAGAAGAGAAAGACATGCTGCCCATGGAAGTTTATGGAGAGGGGAGGGTGAAGCAGGGAGAAAAAGGAACAGACATGCTGTATTGAGAGGGGAGGAGGGAGCAGGAGAGGAGAAAGGGACAAAGACATGTTGCCCATAGAAGTCTATGGAGAGAGGAGAGGGGAGCAGGAGGAGAGGGTAGGGAGAAAAAGACATAAATATGCGGCCCATAAATAGGAGGAGGGAGCTGGGAGAGGAGACACAGGCTGCTAGTAAGAGTTATACGTCACCCCAGTGCTGAAGTTTTAGCTACACTCATTATTGGTGTATAAATCTTCTCCATGTTGATGCTGCTATTATATACAGTATGTGATAAATAGAAATAGGAGAGCAGGAGTCATCTCTTTTCTTTGTGTGTGTGCAGTGTATAGAAGACATGATAGCAGTTAGACCCCTCCCCCCCCCCCACTAGCTCAGAGAAAACTCAGAATTATAGATAAAGCCTGCAAAGGTGAAAACTGCTAAAACAAATGTGAAATACAAGTCATGTAATGGCCAGATATAGTGTTATTCCTCATGTACACATGACAGCTTATTCTGAAAAGTCACCTGAAAAGTTAGGTAAGCCTTAAGCCAGAACAAACACAGAATAAGTACAATGGAAAGATTTTTTACTTCTCTTTTTTGATGCACACCTGGTTTTGCAAAATACTGAACAAATCTGCAGTGTGTGAAAGATGCCTAAAGGCCTGTCTCCGCTCACACAACCTTTAGGCAAGGGTTGCAATCCAAGTAAGGCCTCGTTTACACGAGCGTGATATACGTACGTGCAACGCGCGTGCTTTTCACGCACCTATATTAGTCTATGGGGGCATGCAGACAGTCCGTGAGTTTTGCTCAGCGTGAGTCCGCTGAAAAAAACTTACGACATGTCCTATCTTTGTGCGCTGTTCGCGTATCATGCACCGATTGAAGTCAATAGGTGCGTGAAAACCACGCATGCCGCACGGAAACACTGTCAAAAGGATGAATGAAAACAGAAAAGCACCACGTGCTTTTCTGTTTACAAACATCCAAACGGAGTGTCATAATGTTGGCGGTTGCAAGAAAATCTCGCAGCCGCGCATCATACGCTGATGACACACGGAGCTGTTAAGTGCCCTTTGCGCGCGCAAAATGCACACGCTCGTGTAAATGAGGCCTTAGGCTGTAGTGAACGGTTTTTTTTTTTTTTTTTCTTTTGCAATTCTTGATTAACCCATTAAGGACCGAGCCATTTTTAATTTTTCCGTTTTTCACTCCCAGCGTTCCAAGAGCCATAACTTTTTTTATTTTTCCATCAATATAGTGGTGTGAGTACTTATTGTTTGCGGGAGGAGTTGTAGTGTCTAATGGCACCATTTAAAGTACTGGGAAACTGAAAAAAAAAAATGTGATTCCTATATTGGTTTTTTGGTTTTGGTTTTTATGGCTTTCACTATGCGGTAAAAACGACAACTTAACTTTAATCTGCGGCTCAATACGAGTATGGTGATACCAAATTTATACAGGTTTTTTTTTAATTTTATTACGTTAAAAAAAATAAAATAAAATAGTTTTGTTTCACCACATTCTGAGAGCCATAACTTTTTGATTTTTCCGTGGATTGAGCTGTGCGAGGGCTTATTTTTTTGCGGGACGAGCTGTAGTTTTTATTGGTACATACAACTTTTTGATCACTGTTTATTACATTTTTTGCGAGCTAAGGTGACCAAAAAAACAGCGATTTTGGCGGTTTACATTTTTTGGTTTTTACAGCGCCCACCGTGCGAGGTAAATGCTGGTGTATTGTAATAGTTCCGACTTTTACGGATGCAGCGATACAAATTTTGTTTATTTTTTGCATTACATTAATAGTTTTTTTCACTACTAATAACTTTATTAAACTTTTCTTTTTTTTTTGTTACACATTTTATTAGTTCCCCTAGGGAACTTGAACCAGCGATCGTCTGATCGCTTGGACAATATACTGCAATACTATTGTTGTCATTTTCACAGGCTTCTGTCAAGCCGTGCCAGATACACGACTTAACAGAGGCAGCCCAAAAGGCAGACCTGGGGAACTACATTAGGCCCCTTGGCTGACATGACAGCCTCCGGCACCGCCCCAATCGCTGTGTGGGGGCACCGATGAGCTGTCGGAGTGGGCCACCCCCTCTTTCAACACTTCAGATGTGCTGCGGTCGCGATTGACCACAGCATTTGAGAGGTTAAACGGCTAGGAACAGCGCGATCACTTTTCCCAGCCGTTGGTCCCGTGTGTTAGCTGTAAAACACATGAGCCCATGAGTGCGCTCCATACTTCCCTATGACGCTTATCACGTACATGATATAGCGTCAAGGGGTTAAGGTCAATCTTTCCTTTGGGACGGTTTTCGTTCTTCACTTAAAGGGGTTATTGCACCAAAACAACTTATCAGATATCCACTTGATCGCTGGGGTCTCAACGCTGTACTCTGCTATCTCCGGCAGTCCCATATAGAAAGTATGGAGCGGCAACGTGCATGCGTAACCTATCACTCTACGTTCATATAAGGGGCACGGCACCCCTGTTCACGAGATCGGTGGGGGTCCCAAGGGATTAGACACTTATCACCTATCATGTGGATAGGTGATAAGTCGTTTTGGTGGGATAACATCTTTAACGGAGTCCAATTTTGTTCTACCCAAAAATAATCCGCGGCATTCACTGACATTTTAAGCTAATTAAAAGTTAAGACATTTAAAGTGAAGCTCCGTTTTGTTAAATATATTATTTGACTAATAAACATATGTAGGAGGAAATAACTGAATAGTAGATGCCGGTAACTTACCTTTTTTTCTTGTGTTAAATCCCTTAAATTCTGTTGTAAACTACAAATCCCAGTGTGCCCTGCTCCCCTCACTTTATTGTGCAAACCATTGGGCATTTCTTTCCTCGTTCCCTGCCTCTCCATATTTGGGAGACATTTGAGGGAAGTTTTAACACAACCATTCCACAAAAACCTGGCTGTAGGATTGGTCAAGTACATCAACAAAAGGTCAAATTCAGAGGTTTACGCTCAAAACAATCCTGCCGAACATATGGACAGACTTCTGTAACTGTATGCCTATACAGTTACATGTGTATGCCATAAAAATAAAATACACATTGTATGAATTTTTTTTGTAGACCGTTGCCTAGAAAAGTGCAGTGGATTGTGCTTTCCAATAAAGTTGGGGCTGCAGGATCCTGACATCCAGCTTTTGGCATATATGCTAGCCCACGAAAGTAAAGTCTGTCTATACGCCAACAAGTGCACCACAGGCGCGGTGTGGATAGAGCCTAAAATTATTACTATAAAAAATAATAATAAGAAATATTTATTGAAAAGTGGGGTTTTACTTTAAAATGAAGGCAAATCAGACAGGCTACAGGGACACACTGTTAGTAAACACTCAAGCTCTGATGATCCAATAAATACTAAAAAAAGAACCTGTTCATTTTCTCCGAAAGTTAAAACATACAATTTGCCAAAATATATTAAGTGTAAGCTGCGCTACATATTTTGCCATACAAAAATGCCCTTCTATTGCGGATTTGGGACCTTAAATAATGGGTAAACATTTTAGCTCTATTTTGAATGGATTATAAACTGTGGGGTTCTTTCTGTGCATAGTTTACGCTGATGCCACATACACTCAAGCACCTACCTATCAAACTGTACAAGTAATGTATACTCACCTTCTCCTCTGATGTCGGTGGTGAGACAAGTTGTGTTTGCTGGGTCATTTGTGACAGTGGAAAGGTTAGCAAGGCTGCAGTGCACTGGGACTCATCTATAGCCCCTCTGGAGTCTGCGTCCTCAGTATCAGATTGCTCTGTTTCATGGTGCTGTAAAACACCAGGGAAAGAAGAGGGGGAAAGAGGACAGGTTTGTGCCAACTACTGAGCAGAAACCCAGGGGACTAAAGTGTACCCCCTATGCACTGCAGTCTAAACATACAAGCACAAATAAGTGAAAACCTCGGCAAACTTTATAAGATAAGAATAAATCTATCACTATACAGTAAATTAGTGTCAGTCAATTTAGTGGACTGCACTGCCCCTAACATTTTCTGTCTATATCGAAGGCAGGAATAGGGGCCCGTTCACATCTGCATTGAAGGCTCCGTTAGGGGCCTGTGTCACAAATCCAGCCGAAAACAATAGTGCAGCTTGCTTTCCAGTAAAACCATGGACACCATTAGGGTAACTCAACGGAACCCATTAAAGTTAATGTGTTTGCGTCGGCACTGATGTGGTCAGTCATGTACTGAAACCGGAGCTTGCGGTATTTTAGTTGTTCTGATCCTCTGAGCAGAACAACGGAAACACTGATGCAGATGTGAACAGGCCCTAAATCATGTACACGTAAGTTTGTGCAGCCCATGGTCTCCTTGGGCTATACTTCCTAGAATGTCCTTTCTAATGTCCTTTACTAATGTAGTAAAAACATTAGCTAATTAGCTACAAAAATGACCGATTTTCTTTTGAAGTGTCCCTCCAAAGTTACTCTACCCCCTGATCTCACATCGAGCGGTACAGTTGCCGAGGCAACTGTATAACGCCCAGTGGCTATTGTGCACGGGTCCTATCTTAATTAATAGGACCTTTGCATGATATTCACTGGGCGTCGTACCGTTGCCTCAGCAACTGCACCATGCAGTTACGTCTCTTCACGCCCGATGTCGGGCGGCAAAGTAACTCTGGAGGGACAAAGAAATAAACACTTAAAATATCACCATTGGAAAATTTTGCCTTGAATATAGGGGATTGTAAAACAATTCTCTAAAATGCTAAATTTGTTAAAAAGTGATTTGGTTAAAAGGGGAGATGAGTAGCATGGAAATAAAATTTCTCCCAGCTCCTCTACTGGCGGCGTTTACCACAGCCTTTGTTCCATTAATGGACGGAGCGGCGGGGGATCAGCCCGGTGTGAGAGCCCCTCTGGTCATTTAACAGAACACAAGCACCTTATTCTGCCGACTGCCCAGGGAGAGCAGATGTGGGGGATTTGATTTCTCTACAGCTACTCTATGGAGTTACGATCTAAATTGCTATTCCTAGTAAAAGGAGTGGATTTCTATAGCAGATGTATACAGACTTTCGGACAATCCAACTCCAATTTTAATTGCTCCAATATATCGAAAAGGGAAGCAATTTTGCAAATAGTCTTGTGTAAAAGTCATTGTGTGTCTATTATTTGCTATGTAGAATGAGGTCTCCATTTTTACAGGTTATAGATAAACCATGTGTGCAGTCTGATTCTGCCGTCATTGGGGGGGGGGGGATGTGTCAAAACTCTTTTCTATTTCAAAAATAAGAAGCGACAACCTGATTGGTTGACATGAGCACGACTCCATTTTTTCTTTGTACTCGTTTTGATACATCTTCCCAATTGTGCTACTCTTGCATTAGACTCTTGCTTCTTGCTGACCAACATGCAAAAGTACATAACACATGACAGCAGGTTTAGACTACACATAGGGTTTGTTCGTAGACTGTACCAAGGAGACACATAGGTCTTCATATTAGCTGTATAAACAAAACGGTAAGATATGTTTAATTTAAAACTATTTGCAAAGGTGCTTAGATTTTCTTTTTATGTTAGATACCCTGGAGCGGTTAAAAATGGAAAAGATCGGTTGTACAGAGGGAACAACCTGTGAAAGAAGTTGTCCCACGTGAACAACCCCTTTCCTAAGCTAGGACCCACTGGCGATCGCCAGGGGAATCTGCGGAGTGCTGCACATCTCTCCTGAAGAAGCTGTCACAGAAGAAATAGGATATTACTTGGTGCCTATTAAAATGAATGTAAGACATGGTCGCGCCGTGTCCTCCAGAGCGGGAGAAGGGAGTTGTTTGCAGGGGCGCTCTACTCTATCTAAGAGGGGGTTCCCAAGCAGGCAACCACCCTCTATTACATCCATGTTGCCCAACAGGATACATGGAAAGGAGTTGTCCAAGTTAGAAGCTGCAGGGAACACCGTGTGCCACTGTACAGCCTTTTGCACATGGATCTGCTGTGTACATGAGGACTAAAAATGCTGTTAATGTAAACCATTAACAAGAATGAATAAATAATACGTATGCTTGTATTGTACAGAGTGTTTACTTGAAAACTAGGACTATACGCACCCTCTTAATATCGGTGATGGCACTAACGGAGCTCGGGTACTTAAAGTAGTCAGCCAACATGGAGATTAGATGGTCTGTAATGCTGGCGATCCGCTGCAGTTCCACGTCAGGCTCAATAAGATAAGCCAGGGTTTCTGCCCCGTCCACCCTCTCCTCCAGAAGGCGTTCTTTATTGCACATTCGTACCAAACAGGGAAGAGTCTGAAAGTTTTTGTAAAAATGTATTTAGTTGCTTCCAAAATAAAAATACATTAAGTGCATTAGCCATGCAAAACAAAACAGATCGCACTCCCAAGATAACGCTACAGTGAAAAGCTTTTAATACTCGTGTGTTGCATAAAAATAATACAAACATAGCCTAGTGCCTGACACACACACACACACACACACACACACACACACACACACTAATACACTACACAAACGCATGGGCTTTCTTTAAAACTACACTTAACATTGCTTCTCAAAATGAAATGCAAATACAAAGCACTGGTGTATATTCATTTTACTGAAACTTTTTCTATACTTATTTTTAAATGCATAGATGTGTTAACTAAGCCAAAATGCATTTAATCAGCTGTATCCTGACTAATATGCAACGCAACAATCATTTTTGAGATTCTGGAGATTATAATACTTACTTTTAACACAACGCAGTTGTCATCTGTTCTTATAGAGCCTGCTCTACACATGTACGTTAAGCTGAAAGAAGAAGGTCGTTGGTATCAAGTTTTTATTTTATTACTAAGGCCTCCTGCACGCTTCCATCACCGTTTTCACGACCGTTTTATACGGATCCGTGTGTCCGTGATTGGATCAGTGTGCTTCCCGTGTGTACTATGTGTACACTTCCATGTTTCAGTTTCCGAGAGGAAACTGTTCCCATTCACACTATGTACACAATATTGTGAGAGCCAGCCATGGTATTCCCCTGTCCAGCGGTAGTCACTGTCCAGGGTGCTGAAAGAGTTACTGCCAACCAGTGCAGCCCCTTAACTCTTTCAGCACCCTGGACAGGGAATACCATATGCGGCGCTCACAATACTCATTTTAAAAAAAACAGCAAAAAAAAAAAGTTACTACTTACCCAGAACCCCCTGCTTGCCTGCTTCTTCCTCAAGTCCGGCCTCGAGATGACGTTTCAGTCCATGTGACTGCTGCAGCCAATCCCAGGCTGCAGCGGTCACATGGACTGCCACGTCATCCAGGGAGGTCGGACTGGATGTCAGAAGAGGGACGTGTCACCTAGACAACGGCCGGGGTACGTAGGAACTTATTTTTCTTTCTATCACTGCGTCCCAGCACTGATCAGCGGCCTCTTCTCTTTATCAGTGCTGACAGAGAGAAGGGGCTGCCGATTAGTGCAGTGCAATATTTGTCTCTATGTGTACCTCTGCCCGCCCGGCCGTTGATAGGCAACAGCTCCGTCGCACATGGACGGCACACGGATGCCTTCCGTGTGCCTTCAGTTTTTTTGACGGACCCATTGACTTGTATGGGCCACACGGTCACTGAATCTCGAAGAAAAGTAGGACATGCTCTACTTTTGTCGGAACGGAACAACGGGACCGTCAAAAAAAGCATGCAAGGCCCCATTGAATTGAATGGGTCAGGGTGCTAGCCGTAAATAAAACGGCTAGCACCCTGAAGGAAAAAACGCAAGTGGGCATGAGGCCAAAACATTATTTTTGAGAATATGGAATGGTAAATCACTTTTAGTCTCATCCTCGGATGTTCATTAGTTTCATAAAAAAATGTCACTGCAATTTTGCACTAAAAACCTGCAACAATTGCACCAAATAGTAACATGACTGTAGGGCATGATTACACCCTGTGGATGGTTTCTGCAGCATAACCTGAACACCACATATGAATTTCAACTATTTCAATAGAATGGGTGACATTTTCAGAATTTTCACAATCCAGATTTTTTTCCCACAACATTTCGTGTTTTTGTTTTCTTTTAAACCCCATTTACATGCATTGTACTATACTTTGTTGTGGATTTTCGGTGTAGAATCTGCACTGAAAATCTGAAGCAAATTAACTATGTATCAATGTGGCCTTAAAGACGTGCTATACTTTTTTTTTTTTATTGCACCCTCCATTTGTACATTGGTGTTTCAGTGGGGTGATGTGTGCAGAAATACTTACTGATCCCCGCATCTGGTCTTTTTCGGGTCCAGCGCCACTCATATGATCTTCATTCTGACTTGTTTGGAGTCACTGTGCTTTTGAGTGAACCGGAACTCAGGCACTTAATGCATTACTATGGGAGCCAGCCAGAACGAGACTCCATAGGAATGCATTGAGAGCCTTACTTCTGGTTTTCTGAAAAGCAGCGATTCCAGACCAGGTCAGAATGAAGATAACGTGAAAGGCGCTGGACCCGAAAAACGACAAGATGCGGGGATTGGTAAGTATTTCTGCACACAGCACACCACTGAAACACCAATGTACAAAAGATCGCAATAAAAAAAAAAAGTGGTTCTTTAAGGCCCTTTTATACGGCCAATAATCAGGAAAACGAGCGTTCACATGAACCTTTGTTCCCGATCACTGCCCTTTGCAAACAGGGCAACGATTAACCATTGAACGAGCAAATGCTTGTTCACCGGCTGATCTGCTCGTTTATGCAGCAATAAATATCATAGTCGGCAGCACATATTCTTGTGTAAAACAGGGAGATGTGCTGCCGACATGATGGAAATCTATGGAGATAAATGATTGTAGGAACGATCGCTCGTCCCCATACATAACCAATAATTTCTTCTTGTGAAAGGAGCAAACGAGCGGCGATCAACGAGCGGTCTTCTTGATCGGCGCTCGTTTTCACAGCCCATATCAGGCCGTGTGATAGGACCCTTACGCTTTCTAAATCATTAATAAATAGTGCAGGGACTAATTAATAACAGAGAGAACTAAAAATTGTGTTTGAGTGCCCATTAGTCTCCCAATTTCTACATGTGTGTAGCATCACATTTAATGCTTTCCTCTGGTTTTAACAGTTTTGTCCTTTCCGCACATATGATGAAAAAATGACAATGTACATCTACCATTATTACCATTTTGCCGCCGTTAGCTGCATCTCAATAGGTTTATCACGCTGTAACATCTTCCCAAAAATCTGTGGCAACAGTTCCCCATCAACCAACACTACAAAAACAAGCACATAGGCCAATATGTTATTCATAAAAACAGTTGATCATTTTCATTAAAGTCCTCCCAATGCAGGAGGAGACATCAGAAGGACTAGAGACATGTTCACATTTTGAAATGGTCCCTTTGCTATTTTTTTCAATAAAGCCTTCCAAATACAATTGAGCTGCATATTGCACAACTGAATGAAAAAAGGACTTGGTAATTTTTAAACGGCTGCATTTGTTTAGGACCTGTTTACATCAGCGTCGGCTTCCGTTCATGGGTTCCGTTAGACCTTCCCATTGGAGGAACCGATGAATGGAAAGCAAAAAAGGGAAACCATCGCTTCCATTTGTATTACCATGGATATCAACGGTAATGCTTCAGTTGCAGTTCCGTTCAGCTTCTGTTTATTTTTGGCGGAAACAATAGCATAGTCGACTACACTATTGTTTCCGCAAAGAAAACAACGGAAACCTCATGGAACGGAAACAAACAGAAACCAATTGCAACAGAAGCATTACCATTGAAATCAATGGTAATGCAAACGGAAGCTATGGTTACCATTTGGCTTTCCGCTCATAGGTTCCTCCGACGGAAAGGACGAACGGAACCCATGAACGGAAACCAACGCTGATGTGAACACAGCCTAACACACGGTGCGAGTACTCAATACATCTCTGAAATGGATTTGAAATATTTATATGTATCTCATCTGTTATTGTGCACACTTTAAACATAACCAGAGTCCCGAAATGCAAAACGGTCTTACTTTAGAGAGATATGGCCGGTGGGATGTATTGCTACATTAGGTAGATTCAGGACTCTGGGGAAACAAGGCAACAACCCCTATCAGAGTTAAATATCCATATCAGTGATCACCCAGACTTCCCAGAGACCGAATAGGAAAATTCTATATATTTATTGCTTATTCAATTTTTTTTTTTTTAATTCTGAGGAAATGCTTCTTCAAGGCTTGGGTACATCAATGCATGCTTATAAGAAATAGGTCTACGAGGGCATCCAGTATCTAACGACAAACTCACGTATTTAGGAAAAAAAATTAGAGAGCGAAGGGAACTGAAGTAAAAAACTGCACTATTGTAAGCAACATCTGAGATACAAAACACTTACCATTTACAAGGGTCATTGATACCTGGGGATTGTCATATGCTAAAACTGAAAAGCACTTTAATGCTTGCATGCGTACCTAGGAGGGAACAAACATTTATTCAATATTAAGTACTAGAGAGAATCTTTTCTTGGCAAAAAAAAGTGAATTGTGTTCAACATGCAAATTCTACATTTCATTGACTATATCGTTTATAGCAGACAAAAAATAGGACATTGCTACACTCTTCTCTCCCTGCTTGTACGCCAGGAAATTGCATGGTGATCACTACAACCCTTACAATGAAGAACAGCAAAGTGGAATTTTACTATCCTAATAATCTTAAAAGGGCAGTGCAGGATTTATTCCCAGTCCCTTAAAGCATATCTCCAGTGACCCATTTAAAAACCTCTTAGGATATGCACCACATTGTAAAAATTCAAGTCTCTAAGCTAAAATAAAAAAGAAATAAAAACCAAGTGCTCTATACTGTTCTGTGCAGGCTGCACACTCCATTCATTTCAATAATGGACAGGGTAGAAAGAGCCTAAAATGATTAGACCCCCTACTGACGTCAGCTGCTGATAGATGGAATAAGATATATCTAAAATAACTTCAATATCTGACGCATACGAAGAATTACAAAATCTTAGACTGTCTGTAGATGAAACTTCCTACCTAATAAAGTCCTGTTATTACAGCAGCATCAGCGGTGTTTCAAGCAGGCAATCTCTGCTGTGTGAGCAGGTTTGACACAGTACTAAGAGGAGGAAAGGAGCGAGACGGGGCAAGAGTAATGTGATTGGGACGCAGCTCCACTATATGTTTAACATGGTAGACAACCTCCTGTACAGGGAGTCTATTTTATATGGACAAATCCAATTTTTGACCGCTTTTATTTGGACACATCCAGCATTCACTCTAATGTACATTTATAAGATATCTAAATGCTCTAAACCAGCGTTTCCCAAACTGTGGGTAGCAACCCCCTGGGGGGGGGGGGGGGGTCGTGTGAAGGACTCTGGTGGGTTGCGAGCCACTTACCCATGTCCCGGTTTCAACTGTATCTGCGTCCTCAGGACGCAGGTACACTTGAACCCAATGATGGAGCAAGGAGCTGACGGCTCCTTGCTCCAGCGTTCACTATGCAGTGAGCCGTGAGTGGCGCGGCACAGACAGGCGTGGCGCAGTGACATCATCGTACCGGTTTGTGCTGAGTTACACACATCACAGACCAAAAGGAGTAGAATGATCTCCTTCACTCGTTGTGGGAACAAGGTTTGTTGAGTAATTATTTTTTTATTTAGACACTAAGGGGGCAATATACTGAATAGGGGTAGCTATAGGGGCATTATACCCCTCAAATGTGTTTCGCCCCCCCTGGGCTAAACCCCTAGCTATGCCTCTGATAGCCGAGTCGGATCACATGACCCACCATCAGCGGCCATAGTCTGGCCTCAGTGACGCACAGCAGCAGGATATCTTGAGCCCGCCCCATCCCCCACGCTCTCAATCATTGTTTTCAATGTTTAAGGAACTTCTTTTTTTAATGTAGCTAACCAACGGCATCTAACTACAAATGATGTTGAAATACGTCAGACGAAATGGGGCTAAATACAGTAGTAGGGGGTCCCAAACAAAAGTCTCGGCCAAAAGGAAGTCCAGACCTCAGAAGGTTTGGGAACCGCTGCTCTAAACGACTCTTATCAGCAAAGGGAAGAGGAGGAGAGAATAGTTTTAGTGATCTGCTCCATCTTATGTGCCTAACAGTGAGCTGGGGCAGTTGCATAGACTGAAATGTAAGGATATGTGCACACAATAACGTAAATTACGGCTGAAATTACGGAGCTGTTTTCAGGAGAAAACAGCTCCTGAATTTCAGACGTAATTGCTCGTACTCGCGTTTTGCGAGGCGTCAATTACGGCCGTAATTTGGAGCTGTTCTTCATTGAAGTCAATGAAAAACGGCTCAAATTACGTCCCAAGGAATGTCCTGCACTTCTTTGCCGACGCTGTTATTTTATGCGCCGTCTTTTGACTGCGACGCGTAAAATTACAGCTCGTCGGCACAGTACATCAGCAAACCCATTGAAATGAATGGGCAGATGTTTGCCGACGTATTGGAGCCGTGTTTTCAGGCGTAATTCGAGGCGTAAAACGCCTCGTTTACGCCTGAAAATAGGTCGTGTGAACCCAGCCTAACAGTAACACCTAAGCTAGGGAAAAGAAAAACTATGAGGCTTAGAGCTCCACTTAAGGTTAAGACCAGACTTCTTCACATCAGTGAAATACATTATTACTACTATTTAAATGTTCAGTACTAGTAAAAAGAAGTAAATCTTCTCTCGGAAACGGCAATGATTAAAATCCATTAACTTACTTTATAGGACGCCGATGTTAGCAAATGAGCAATATTTTGGACCACACCGTGATTAAATAATATTGTCTGATGATCTGGAGCCTGCAACAAACAAAAGAGGCATTCAACCAATACAATGTCTGAGCAATTCATTGCAACATCGCAGAACACAAAAAAAAATTAAAGAACGACAGGAAATTACTTTGCAGCAGTGAGCGAAGATCTGGCAGATGTATTCCTGTGAGTGCAGAGATCGGCTGAGCAACAACATAAGGTGCGGGATTACAGTGGCATCCTAGGAGAGGGGGGAAAACAGTTAAGGATGCACTGGTGAATAGATAGAATGATGCAGAACACTTGCTTTACATAAGCAGAAACAATGACAAGATGTAAGTTATAGGGCTGCAATAATAATCGTTAAAGGAGATATCCAGCACTTTAATTGATGGCCTATATGTAGTACAGACCATCAATACATAATCTGTAAGGGTCCGACCCCCACCTATTAGAACTGCACAGGCACATACATGGTACTGTACCTCAGCCCTGTTCACTTAAATGGGCTGAGCTGAAGTGTCAGACACGCACATCTCCGTATGTATAGCACATCGCTTCCTTATTCTGCCGACCTATGAGTCCCCCACCAATTATACGTGGATGGCCGTCCTATCCTTAAAGTGCCAGACAAATTCTTTAACTCAGGGAATGGCTTTAAGAGTAACTGTACTTTCAAAAAAAAGTTTTGATCGGTGGGGATCCGGGGACTGAGACCCCCACCGCTGCCGAAACAAAGGTGCAGGAACACTCATTTGAGCATCCTGCATCTTTGACTGTGATCGACGGTCCTGGTCAGGCTGAAGACGGGCTCACATAGAACATCTATGTGCCGGTTTTCAGCCTAACATAGTTTCAGTGATTGCGGGGTGCTCAGCACCTGGACCCCCACCGATCAAAACTTCTGATATGTCTCTATGAGATCGAAAGTGCAGATATGCTTTAAAGGCAAATAAGAAGCACATAATCTAGGAAGTCGGAGTAGTTAAAGAAAAATAATCCTATAGATCTATATTATGTACATACATATACACAAGCGCGCACACACACACACACACACACACACGTCTCATACTTAAGGCACCTGCTTGAAACCCTAAAGTATAATTTTTATTTGTATCCTCTAGTATAAACCATTTATTTTGATACAAAACCTGTCACAGAGAAATTGCATCAGGGCTAGGAGTCTGGCAGGGGGGCCTCCAGGCTCTTTACATATGTCCTGGCAATCATATAAATGTTGGGAGCAATAGAGGCAGCGGCTCTGCCACTTTCTCTATTGTACACACAGTGGTCACTGCACTTTCTTCAGGGTTTTAGGCGGTCTCAATTCTTAAAGAGGCTCTGTCACCAGATTATAAGTGCCCTGTCTCCTACATAATCTGATTGGCGCTGTAATGTAGATAACAACAGTGGTTTTTATTTTGAAAAACGATCATTTTTGAGCAAGTTATGAGCTATTTAGATTTATGCTAATGAGTTTCTCAATGGACAACTGGGCGTGTTTTTACTTTTTACCAACTGGGTGTTGTAAAGAGGAGTGTATGAGGCTGACCAATCAGTGACCAATAAGGGTCATACACTTCTCATTGTTCCAGCCCAGCTTCTTTCACTGTACACACATTACAGCGCTAATTAGTGTCATACACTTCTCATTGTTCCAGCCCAGCATGATCCACAGCACAGTGTGATTGTGCAGTGAAAGAAGCTGGGCTGGAACAATGAGAAGTGTATGACGCTGATTGGTCACTGATTGGTCAGCGTCATACCCACCTCTGTACAACACCCAGTTGGTAAAAAGTAAAAACACGCCCAGTTGTCCATTGAGAAACTCATTAGCATAAATCTAAACTAGCTCATAACTTGCTCAAAAATGATCGTTTTTCAAAATAAAAACCACTGCTGTTATCTACATTACAGTGCCGATCAGATTATGTAGGAGATAGGGCACTTATAATCTGGTGACTGAGCCTCTTTAAGCATTGATTTAAAGCCTCTTAATAGCCACAGTAGAAACACAAAGGGCAGTCGTGAAAGGGGTTATTCAGGACGTTTCAAAATCTTCATTATGGCAGCGGATGGTATAAAATAATTATCAGGTACTAATTATCGGAGAACGGGGTCCCAGCGCTAGAGCAGGATGCATTTCAGATGGCGAATACCTGATTTTTTTATTATTATACCGCCCTACTGAAGATTTTTAAACGTCCAGTATAACACCTTTAAGTAGATAAGATTGAATAGATCATTGGTAGCAATATAGAAGATCGAGATCTACCAGTAGATTGTCCAGTTTACACGAGGGAATGATTTTATGGCAGCATAAAACATTCAATCTGCTAAAACAGGCGTTTGCTCGTTCGTCAGCCTACCGCTGCCATGTTTACATGGGTCAATGATCGGGAACGAGCGTTTGTATGATCGCCGACCCCTGTAAAACAGCCTTTAGATAAGTCTTGAATAATTACAGTTTATTCGATGTGGAGGAGTGCTGTGTTCACATTGATTTGAAAGTAATTGAGCTATAGACCTACAGGTAGAGGGGTACTACTAAAGACCAGCACCCAACTATAAAAAGTAGAGTGTGCGCTGCTGTAACCACACAGCTTAAGCTTCACAAAACGTAGATCCCAAAAGGAAAAGGTTTGGCTTGACCTACATTGCAACATAATTCAGGATTTATTTGTATTGTACGGCTTTACCCGTTGGGTGTCTCTTGACTGTTTTTGAAAATAACAAAGAATTAGATAAGGTCACATGCTTCCTACTGACATTTTATTTTCATATCTGATTTCTACAGGATCATTTCAGCCATACTCATAGTTTAAGTCAAAAGGGAAGCTCTTACTGTATACAAGAGTTCCACTGGAGTGACAGGGCTGGTGAAAATTGTACGGAGACATCGCAAACAAGCTTCATTGAATCGGATGTCTGCTGACCGTAATCCTGAAAATGCAGAGTAATGCGTCTGTCAGAATGAGAAATGGCTGGCAGGTCAGTACAGTATATGAGGCCAGAGGGCTGCAGAGTAAGGTCACCACTACCTTGCAGCAGGGCTGGAATTATGTGACAGTCTAGCAGGGATTTCACGTTGTTCTCTGTGCCCATAGACAAGCTGCCCAGGACCACAGCACATTCTGTCTTCAGTTCTATACTTGAAGTCTCTTGCTGGAGTAAATATAATAATCTGTCAAAAGAGATCATGATGTTAGATTGTAAGAAATGGGAATTGGATTACAAAAAGTACTGTAATAAACAAAGAGGATAATAGATCAATAGATATTCAAATGTATCCACAATAAGTAACAAGTCATTGGTCTGTTTATTAAAATCAACCTCTATGAATCTCAGACATGAAGAAGGATAATGAAGTTATAGCTGGCGAAATAATTCACAGAAGCCACGACTATGCAGGACAGACAGCACCGTCTGCACATTAACCATTTAGTGACCACCCTTTTTTGGGCCCCCGACGACAAAGCGATTTTTTCTCCCATTTGTAAATCGTTGCATTTCAAAAGCCATACTTTTTTTTATTTTTCTGTAGACATAGCCGTGTGAGTGTTTTTTCTTTCTTTGCGGGGCAAGTTGTATTTTTTAATGTCACCATTTTGAAGTTTATATAATTTATTGATTAGCTTTTATTATTTCATTGGGGGGTAGTGGGAAAAAAATAATTCTGCCATTCTTTTATGCGTCTTACGCCGTTTACTGTGTGGTATAAAAAACATAACGTTATTCTGCAAGTGGTATATCACATTTATATATTTTTTATTGTTGTTTTACTACCTTTGCACAATCAAAACAAAAGTATTTGCTTTTGTGTCGCCATATTCTTAGAGCCGTAACTTTTTTGGGTTTTTTTCGCTCATGGAGCTGTATGAAAGATTATTTTTTGCAGGATGACTTGTAGTTTTGCTATTGGTACCATATTAGGGTACATACGACCTTTTGATAGTTCTTGATTGCATTTTGTGGAATACAGGATTAACAGAACACAGCTATTCTGGCACTGCTTTTAGTTTATTTTTTACAGAGATTTAATAAAGTTTATTGTAAAACATACACGTGTGTAATTTTTTTTTCACAGATTTTTTTTTTTTTTAAATTCATTTTACCTTTCACCATAAGGAGATTTTTAATTTGAATCTTTATTTTATATTCAAAAAACATTTGTTCACATTTCTTTTAAAATAATGTGAAAAAAAACAAAAACATAATTGGTATTGCTAAGTGAATAAAAGTCTAAACTATTACAATAAAAAAAATTATTTAACCCCAACAGTAACCACCGTAAAACAAAATAAATTAAAACGCCACAATTGCGTTTTTTTGCTTACCTTGCCGCCCAAAGTTATGGCTCTTAGAATAGGGCAACACAAAGTTTATTTATTTTTTTAACTGTCTTTTCTTTGTAAAAGTCTTACATCATAAAAAAAAATAAATATATAAATTTGGCATAGTGGTAATCGTATTCACCCAAAGAATAAATTTAACATGTCATTTTTACCGCAAGGCAAGCGCCGTAAAAACAAAACCCAAAAAACAATGGAGGAATCGCTGTTTTTCTTACAAATTCCACCCCACAATTTTGTTTTCAGTTACTTCATATAAGGAAAAATAAATCGTGCTGTATAAAACTACAACTCGTCCCCACAACAAAACAATCTCTTATACGGCTATAATCGACAGAAAGATCGAAAGTTATGGCTTTTGGAGTGGGGAGGGGGAAGAAAAATGGCTGCAGCAGCAAGGAGTTAATGATGAGTAACATTCAATATATTAATTGCTACCGTTACAAGGTGGTATCCCGGCTTGTTTTTCTTTGGTCAGGTCATGTAAATATTGGTCTACAGATTGGTTAACAAACACAAAGTGTAGTGTGGGCATCCGGACAATTTCTTAAATAGTACCTAAACTTGGTGACTTTTCAGAATAAGCTGTCATATGCATGTACATGATGAATAACACTATTTTTGGCCATTATATGACCTGTAGTCTGCATTTTTTTAAGCAGTTTCCTCCTTGCATACTCTTTTTATAATTCTCTGTTATCTCTTAGCTAGTGGGCGAAGCCTAACCGCCAGAAAAGAATCCTGCTCTCCTATCTCTATCCATCACATACATACAGACGTATACATATAGCACAGGGATGACATAGAAATCTTACCAGCAGTCTGTGTCTCCTCCCTCACTCTGCTCCTACTCTCCCTTCCCTCAGACTTTCATGGGCAGCGTGTGTCTCCTCTCTCTGCTCCTGTTCCCCCTTCCTTCTTCATAGACTTCTATGGGCAGCAGAATCTTTGTCTCCTCGTTCTGCTCCCCTATAGACTTCTATGGTCAGCAGCATGTGCCTCCTCTCTCTGCTCTCCACTCCATAGACTTATATGGGCAGCGTGTATGTGTCGCCTCTATTTGCTTTTGCTCCCCCTCCCCTCTGCAAACCTTTATGGGCAGCACGTCTGTCTCCTCTCTGCTCCTACTCCCCCTCCCTCTCCACAGAATTCTTTGGGCAGACTGTGAAGCTACACACCCCCAGTAACCGTAAGTACATATTGAGATAAAAAAAAATCATATATATATATATATATATATATATATATATATATATATATATATATATATGTATATATATATTTATATTTCTTAGGCATACTATTAGATTAGCATAAGTTGTTTGAAATAGGCAACTTAACTATAATCATTCGAACGTGTCGGTAGAATTGTAATGACCATGCTAGCAATCTTTACAGGACCTCAAAATTGTATTCCTAAAAGCAACAATGTCTCATAAAAATACCCTCTGAAATTGCCAATCTGCCAGCCAACTCTAACTTTAGACTGCCAGGCAGTGTAGGCAAAAAGAAAAAAAACCTGTATGTACCTTGGCACGGCACCCAAAACTATCAAGTTGGCTTTTTGCTTGTTGTTTCCAATAACTGCATTTTTCATATCTCTGTAAAATTAAAAACAGACAATTTAGAGCTCACATGCAATAATAAGGGAATAGGTATGACTGCAAACTATGCTTCCGAAAATAACATAGAAAGTAACCAAATCAGAATTTATTGCAATATACCAAGATATTTTGGAATAAAAAAAAGTTGCTTCCAAAATCAAGTAATAAGAGCGACCGGAGCAGTCAATAGACATACTTACATAACTCCCTGTAGAACCTTTTGTGGATCAGGATCAAACAGTCTGTCCACATAATGGCGACTGCTAGCTGTAACCTCCTAAAACAACATAGATATCACATTTATCGTAAATTCAGCATTCAATACATTCTGGATAATCTATATTATAGTACACATATATGAACTTATGCTTACTGGTGGTTTTTATTTTTGCAGGAAATAAGTATCCAAATTCCCCACCATTAAAAGTATGAACTTTTTTTTTTATTTTTTATAAACCCGTTTTTTTCGGAGGGTTATAGAGTGACGGTTCGGACACAGGAAATATATCTCCCTAAATTGTTCTTCAGTGTTTACAGACATTTCCCGCCTTCAGATTAGGACAAGCATACGGACATATTATGGCCCTGTTTTGTACGGAGCAGTAAGAGAGATGCCATTGCGGTCCATGAGGCTTCTGCCTTTATAAGCATTGCTTATAATGGAGAAAATCTCAGTGTGTAACATATATATTTATTACCGTCAGGCAACGTTTCAGCTCTTTCCTCTAGAGCCTTTATCAAGCTGAAGGAAAGAGCTGAAACGTTGCCGGAGGGTAATAAAGTACCGATTTTTTCACTTTATTCTACGGAGTGCTGCCTATTCTTTGGCTATACCTATATGGGGCAACGGTATGTTCCCCAGGGCTTGCACCCACACGCTGCCTGTGCTGCTGCACTTTGGATTACACACACACACACACACACACATACATACATACATATATAGCTAGCATGTACGACTAGGCCTTTGTGCACGGGCACTTATTTGAAAATCAATACACTGCCCTCTCTGAAGTGATGTGATATCTACATGTGACTGTTTTTTGTTTTTTTTAAAGTGGGGTTGTAATATTACTCACATAGCTCAGCTTGGTTTGTTAGCTCCATGAACATTTACCTCAGCATTACTTCTGCTCAAGGCTACGTACTATAATGAATCAAACCAACGAAACCCCAGGAGCCAATACTCTTAGAAACATGCAACTGACCTAACTATTTTAGTTATTCAATAATGATATTTCTATATAGTCTACAGAAGTATTCGCCAGTCTGTGATGCGCAAGTAGTTGTAAGGCCGTATTCACCCAAACGAGTGTCAAATTGGTCGTGAAAAATTTCTCATGTCAAATTTGCACCCGTGTGGGACACATTTTCACAGATCTCTCATAGACTTGCGTCTATTGAGGGATCTGGAAAAACGGTCCAAAATAGCACATGTCCTATTTTTTCCACAGCCCGTTCCCGCGGTCCGTAACAAAAAAAAACAGCCATCTGAAAAGCCCCATAGACAAGCATTGACTTTAATGCAGCCATGTGACAACTGTTAAAAAAAAATGGCAGATTAAACCGGAACGCGTGAATAAACCTTTAGGGCAAGCTGGGAGTTGTAGTTTCTCAACAACTTGAGAGTCACAAGATGAAAACCAAGCCCTCTCATGTTTCATGTAACAGACAGGAGCGCTTCCTACTAAAGCATAATGCTATAGGAAGTGCTGAAGTCTTGTGGTTACAATATATGGAGTCAAATATGGAAAGAAAACTAGAAGAAGGAACCACAGAAAGAGGTTTGGAAACATGATAACCGTAAACCAATAATGGCGTACAGACATTTTTTTTGCAAAGAAAATAAACCAGACAAGGCCAAATCAATAACCAAAAGAGGAAAATGTAAGCTTTATGATGGGCAAATTCAATTTAAGAATTTCCTAATGAAGAAATGCAGATAATACTGCAACCTTATTGGAAAGCATGAATCCATTTCCTTCTTTCCACATAACGGACGCCATATAATGATATGTCTGTATAAGAGATCAATTTAAAGAAGCACTCTGGCAAAGTTATTTTTGCACATATCACTCTAACTCACCAACAATATTCTAGCAGTGTCATTTGTTTCTTCGTAGCTCAGTTGCCTCTAAACATTATGAACCCTTTTATTATGGTGAGATGTGTCATGTGATCTCACTCTGACCCCCAAAAAGAGATCATGTTCTCATGTGTAGACAGGGGGGGGGGGGGTCCCTCTCCCCTGTGTAGATGAGATGACTTCCTGTGAACTACAGGATTACATTATCACCTATCAAATCGCTCTTGGCAGCTCGGAGACCCCGCACTACCCACCCAGCTTCACCCCCCTTCCCCAATGCATATACTGCTGATGAAGAGGTAACATCTGCCCTATCTAAGGGACCGGGAGTGCAGGGATATAATAGGCGAGTCCATACAATGATTTTACCTGCAGAGTTATAAAACTCCCCTGACTCACACTGCCGGACTATACTATCTGTGAGGGCAGGGGGCAGAGAGTCCAGCGTATCACTAGGAGACGCTGCTCCTCACTACCTCCTGTGTTAAAACGGACAAGATGGAGGCAGGTTGAGCAGTGTGAAGCTGCATCACACAAGAAAACACGAAGACTCTGCAGTCAGGGGACAGAAGTTCTAGAATTTGGAGACAGATTTTGAACTGCCTGCACTTATTTTTCCGCTGCGTTTTTCGCCCGCGGCCATTGAAGCTAATGCAACGACCGTGGGTAAAAATGCAGCAAAAACGCTCAAACTATCGCCGCAGGTTTTTCTGCCTCCCATTGATTTCAATGCAAGGTCAAAGGTGGAAACCGCGGCAAGAAAGAATATGCCGCTTTTCTTAGCTAGTCTTGCTTTTTTTTTTTAAATGAATCAAATACAAAAACCGCAGCAAAAAGCGCTTCAAACGAGCGACGCGTTTTATTTCTGCTTCCCATCGATGTCAATGGAAGGACAAAAGGCGGAAAGAAAGAGCATGTCGCTTTTGTTTTCCGCGATCGGTCAAAAGTGCGGGAAAAACAGTCTCTGCCCCCCATTGAAATTGATCGGCGGTTTTTTGGAGCCTATTCCAAAGCAGTTTCTGCGTCAAAAAACGGTGTGAACTGACCCTTAGATAGGACTGAGAGAAAAGCAAGTGCAGTGTGATGAGGCTCCGCCCCGCTGCCTCTGCAAAGTTAGAAGCATCATGTGAAATCTAGGCTGCAGAGGCACAAGGAACCAAGATGGCAGACAACTAATAATGTTCTAGTTAACTAGAACATTAATACACAAGAGCCTCTACATTATTGAAAAGGATTTTTTTTGTCAAAAGTAAAAACACGCCCAGTTGGTCTTTAAGAAACAAATTAGCATAAATCTAAAATTGCTCATAACTTGCTCAAAAATTATCGTTTTTCAAAATAAAAACCACTGCTGTGATCTACATTACAGCGCCGATCAGACTATGTAGGAGATAGAGCACTTATAATCTGGTGACAGAGCCTCTTTAAAGAGGACCTGTCTAAAAACTTGCAGCCGTCACCTCCCAGATTCTGTCGCTTTTTTCTTTTTAGACCCACCGTCCCGGAGATATTGGCGCCGTTAGTTTTGGTGGCCGATACACAAATGAGGCCTTTGACTGTCAAGTGGGAGGTTACCCCTTGGCAAGTAAGCGGTGGCACTTGACAGTCAAAGGTCTATTTGCATATCAGGCACCATAATGAATGGCACCGATATCTCAGAAACAGTAGAAAACTATGAACTAACACACTACCTGTACCAGGTGTAAAAGGGAAACCATTCACTACTCTTTTTTGGGCTCAAATCCTACTAGCCAGAAAAGATAGATCAGTAACCAGCCTGGCTTGGATTGGCTGATAATTTACACTGGTCTTCTGGCGTACATTATAGTGGAAATCTACGCCAGCTCCTAGCGTAGATTTCATTCTATGGGGTGTAGCATGGTAGAGGCCCGTGATGGGCCCCTATCTTGCCACCTCTCGACTAGACTGCCCCCCCCACCTCTTCCAATGTACAGTTAAGTAAATAAAAAAATCATAATAATACAAATTATGCTCACTGCTCCTGCATCACTCTACTGCTGCTAATACAAGGACCTGACACTGGACACCCACCTTACATGTATATACTTATACTGTCAGCGGTACAGTATATACCTACATATAATCCACACGGGTACAGTATATAACCATATAGTGTGTAATATATATATATATCCAGGGTCTAGCAGCACACTGGTCACAGTAATTGGGTGCAGATCACAGGGATTTGACTATCATCCCCAAACTGGCAAAGAAACACAAAATAGACAGCACATCCAGTAGTAGGTGTTAGAAAAGAAGGAGCTTTATTAGCCCAAATGCAATATTTCGGCTCAATGTCCTAGAGCCTTTCTCAAGCATGATGCTTGAGAAAGACTCTAGGACATTGAGCCGAAACGTTGCATTAGGGCAAATAAAGCTCTTTGGCCCCATGCACACGAACGTGCTTTTGCGGCCGCAATTCCCCCGAAAATCCACGGGAGAATTGCGGCCCCATTAATTTCTATGGGGCCATGCACACGACCGTAGTTTTTACGGTCTGTGCATGGCCTGGGAGCCTGCACCGCAGAAAGAACGGACCTGTCATATTACGGCCGTTTTCTGCGGTCCGGGCTCATTGAAAAGAATGGTCGCGGCCATGTGCATGTCCCGCGATTTGCAAGCGGCTCGCGGCTGACAGTCCGCAGCCGGCCCGACTCGAAAATCACGGCCGTGCACATGGCTACGGTCGTGTGCATGAGGCCTTTCTTTTCGAACACCTACTACTGGATGTGCTGCCTATTTTGGATTTTTTTAATGTGTGTGTGTGTGTATATACTGTACCGGTGTGCATTATAATATAGGTATATACAGATTTGTTGCTATGGGAAACTAAGTCACTCCTGCCTTGCACTAGTTTTGAAACATCACCCCCATAATGCCTAAAACTCCCTATTTATGCATGCAGGCTTTGTTGTGAGTAATAGTAACGTATGTCTGAGTCGACTTTAGTTTTGGCGGATTACCCATATATATCGGCCCAACGGACACCAAATGGACTCTCTCTTGGCCTCTGGTCAAACAAATTGCAACCCAAGGACAAGTTAAGAATGTACGTACATGCTAATCGTAGGGAAAACAAGTCACGTGAATGGGGCCTTATGTGTATTTTACCTCAGGTCTCACTGTTTCTCATATATGCACCACACCATATATACACTGTACATTGTATACTAGTAACGTACTATATATATATATTTTTTTTTCAGTTTACTTAATAAAACTAAGGAAGTTGTGATTCAAACAGAAACTCGTCCATAGTGTTGACAAAAAACTATATTTTATTTTTCAGCAAAATCGCCCAGCCGTAGTTTCATTAACAGGTCTTAATCTTTTAGCTCTTCCCCAGGCGCAGTGGTGCATGCAGGGAAGGGGGGGGGGTGTTCCAGTTGCCCAGAAATCCACCTGTGGCCGGGGCCAAAAGGCACTTACATGCTATTGTACGCAGCTGCATCCGCATCCTTCAGACGTGAATACAATTGACAGCGCTGGCAAGGGAACCAACAGTTCACTTCCATGCGGTTCGCCTATTTTCTTGTGCCATTGTCATTCCACTGGAGCGGAGGAGGAGAGGACGGCGTGGGAACAGGGACAGGTAAATGCTTGTTGAAGCGTGCAGATCTACATGGGCACTGTGGCACTACAGGCGGCAATGCGTGGCACTACCTACGCTGGTTTTTACGCTATGAGAAGTGTTCAGAACATATCCACTACCCTAGCCCATTTTTATTACAAGCGCTAATATAAAGGCTTTGGCTGGTAAATACGTGCAGACCACTACTCGTAGAACAGAAAAGAAAGAGGGTAGTGAGAGTGTTGCAAAACTCAGTTGGTTTAAAAAGTACGCATTTGGAAACCCCGTTTAAAAAAATCCTGCGTTGCCCCTGAGGCCGTAGGTTAGTTTTATTTTTACAAGATGTCCTGTGTAAATGTTGTTGCTGATAATTTAGTAATCTCCAAAATAAGTAAATTTTTTCTGGTCTCTCACGGCAAAGACAAAAAAGTTTTCCATCCTGGCCTGGAGATTTCGGTCGTGGTTTCCTCATACAAAACTATAAATCACTTGACAGTTGTCTGAACTGCACAAAAATATTATCATGTATGACCAGGACTAGTCTTCGTAAAGGTTTATGATAAAAACACAAAAATAAAGTCCGGCAGATCTTCTACAGAAGTATTTGAATCAATTCGCACAGCATTTTTTTGGCCCTGATTTTGACGCAGAAACAAAATCGCCCCGATTGATTTCAATGGGAGGCGGAGGTGTTTTGAAGCGGTATGTAATTTCTTGCCTCAGTTCCGCCTCTGACCTCCCATTGAAGTCAATGGGAGGCAGAAATATCCTTAGGCCCTGTTCACACTGAGTTATTTGCAGGCAGAAAAAGTTTGCTTCACAATTCCTTCAGGAATTTTGAGGAAGATTTTGATCTGCCTGCTCTTTTTTTGCCACGGTTTTCGCTGCATTTTTAACCCGCGGCCGTTGAAGCGAATGTAAGGGCTGCGGGTAAAAAACACTGCGAAAAACGCTCGGAAACAAGCGCCGCAGTATTTTTCTATGTCAATGGGAGGTCAGAGGCAGAACCACGGCAAGAAAAGACATGCCGTTTTTCTTTACCGCAAGCGGCTAAAAGTCGCCTGGGAGAAAAACGCCTCTCCCTCCCATTGAAGTCAATGTGGGGTGATTTCGGCCGTATATTGGCACGGATTCTGACACGGTTTCCGCGTCAAAAAACCTCAGTGTGAACAGGGCCTTACACATCCCTAAGAGCTCTGCAAATAAGCACCAGAATGTTTATGTAAATACTAGAAGAAACAGGAGAAGAGCCGATAAAAACGGATCAACTGTCAGTTAGGGCCTGTTCCGCTATTTATTCCGTCAGAAAACCGGAAACCAGCCGGAATGGTGACGAACGGAAAGCATTAGCGATGTTTCCGTCACCATTGAGATCAATGGTGACTGAAAAGGAAGCTGTGCTGTCAGTTTCACTTTCGGTTGCGGGATTCACCCGACGGAACCCCGGAACAGAAATGAACAGTGATGTGAACAGGCCCTTACACAGCCGCAGCTCCGCTCTATAATGGCGGAGATCAGAGAAACCTCTCATCTCCGCCGCTATTCCCCTGAATGCTGACTGCAGCATTCAGGAGAAAATGAGAAGGGGGGGATGCCCCTGGATCGCATCACAGGGAATCCCTGTGACGCGATCGAGGGCCACACCATATATGGCCAGACAGCCCAGGGTCTATTGAAGGACCCCAGGGCTGTCTTACCATATTTCCTGTTAGGGCATACTTAGGTATGTCCGAACAACTGCCTGTGTACTATACGTACACAGGCTAATGTACTGGCATATATCGGATATATGCCAGTACATTAAAGTTTAAAAATAAAGTAAAAACATAAAGTTATATTAAATTAAATAAAATACACCTTTTTTTTTACAATAAACATTAAAATAAGTCTCAATACATAAAACATACACATATTTGGTATTGGCGCAGCCGTAATAACCTGCACAACAATTTTTTTGCATAGTTTATGATGTGTACGCTGTAAAAAAAATAAAATAAAAACGGCTTTCTTTCACTTATTATTGTGAGGAACGAGGTGTGATGAATTTAACCTCCATGTGCCTCACATTAATAGTAATTAACCCCATCAATTACCTTACACATTAACCCATTATGACTGAGAAACATGATGGGGTTAATTACTATTAATGTGAGGCACGTGGAGGTTAAATTCATCATCACACCACGCGCCTCACATCAGAAAATGGAAGAACTTTTTTTATTACGGTTGGCAAAGTATCGTTTTGGTATCAGAATCGCAATACTGCACAAAGTATCGGTATCGAAGTCCAAATTCTGGTATCGTGACATCCCCAGTTTAGACATTTAGGACATATCCATTAATATGATATAACCTATATATATCCCGAGCATAAATCAATTAACAAGACATATAATAATTATGCACAAATAACCAATGAAATGTCTCAAAAGAAAATACAATTCACAATTGTTAAAAAATAATAAATAGTCTTTATTAGTCCACAATATGGACGAAAAAAACACTACAAATTCATAAAATAATGTATAAAAAACACTTCTTTAAAAACAGCTCAAGTGTCGAGCCATCGAAGTCCTAATCAATAAGTTATCCACATAAATTAAATCAATAGTATCAAGCTGGGATCAAGTATCTAGAATTAGACCCCAACGTGAAAAAACTAGTAAGTGCAACCTGTACTAAATAATCGTGAGTTAGTCACCTCATGACGAAGGGTGCGAAACGCGCGTCGAGGTGTTTCCTCAGGTGTATGATTCATACTGCCATCATGTCTTCCACAGGTAATTGATTATTTATAGAATTATTTGGTACAGTATTTACTAGTGTTCATTACATAGGATCTGTGGTCTTATTCACATTGGGGTCTGATTCTAGAACAGTATTTCATTGGTTATTTATCCATGAATATGAGATCGGTGGTTGTCCGACTCTCGGTACCCCTGCAAGATCCCCTACATTGTTTACCAGGCACAGCACTGAACTTTTTGTAGCGGCTGTGCCTGGCATTACAATTCGCCACAGATTTGTCCTAAACAAGAAAATGGGATGAAGATGTAAAATTAAGCATGGCCACTAATAATAGTATGGAGCTGTGCTGTACAGAGCAATGTACACAATGAAGGGGACACCGTGGCCGCTTAAAAAACCTGATTTGCAGGGGTCATAGGCCATTAATAGTAAGGAACCAGAATGCCACTTTGTTTCAGCCAGAACAAAAGAATAAATAAACATCTTCAAAAAAAAAAACAACTCACATAATGTAGTGAAGTTCTGAAACATGGGAAGGGAGAGGAGAGAAGAGTATTGGGGCTAACTGCAGCCATACCAAGTCTTGGGTGGAATTCTGCTTTAGAAAATATTCTAAAGTTATACTCATGTTAATAAATGATCAAAATTACGGAATAAATAATATACTTTGTTAAAGGGTTTTCCGAGAATCAAAAATTATCACTTAAACACAGGATAGGTGATAATTTTATTTTCGTTGGGACCCCCACAAATCAAGAACGGGGATCCCGAACCCTCAGATCCTCCTCCCTGCACCCCCCTTGAAGTGAGTAGGAACTTGAATGGAGCGATGTTTGAGCATGATCCAAAAACTGCACCAAAAATTGCATCAAAACGGTGTGTGTGATCCCGGCCGTAATCTCTCTTTATTGAGAAAAAATGGAACAATAAAAAGGAGAACGATACAAGGCAGATGTTAATCCAGACAGATGATATGTCTTTGCGTTAATGATTTAAAAAAAAAAAAAAAAAAAAAAAGAAAAGATGCATTATAATATAAAATCCTACTAGTCACAAACCACATTAAGGGTATGTTCACACAGGGCGGATACAATGCGTAAATGTGCACAGCGTATCCGCCCAAACTGTGGTGCAGTTTTTCGTCCCGAATGTCTGCTGTGGAAAACAGAAGCACATTTTTTTTTTATTATAAGGCACATGCCTCTTAATAATTTAGGTGCATTTCTGGATGTCTGTGCGCCACAGAGTAAAATCTGGGGTAGACTTCTGTTATTTATGCCAGTTTCTGGCATAAACTATAGTTAACTGGTTCCCGACCGCTGGCTGTGTATTTACGGCCAGTGGTCAGGGTACTTAAAACCCACGCCATAGACTATTTACGGCGCGGGTTTTAGCTTGCTGCCAGAGTGATCGGGCAGCTGAATGTCGGGTCTCCGGCAGTCAGAGACTGCTGGGGACCCTGAGAAGACAGAAGCAGCTTTCACTGCTTCTATCTTCTCTGATCTTTTCTATACAGCGCTCAATGAATGCTGTGTATATGAATAGAGACCAATGATCATGTGACTGGTCACATGATCGCCGGGATGCTGTTAGTGGCCGACTGCTGCTGGGTTTTACTAGACCCAGCACAGCCCCATTAGTGACAATAGTCACTATGAGAGGGATGATTTCCCCAGTTACAGTGGAAAGAGATGGTGTAAAAGAAAGAAAAAAAAAATATATATATATATATATATATATATATATATATATATATGTCCCCCAAGGTCTTTTCTGACCTTTGAGGGACAGACCATAGTAATAAAAAAAATAAAAAGTAAAGTAAAGTGCAAAAAAATTAATAATAAATACACATAAAATACCCACCCCAAACCCCGCCAATCATTGTCGTAACGCTAGCCCTGACCCAATTACTCTAATATAGACATGTAAATTTCCGGTAGACAATGACGATCACAAATAAAAAAGGTCTATTTTAGGGTAAAACTATGTTGTTACCAAAAAAAAAAAATATAGCTGAAAAGTAAAAAAGCTTATTTTTTTACTATTATTTTCAAACTTTAAGCCTAAACATTCTAAAATAGCAAAAAGGATGTGTATAAAAATGATTAAAAAAAAAGAAACCTGCATTGTCTACGGAAAAAACATCGCAAAAATCACGTCGTTAGCCCAACAAATAAAAAAGTAATAGCCATTTAACTAACGCGTGCCAAAAATGGCTAAACGGTGTCTGGTCCTGAAGGCTCAAAATAGCCCGGTCCTGAACTGGTTAATGTGTTTTTGGCTGTGGGTGGCCCCTCCCTATCCACTAGTCTCCAACCACTTTGAAGAAAGGTGCTGAGTGGGGGAAACAGCACAAGTGCAGAAATTCGAAATTCGCACTCCGGGGTCCCCGTTCTCAGGGTTGGTGGGATCCCAGCGGTCGGACCCCACAGATTTGACATTTATCATCCTGTGGATAGGCGAGAAGTCATATTAAGAAAAAAAAACAACTTTTAATGCCACTTTCACATGGCAGTATTCTGGCCAGTCTTTTCCATCAGTATTTGTAAGTTAAAATCAGGAATGGAAAACAAACAGAAAAAGTATAATGGAAATATTTGCACCCCTTCCAGGGGTTATGGACCGGCTCCTAGTTTTGGCTTCCAAGTACTGATGCAAAATACGGACTAGAATACTGCCGTGGGAAAGAGGTCTAAGGGACAGTCCCAACAAATGTGGGAACATTTTTATAACCTAGAGAACCCATGAGCTTTAAAAGGAGTATTCGAGGCTCCAACATTTTTTAGCTAAATGCTAGATCGGTGGGGGTCCGACCACTTGCCAAATCGGTGGACCCGGGTACCCCCACCGATCTAGCATTTTTCACCTATCCATTGGATTGGTGAAAAATGCTGGCGCCTGGAACACCCCTTTAAGGGTATGTGCACACACACTAATTACGTCCGTAATTGACGGACGTATTTCGGCCGCAAGTCCCGGACCGAACACAGTGCAGGGACAGTTGTCCTGCAGCGAGGCAGGGACTCCTAGCATCGTACATAAGTATGATGCTAGGAGCCCGGCTCCCTGCACTGTGTTCGGTCCGGTACTTGCGGCCGAAATACGTCCGTCAATTACGGACGTAATTAGTGTGTGTGCACATACCCTAAGTATAAAGGTCTTGTTCATAGTGCAGATTTTGAATGCATATTTTAAGACTACACCAGAATTGGATCCAGGCGATCGGACCGATGAGGCCACATGCACACGATACGTACTACCAGTGGATTTGCCGCGCTTATTTTTCGTGTGGTAAATCCGCAGTGTAATACACTACTATCAAAGTAAATTAAATTTTAAGAAATGTCATCTACACGTTGCTGGGTTTTTTTCTGCACGTAAATTGACCTGCACGTATATTAAAATCTGCAGCATGTCAATTTATCTTGTGTTTCCGATTGCAAACTGTATCTGACTAGTCTTAAAAAAATAAAAATGCACCAAAATCCGCAGCATAAACACAATTATTTCCCCATCAAAATGTAAAAACTGCATCACAAAATGAACTATTTGGCCTAGTCACACACGCGTTGAATACGTCTGTGATGGCCGTTAAAACAACGGCCGTCACACGGACGCATGTATTTCAATGTGGGTGTGCGCACGGCTGTTTCAACTGAGCGTGTGAAAGGTCCGTTGAAAAATATATCCTCTCCGATTCTCTTCCGTTTTCACGGATCCCTCCATAGGCTCAAGTCTGGACCCGTCCGAGTTTCCCCACGCTCGTGTGAATCTAGCCTTAGGTGCGGATTTTACCTGCATTTACCTGCTGTTTTGATGCAGATATTCTGCACCAAAATTCCACAACGTGTGCATTTAGCCTAAGGCCCATATATATATTTATTTCTTCTGTTTAGGTTCCATTCCTACTTTTGCTTAAAAAATACATGCAAAATCTGCACTGTGTGAACAAGGACAAAAGGCCTCAGTTACATCACTGCCTAGTTCTTTATCCCATGAGATTAAAAAGATAAAAGTCTACAAGGATAAGTAAGAAGTTTTTCAGCTTAATTTTTTTTATAAGCCAAAACCAGGAGTTAAAGTAAAAAAAATTGCAGTGTGAATAAGGCCTAAGTAGGGATACGAGTTGAAAGTCTATGTGCTGTCACATGCATTCCCATGATGTAGTGACGGGTTCAGAGCGGTGCTTTCTAGAGCTTATTCTTTATTCTGGCATATTAACCCATTGTCTGAAAAATAACAAAGAGCTTTATGGAAATGCAACGATGTACACACACGAGTATAAACACAACGGGGGACATTTGTATTTCTCTATTCCACAGTATTAGATTAGCATTACTTCTAGAGAGGTTTAGGGAATAACATGCAACACCCAATCAAGTTCTTTCCACTCGGATTTAACTTCGTTATGGACTTTACCATCAGTTAGGCCTTGTTCACATCCGAGTTGGAGGCTCCGTCGCAGATCTGGCACAACTGGTGTGTCTAGTGGTTTCATTGCTCTGCTCCTATGACTGAGCACAGCAAAGGCAATACCGAACGCAGATGTTAACATAGTGTATACTACCGTATATTTACCACACGACGGTATCCACTGCTGATTGCCCTGCTACTGAGCGGAGAGATTTTCTGCCAAATGAAATTGCACTTTTTAATTAATTAGGAATAAAATAAAGAAAGATAAAATATAAAAGAAAGTAAGATAAAATTAATTAAAGGGGTTGTCCAGCCACACGCAACCGATGACCTATCCACCGGACCCCGCACCAATCAACTGCTCCGGCTACTGGATGTTCATGCCGGAAACAGATGGCTCCGGTCACGGAATAGCGGCCGAGCTGCATTACTGCTCCAATTCAGGTGAATAGGAGAAGAGTTGCGGTTCTGCAACACAGCCGCTATGCAGTAGACAGAGCCATCTGCTTCCGTCACTGAACATTGCATAACATCCAGCGGCTGGAGGCAGCCTGAACAGCGGATCGGTGCGGGGTCTGGGTGTTGGACCCCCATCGATCATATACTAATGACCTATCCTGTGGATAGGTCATCAGTTTTCCATGCCTGGACAACCCCTTTAACTACCGTATAGATCGGCGTACAAGATGACTTTTTACACCCTTAAAAAAATGTCAAAAGTGTGGGGTCGTCTTATATGCCGGATATTGTCTACATTAGGGATGCACGTTGCAGCCGCACAGCTCAGTATAGTGACACATGTATGTATGGGAGCGCGGCTGCGGCTGTGTAATTCAGCCACAGCCCCGCTCCTGAGTCATGATAAGTTCGCGGGGTCAGGATGATGCAATGCGGCCAGCGCTGCACTAATGAGCGGCGGCACTGGAGACAGAACATGGCGGGCGCGCTACAAAACACCCCCATGTTCTGTCTTCAGTGCCTGAACTGCCGCTCATTAGTGCAGCGCCGGCCGCATCACCTCATGCTGACCGCGCGCGCACTTCCTGCCAGGAGCGGGGCAATGGCTGTATTACACAGCCGCAGCCCCGCTCTATAACGGCGGAGATCAGAGAAACCGCTCATCTCCGCCGTTATTCCCCTGAATGCTGCGATCACAGCTGACTGCAGCATTCAGGGGAAAGTGAGAAGGGGGGATGCCCCTGGATCGCGTCACAGGGAATTCCTGTGACGCGATCGAGGGCCATACCATATATGGGCAGACAGCCCAGGGTCTATTGACGGACCCCAGGGCTGTCTTACCATATTTCATGTTGTTAGGACATACCCAAGTATGTCCTAACAACTGCCTGTGTATTATCCGTCCACAGGTTAATGTACTGGCACATATCTGATATATGTCAGTACATTAAAGTTTAAAAATAAAGTAAAAACAAAGTATTGTTAAATTTTAAAAAAAATACACCTTCACCTTTTTTACAATAAACATTAAAATAAGTCTCAATACATAAAATACACACATTCAGTAATGGCGCGGACAACAATTTTTTTGCATCATTTATGATGTGTACGCTGTAAAAAAATGAAATAAACACGGCTTTCATTCACTTATTAATGTGAGGCGCGAGGTGCGATGAATTTACCCTCCATGTTCCTCACATTAATAGTAATTAACCCCATCATGTACCTCGCACATTAACCCAATATGACTGAGAAACATGATGGGATTAATTACTATTAATGTGAGGCGCGTTCAAAATTCATCACACGTCGCGCCTCACATCAGAAAACGGAAGAATTTTTTTTTTATTACTGTTGGCAAAAGTATCGAAATTGGCATCGAAATCGCAATACTAAACAAAGTATCGGTATCGAAGTCCAAATTCTGGTATCGTGACATCCCTAGTCTACATATTGTCTACACACAGGTTGTGTGTTACCTTGTGAGCCTGCAGTCCGGTACACAGGCTCCCGGGATGCACGGAATCCGCCACGGATCTGAGGGAAGCCGGTATTAGCCGCCAGGGAACATCTCTGTAAGATCCTCTGGCCCGCCCTTTCCTCTCATTCCCTGCCTCTCAGATCTCGCGCGATGAAGCAGCCTATCTGCGCATGCGCGAGTTCAAAGAGACAGAGAGTCCTGGGTCCTGCCGCCGATGGCCATAGTGAAGCGCTCCTGCACGAAATGGTGAGTATATCTTAAATTCTATATTTTAAGGGTAAAAGTTGGGGGTCGTCTTATACGCCCAGTCGTCTTATACGCCGACATATACGGTAATTTTTTTTATTGGAGAAACTCTGTGTTTTTGATGGTTAATAGTATCCAGTGGAGCAAACTGTAGGACTGCATAAAAGTAGTATGAAAATACAGCTGTATACGTCACCATCTTATTTGTAATTGGTATCAGTTGAATCCTGACTAGTCATGTGCATGAGACCTTAACCCTTTAATGACCGGCCCATTTTGGCCCTTAATTATGAAAAAAAAAAAAAAATCATAGGTCGCATTCAAAGAGTCATAACTTTTTTTCGTTTTCCGTCAACATAATCATACGATGGCTTGTTTTTTGCAGGATGAGTTGTATTTTTCATTTTGAGGTACCTATACATTTATTGATTAACTTTTATAAAATTGGGCAGAACAGGAAAAACAAACAAAACCAGCAATTCCACCATAATTTTTTGTTTTAACTTTACGTGGTTCGCATGCGGTGTAAATAACACGTTTCCTTTATTCTATGTGTCAATTATATATATGATTTTTTTTTATATTTTTCTACTTTTGCACAATAAAGACACTAAGGCCTTATTCACACGAGCGTATTTACGCGCGTTAAAACGACAGACGTCACACGGACCTATGCAATTCAATGGGGCCATTCAGTATTTTTCACGCAGCATGTGTCCGCTGCGTGAAACTCACGACATGTCCTATTCTTGTGCGGTTTTTGCGCATCACGCACCCATTGAAGTCAATGGGTGCGTGAAAATCACGGACAGCACACGAACATCATCCGTGTGCTCTCCGTGATTCATACAACAGTTGCTACAGATATTATGAGAAAAATGAAAAACACTACTTTTTTTTGCTGACGTAAAAAACGCGTGACATATGGATGACATACGCCCGTAAAAAACGCAGGCGTGCATCGTACACGGATGTCACACAGAAATGCAAGAAAAACGCTGCGATTTTTACACGTGCCTAAAGGACACATTCGTGTGATTAAGGCCTCAAAGAGAACCTTTCACCAGCCCATACATGTGCAGCTGAGTGCCCCATGTAACAGGCAGGGCTGCGCAAACCTTGTGTCACTTTAAACTATGTCTCTAGCCTCCTCCATTATTTAGATATCGGTGCCATTATATTTGGCGCCCCCTATGTAAATAACCCCCTTAGGGCCTGTTTACAGGTGGCTTCAGTCAGACTGTTCCATCGGAGGAACCCCTCAACGGAAAGGCAAACTTTCTGAACGGATTCTGTTTTTCTGACGGGACCCATAGCGCAGTCGACTGCGGTATTTGCTTCTGTCAAAACTACGGAACCCTTGCATAAAAAAAAAAAAGCCTTAAATAAAGTTTTCTGCTTCAAAAACGGCTGAAAATCAGAGGCTGTTTTCCCTTGAAAACAACTCCGTAATTTTCAGCCGTTTTTAATGGTTCATGTGAACATACCCTGAGGCTGGGTTCCCACAGTGCAGATTTGCCGCAGATTTTGCACGCGTTTTTTTAAGCCAAAACCAGGAACGGAACCTAAACAGAAGAAATATATAAAGAAAAGCATTATAGGTCTGCTCTCCTGGCTCCAATTCTGGTTTTGGCTTTAAAAATGAAGGCAAAATCTTCAGCAAATCTGCGCTGTGGGAACACGGCCTTAAAGGGGTAATCCAGAAAGTGAACGTTTTTTCTTAGGGGGCTGCAAATGAAATAAATAAAATACTTGTGAACGGGACTGCCGCCAGAGCACAAGCGCTGGATTGCAGGGGCAAGGACAGGTAAGTATTGCTTTTTTGTTTTATTTATTTCATTTGCAGCCACTAAGAAAAAAATGTCACAACCTGGATGACCCCTTTAAGGAGTTTTTTTTTGCCGTTGATTTTGATGCGGAAACCACGTCACAGAATCAGCACCAGATAAAAGTCCCAAATCGCCCCCCCCCCCCTCCCTCCATTGCTTTTAGTGGAAGGCAGAGTCATTTTTTTCCCTGGGCGGCTTTTGGCCTCTCGCGGGAAAAAAAAACCACACATAGCACGGCATGCCTGGCTCTGACCTCCATTGAAATCAATGGGAGGCAGAAAAGCAATTGGGGCTTTCCTTTCTGAGCATTTTTCGCAGTGATTTTTACCCGCGGTCCTTGCATTAGCTTCAATTGTTGCGGACGAAAAACGCTGTAAAAAAATGCGGAAAACAAGCAGTTCAAATGCCGATTAGGCCGTGCCAGAACCATTACAATGTATACCAAAACATTATATAAGAGGTCAAAACATCGCATTGTGGAGTGCTCTAGTGGGACTAAAAAAACGCTTACATTTCAAATAAAATTGAAAAAAAAAACCAGTGCGATCGTAACAACCCGAATGATAAAGTTAACATGTTATTTAAACCACATGGTGAACGCCATAAGAAAACCGCAAAATACAACTGTATTGATGTTATTCCATCCCCCTTCCCAAAAAATTTAATAAAAGTTAAACAAAGTCATATGTACCCCCAAAATGGCACCAATAATAATTGCCCCGCAAAAAACAAGCCCACAAATGGTTACATCAATGGAAAAATAAAAATGTTACGGCTCTTTGAATGAGACGATTCAAAAACAAGTAATTTTAGTTTAGAGAGAACCTTTCACCAGCCGATACACGCGCAGCTGTGCGCACCATGTAATAGGCAGGGATGAACAAACCAGGAGTCACTTTAAAGTTTTTTAAACTATGTTTCTAGCCTCCTCCTATATTTAGATATCGGTGCCGTTATATTTGGCGCCCGATATGTAAATAACCCCCTGAACGGTCAATGGGGCGTTTATTTTATTGTAAATGGCAATGACGTCAGAGGGCCGGCCTCCTGGGATGACGCTCCATCTCAGGCGGCTGGTGCTGGGATGAAACCGCTAAGTGCTGCAGTTTTCTGCAGCGGACATTCCGGGGCGAAAAACTGCACCACAGTTTGGTGCGCTTTTTCGCCCAGAATTCCCTGCGGCGGACAGGGCGGATACGCTGCATGCTTTCATCCTGTGTCAACTCGGCCTTAGGGTGGATTTACACACGGCAGATTTTGTTGCAGAAATTTCCGCAACTGAAAATCGGTTCCATTCAACTTAATGGAACTTGCAGAAATCCATGCACCTGCACATTCAGATGAATGGAACTGGTTTTGTCTGCAACAAAATCTGCCACGTGTGACAGCACGCGAAGGGTTATATATGCCAAAAACATACCAATAGGGAATTTAGATTGGAAGCCCCAATGGGGACAGTAAAAAAAAAGTAAAAAAAATACAAAAATGAGGACCTCTGTACAGCGCTGTGCAATATGCTATATAAGTAACTGAAGAATAATAATAATTATAATAATATACGCTGCTTGGGATCCGCATCACATTCCGTCTGCAAAACCGTACTACATTGTGGTGTGTTTGTTCAGGCGGAATTTCTGCTGTGGAAAGCAATGCTGAAAAAAAAAGTTTATACTTACCCCCTCCCTCTCGCATGCAGGCCATGAGTCCGTGTTACTACACTATGAGGCACGGGTTTCGTTTTTTTCCATGTGAATACGAATAGTTTATTGGATGACGAGCGAATGTACAAAAGATAAGAACTGGGGTAGAGCTTCTCCCTGCTTTAGGATATATTCACATGCTGCAGATTTGTTGCAAACATTTCTTTCATACATGTAAATGGGGAAGTTTCTAAAGCAGATACATGGATTTCTGGAAGCCCCAGTCAGATAATGGGAGAGCTGCAAAAAGGTCTGCAACAAATCCACCACGTCTGAGCTTACTTAGAAGTCTATAGAAATCCCAGTGCCGTGCGCCCAATGCACCAAAATATTATCTGCTTATGCCTAACTTTATGCCATCCGTTTTGCAGTTTAGAAAAAGAAATGAAGGCAGTGCTTTTATTTTTTCCTTCATTTCTTTATCTACTGTTGCGCGAATCACGCGCTACACACGGAAGTGCTCCCGTGTGCCGTGCGCGATTTTCACGCACCCATCGACTTCAATGGGTGCGTGATGCGCGAAAAACAGCCAAGTATAGGACATGTCGTGAGTTTTACGCAGCGCACATACACTGCGTGAAAATCACGGACTGTCTGAACGACCCCATTGACTAACATAGGTCCTGCAACACGCGTGGTTTTTACGCGCGTATCACGGACGTTAAATACGCTTGTGTAAAAAAGGCCTAACGTTCATTGAAGGGATGGGAAATTAAAGCAGCAGCACCATAAGCAACAAGTACACGTGCTCTGTCACAGTATGGATACATAGGATCTATAGACACATCAGCCATAACATTAAAACCATAAGGGTATGTTCACACGAGGGCGTCCGTAACGGCTGAAATTACGGGGATGTTTCCGCCTGAAAACATCCCCGTAATTTCAGCCGTCACGGCATGTGCAGGCGCTTGAACGCCGCGTCAATTACGGACGTAATTGGCGCTGCTATTCATTGGAGTCAATGAATAACGGCTCCAATTACGGCCAAAGAAGTGACAGGTCACTTCTTTGACGCAGGCGTCTATTTACGCGCCGTCATTTGACAGCGGCGCGTAAATATACGCCTCATGTGAACAGACAAACGTCTGCCCATTGCTTTCAATGGGCAGATGTTTGTCAACGCTATTGAGGCGCTATTTTCGGACATAATTCGGGGCAAAAACGCCCGATTTACGTCCGTAAATAGGCCGTGTGAACATACCCTAAGGCCTAATATTGTGTAGGTCCCCCTTTGCAGTGTGGAAAAGGGCATTATCCTGCCGAAAGAGCTTCACATTGCCTCCGCCGGCTTGCCTTCTCCCCATAGTGCAACCTGGTCCCATCTCTTTCTCAGGTAAACAACGCGCGCGCGCACCCAGCAGTCCACATGCTTCATCAGACCAGGCCATCTTCTTCCAATACTCCATTGTTCAGTTCTGATGCTCATGTACCCGTTGTAGGCGCTTTAGGCGGTGGACAGGGGTCACTGTGGGCACTCTGACCAGACCTTCTGAACTGCCCCAAACACATGTTGTGACACCTTTCTAGCATAGTCGTCATGAACTTTCTCAGCAATTTGTGCCATAGTAGCTCCTCTGTGGTATTGACTCCTATTGCACATAAATGAGCTTTAGGCGCCCATGACATTGATGCCAGTTCACCGGTTGTCCCTTCTTGGACCACTTTGGTAGGCACTAACCACTGCATTCTGGAAACACCTCACATGACCTGCCATTTTGGAGATGCTCTGACCCAATCGTCTAGCCATCACAATTTGTCCCTTGCAGAGTCGCTCATATTCTTACACTTGTCCATTTTTGCTGCTTCCAACACATCAACGTCAAGATCTGACCGTTCACATGCTGCCTAATACATCACATGCCTTGTCTGGCGCCATTGTCACGAGATAATCAGTGGTATTCTTTTCTATCAGTGGCTTTAATGTTATGGTTAATCAATGTATATAATGTAAAACTCCTTTATCCCAGAAATCCAATAATCCAGAAAGTCTCATAAACCGGCACTTGTTACCAGCACAGATGTGAAACCCGATGTGGAAGACTAAGCAGAGAGAAGCCATTTCGTAATTCTGACAATAGATGTTACAGTAACGTTGTGCACATTTTATTTTGGACTTTCCTTACAAGTGAGTTACGCACACTTTTCCATGACCATCTGATGATGGCACCGAACTGGTTCCACTGGTTTGTCAATTAAAGGGAAATATACATACGTATATATATATATATATTTTACTCCCTAACATACAATGTTTTGTACCTCCAGACCAGATCGGTGGATGGTGACCGCTCATGGCGGAAGTCATTATAAAATTGATGTACATATCAGCACCGTGGATAAAGTAGCACATACGTGGCGCAATCATCACGTGGACAACTTCATATAAGAGAAGACAAATATCAGCCAGTAACCTAGCAACACGGACAGTGTGCCCTCATACACATACCAAACTTTTCCGCTGTATACCAGGTCTCCCTAGGTGGGGGCATCACGAAGCAACAGATAGCATGGAAATAAATCAGGTGACCCAAACGTTAGAAGTCGTGAAAATGATATAAACTCCCTGGTAGTTGTAGTACTGGCAGCTATTCACTATAAAGGGGCTCTATATGAATGCCAGGGTGAGAAGGTGCCAGGTGAGCACGATGCCCTACACTCCCCGCTACTAATGATGATAGTCACTTCACTTGTATAAGCCGGGTGCACAAAGGCCTTTGTACCAAATACGATAAACCTGACCCCCAACCGGCCAGCGCCAAGTACCCACACACTGCATCATATCGGTGCCCACGTTGCCCAGGCTGGGTGCGGCCTGACCCCGTTGACATACTCACAGACAACACGCTCATCCGGAGCGGAGGCTCCAGCACACACGCCATCTTGGTCATCCTGCCTACAGCCGCAGATTCCACACGGATACTTGTATATACGGCAGATCTTGCTGCTAACACGGGAGCATAGTCATATTACGGGATGGCTTAGAAAATAAACAGATTTTTTTTTAGGTTATACTAATCTTATTTTAAAATGATAGAGATGCGTCAGCTGTGTGGAAAGTGCCGACTGGAAACAAGCGCAGGTTTACGTGAAGTGACAGCTGTTGTGTACATCGCCGCCGCGCACATTCTAGACGTGGGATTATTTACACGGCATCATAACCGGGGTGACACGGCGGGAAGCGGATGGGTATATTGAATTACCTCATGCTGTATAGTTACTACCGGGTATGAATGAGTATCGTGGCTGTGTGCAATATACATGAAACGTCTAGACGACTATGTTATCACTTCTTACAGTTGCAGGTTTGGTTTGCGCTGTTAGTAAATAGGACATTCTGGATTTCCATGCACAGATTATCTTCTGCTGTTTTTGCTGCAGTCTTTTACAGATGGGTATTCAAGTGCCCCCTATAAATAGGCATTCGAGACCTAGTTCACAGTTCTGGCGTGTAGAAATAAATACAAATACAATACCACCGAAAGAGGGGGCACAGACACAGAGTAATGTTCAATATAAAGCAACGTTGCTGAACAATATGAAATCTACTGTGTTTGCGTCCCAGGTAATGACCAAGATAACCTTGGTGCATCGATCAACAACAATGAATCCAACAAAGAAAATGATCGACTGAAGCACAACAAATTAATAGCAAAAAATACAAAATTTTATTAACATGTAACCATGACAAAGATTAAAACTGGAACAGGGGATGAGACACTCAATAGAAAGACATCGAAAACAGTCATGTACTGGATATAGATGTGACATAAATCTATACAAGCTTGTTTATTTATTAGTACAGCAAAATAAGATAGTATACATGCCTATGCAGACCTGTAGCTAATGAAGCCTAATAAATGATGGCAAAAAGAGGGTCAGCAAGGGATAGAATACATGTATGTATGTACTGCCTGGGTTGCCTCTATAAGAGTATATGTGTGGCAATGATTATATGCAGATACCTGAGTCCAATGATTTATCTGTACATGCATGATAGCCTAATATACGCCATGGTGTGTACTACGGGATCAGTGCTACAGGTAACATACAGCAATGTGCATAGACGCACACAGAGGTGCCAGGCCAATATCAAGCAAGAAAGTCAATGATAGCTGTACAACATACCAGTAGACATGATGAGGATGTCTGGACCCGACGCGCGTTTCGGCAACTGCCTTCGTCCGGGGTTAGGGTCAAACTGCTAAAATCTGACTATATATGGAGCGTAGCTCAGGTGTTTGCGATATAAGAAAGGAGGAGGCAGAATCAAATGACAAAAAACGGCGTCTGGTGCGGGGTACCAAGATGGCGCTGCCCCACTTCCGGTCCGCGTCATCAGAGAGGATGTGGGGCGGCGCGGACTAACCACGCCCCCCACACATCCTACTCCGAGTCTAGACAGCGGTCGGAAGAGGCCAGGGCCACTCCCCCCTCGGACATAAACATCTGATCAGGATGTCATGAACACCAGCGCGCAATCCATCAGCGATATGTGCCAGAAGGAAACAAGGAAAAGAATTTGCGATACGAATGGTTTGCAGGGTATTATGTATAGTTAAAAATAAAATTTAGCATCAAACGGCTTCCTATGGTGTGAATTGTGTGATGCGTAACAAGGAGAAGAAGGGAGGGGGAAGGGAAAAGGGGGTTGGTTGTGATGTGAAGCGATGAATGAATGCACCACTGGTAATAGTGAGATGAAAAGATATGATACAAAATATAAATGTGAAAACTTAAAAATAGATTTGTGAATATAAGAGATGATGAATGTGAATGCTAATGAAATTATGAATGAGGTGACAAATGTGAAGTGTGATGCTGGTGAGTTGTGCTAGGAATGTGATGAGACATGGTGAAATCAAGAAAATCCAGGTTAATGTGTGTGTAAAAATACGAAGTGTAGTGGGCGCATGATTATACTATAGAAAACAATGCTGAGTAACACCTAAATACTAAGTCTAGAAAAACCATAATATTGAAGCCACATGTATTGGTACAGAAATACAATACAAACCAATGTCTATACATACAGCAGACAGTATATATATCACTTTAAGTTCTCTATATTTGTGAAGACTGAACATATATAATTGTACCTAATAAATGCTACGAGTAGCACTAAATAAATTAATAAGGAACACATACATAAGAACATGTTATAGTAACGTACAGAAATAACGTATTAAAAGTGATTTATACAAAATAAAGGATCGGAATGATCCATGTAAACTAGAAAAAAATAGTAGATAAGTAATATGTGATACAAATGATCATTTGTATCACATATTACTTATCTACTATTTTTTTCTAGTTTACATGGATCATTCCGATCCTTTATTTTGTATAAATCACTTTTAATACGTTATTTCTGTACGTTACTATAACATGTTCTTATGTATGTGTTCCTTATTAATTTATTTAGTGCTACTCGTAGCATTTATTAGGTACAATTATATATGTTCAGTCTTCACAAATATAGAGAACTTAAAGTGATATATATACTGTCTGCTGTATGTATAGACATTGGTTTGTATTGTATTTCTGTACCAATACATGTGGCTTCAATATTATGGTTTTTCTAGACTTAGTATTTAGGTGTTACTCAGCATTGTTTTCTATAGTATAATCATGCGCCCACTACACTTCGTATTTTTACACACACATTAACCTGGATTTTCTTGATTTCACCATGTCTCATCACATTCCTAGCACAACTCACCAGCATCACACTTCACATTTGTCACCTCATTCATAATTTCATTAGCATTCACATTCATCATCTCTTATATTCACAAATCTATTTTTAAGTTTTCACATTTATATTTTGTATCATATCTTTTCATCTCACTATTACCAGTGGTGCATTCATTCATCGCTTCACATCACAACCAACCCCCTTTTCCCTTCCCCCTCCCTTCTTCTCCTTGTTACGCATCACACAATTCACACCATAGGAAGCCGTTTGATGCTAAATTTTATTTTTAACTATACATAATACCCTGCAAACCATTCGTATCGCAAATTCTTTTCCTTGTTTCCTTCTGGCACATATCGCTGATGGATTGCGCGCTGGTGTTCATGACATCCTGATCAGATGTTTATGTCCGAGGGGGGAGTGGCCCTGGCCTCTTCCGACCGCTGTCTAGACTCGGAGTAGGATGTGTGGGGGGCGTGGTTAGTCCGCGCCGCCCCACATCCTCTCTGATGACGCGGACCGGAAGTGGGGCAGCGCCATCTTGGTACCCCGCACCAGACGCCGTTTTTTGTCATTTGATTCTGCCTCCTCCTTTCTTATATCGCAAACACCTGAGCTACGCTCCATATATAGTCAGATTTTAGCAGTTTGACCCTAACCCCGGACGAAGGCAGTTGCCGAAACGCGCGTCGGGTCCAGACATCCTCATCATGTCTACTGGTATGTTGTACAGCTATCATTGACTTTCTTGCTTGATATTGGCCTGGCACCTCTGTGTGCGTCTATGCACATTGCTGTATGTTACCTGTAGCACTGATCCCGTAGTACACACCATGGCGTATATTAGGCTATCATGCATGTACAGATAAATCATTGGACTCAGGTATCTGCATATAATCATTGCCACACATATACTCTTATAGAGGCAACCCAGGCAGTACATACATACATGTATTCTATCCCTTGCTGACCCTCTTTTTGCCATCATTTATTAGGCTTCATTAGCTACAGGTCTGCATAGGCATGTATACTATCTTATTTTGCTGTACTAATAAATAAACAAGCTTGTATAGATTTATGTCACATCTATATCCAGTACATGACTGTTTTCGATGTCTTTCTATTGAGTGTCTCATCCCCTGTTCCAGTTTTAATCTTTGTCATGGTTACATGTTAATAAAATTTTGTATTTTTTGCTATTAATTTGTTGTGCTTCAGTCGATCATTTTCTTTGTTGGATTCCGTGTAGAAATAAAACCTGAAATATAAAATCCATTCCGCCATACCCATATATGTATGTATGAATGTATGTATGTATGTATGTGTATATGTATGTATGTATGTATGTATGTGTATATGTATGTGTATATGTATGTATGTATGTGTATATGTATGTATGTATGTATGTAGGTGTATATGTATGTATGTGTATATGTATGTATGTGTGTGTGTGTATGTATATATATATGTATATAATGTGGACATCCACCACATTGTCAAAATCCCCCTAGCACTTTACACTCATGACCGCCTTCATGCAATTTTTATCCTGTCGATAGGTCATCAGTATCAAAAACCGCCCTCTTTAAAGGGGTTTTCCACTTTCCAAATACTATTTACATACACATAACAATTGCCTTTTAAACAAGATTTCTATGTATATATACTTACTTTTTTAAAGAACTTGATTTCTCCTGATCGGAACTCCGGTCACGTAACACGGTCCCATTGGAATTTAGGACTTCCGATGACGTCCCGTCTGTTCAGTTCTCTTTTCTTTTTCCGGATGAACGCCTCTTCCGGTCGGCTAATTGAACGGCACGTCATCAATAACGCCTGTTCAGTGTGTTCTCCCAGGATACCAGGCATCATCTGGGTGCATGCGCGGTTGAAAGAATATCTCTTTGAACCACGCATGCTCAGTACAGTGGGTTTGATATGGCCTGCGATCCCGGTTCACAGCATGCTGGGTGAGAACCAGTTCATGCTGGGAGCAGAGCCAGAAAGTGCTGCAGTACTCCTTGTGGACTCGCTGGTGTGATTATTGTATGAGAATTCAGCCCACGGGAGCAACTGCACCCAGTCATCATGCTGCTTGGAGATGAAGTGGCGTAGGTAGTTCTCCAAGATCTGATTGATCCTCTCGACCTGACGATTGGACTGAGGATGGTAGGCAGAGGAAAAGTCCAACTTTACACCTAGGAGTCCGCAGAGGGCTCTCCAGAACTTCGAGGTGAACTGAACCCCCCGATCAGACACAATAACGCTACGGCAAGCTGTGCAGGCGGAAGATATGTTGGATGAAAAGCTTGGCCAGTTGAGCAGAAGGAAGACGGGTCAGAGGAACTAAATGGGCCATCTTCGAAAATCGATCCATCACCACCCAGACAGTACTGCATCCAGCAGAGAGAGGCAGGTCAGTGATAAAGTCCATAGCTATATGCTGCCAGGGAGAATCGGGCAAAGGCAATGGCTGGAGCAGGCCAGCAGGTCTGGAGTGAGCGACCTTGCTAGCTGCACACACTGAGCAGGAAGAAACAAAGTCCATAATGTCCTTGGGCAGCGTGGGCCACCAGGAATGAGGGGCAAGCAGATCTCGGGTCTTACGGGTCCCCGCGTGACCTGCCAGTCTAGAGGAGTGTCCCCAGCGGAGGATTCTCCTTCTGTCAGCCAGGCACACAAAAGTCCTCCCTGGAGGAATGTCCCCAACTTGCAGGGTATTGACAGAGACAATGCAAGACAGATCAATAATGTTCTGTGGAATTTCCATGGTGTCTTCTGTCTCGAAAGACCTGGATGAGGCATCGGCCCTCACATTTTTGTCAGCCAGTCGAAAATGGAGCTCAAATTGGAACCTGGTAAAGAACAGCGACCACCTGGCCTGACGAGGATTCAGCCATTGGGCCATCTGGAGATAGGTGAGATTCTTGTGGTCCGTAAAAATTAGGATTGGATGAGCTGCACCCTCTAGTAGATGTCTCCACTCCTCCAGAGCCAATTTGATGGCCAGTAACTCCCGATCCCCAATCGAGTAGTTGCGTTCTGTGGAAGAGAAGAGCTTAGAGAAATATCCACATACCATTGACTTGCCCTTGGAACCTCTCTGGAACAGGAGTGCACCAGTCCCGACAGAGGAGGCGTCCACCTCCAACGAGAACTGTAGAGAAACATCTGGATGATGGAGGATAGAGGCTGACGTGAAGGCACTCTTCAGGCTATTGAATGCGGACTCTGCCTCAGGAGTCCACACCTTGGCGTTCATGCCCTTCTTGGTTAGAGATAGGAGATGTCAGTGAGAAGTTTGGGATGAACTGTCTGTAAATATTGGCGAATCCCAAACACTGTATGGCCCTCAAGCCTTGAGGGCATGGCCATTCCAAGATGGACTTTACCTTTTCAGGATCCATCTCAAGACCTCCATTCGAGACGCTGTAGCTCAGGAAGGGTAGAGCATCTCTCTCAAACAGGCACTTCTCCAACTTAGCGTACAGACAATTCTCCCTTAACTGCAGCAAAACTTGACGGACATGTCTCTGTTGAGTCATAGGATCTGGAAAAAAAATCAAGATGTCATCAAGATAGACTACTACACAAACATAGAGGAGGTCACGGAATATGTCATTAACGTACTCCTGGAAGACCACAGGAGCATTACACAGGCCGAAGGGCATTACTAGATATTCATAGTGTCCATTACGGGTGTTAAATGCAGTCTTCCATTCGTCACCCAGGCGAAACCGGATTAAGTTGTAAGCCTCACCACGATCTAGTTTGGAAAAAATCTTGGCACCATGTATACGATCAAATAGTTTTGAGATCAATGGCAACGGATACTTATTTTTCACCGTGATCTGGTTGAGACCCCGGTAGTCGATACAGGTGCACAGAGAACCATCCTTTTTCTTGACGAAGAAGAACCCGGCTCTTGCCGGGGAGGAAGATCTCCGTATGAAGCCCCGCTCCAAGTTCTCTTTAACATAGGCGGACATGGACAGAGACTCTGGTAAGGAGAGAGGCTATACCCTACCACGGGGAAGGGATGCAGCAGGAATCAGCTCGATAGGACAGTCATACGCCCGGTGTGGGGCAGCGTCTCCGCCTCCCTCTTGCTGAAGACGTCCGAAATTGCAGCATAATGACCAGACAATTCTGCCAATGACTGAGGCAGAGGACCGAACGAATCTGTCCCAGGCAACGGTTGTGAAGGAATAAAAGCAAAAGCAGAAAAACGGGTGTCTTCTATGCGCTACTGATCGGAGTAGTCATCCATACAATCCAATTTCCTCAAGGATAGGATAGTGATCGGTGGTAAAAAGGTTTATTGGATATAAAACACGACTGTTTAGCAGTGAACAGTTTCGAAACCGGACCGGTTTCTTCCTCAGGTAGCATACAAATACGTAACTGGGTGGGATGTCTGTTAAATAACCGAATGAAAGGTCAGTTGAGGGCGAGAACTACCGGGTCGGGTACACAGATTAAACAGAAATACGTATCAAATAATGCATATAGTTGCAAAAACGATTAAAATTGAAGTAAAAAAGTATATATGTGTGTATATAAGTTAAAAACATAATTAATTTCCATATATTATAAACGGAACATATCTAACAATTACATAAAACTCTAATTAAACAGAATAAAGCTTATACATATATACATGCGATTGAATATATACATATATATATATATATATATATATATATATCGTGGAAAAATTATTATTGTTTAAAAAATGATTAAAAAAAGTTTTTGTTTAAAAAGGAGATTTGTTTAAAAAGAGATTTTAAAAATGAGCGAAAACTACCATAGCATTCCTAATTTTTTAAATCTCTTTTTAAACAAATCTCCTTTTTAAACAAAAACTTTTTTTAATCATTTTTTAAACAATAATAATTTTTCCACGATATATATATATATGTATATATTCAATCGCATGTATATATGTATAAGCTTTATTCTGTTTAATTAGAGTTTTATGTAATTGTTAGATATGTTCCGTTTATAATATATGGAAATGAATTATGTTTTTAACTTATATACACACATATATACTTTTTTACTTCAATTTTAATCGTTTTTGCAACTATATGCATTATTTGATACGTATTTCTGTTTAATCTGTGTACCCGACCCGGTAGTTCTCGCCCTCAACTGACCTTTCATTCGGTTATTTAACCGACACCCCACCCAGTTACGTACTTGTATGCTACCTGAGGAAGAAACCGGTCCGGTTTCGAAACTGTTCACTGCTAAACAGTCGTGTTTTATATCCAATAAACCTTTTTACCACCGATCACTATCCTATCCTTGAGGAAATTGGATTGTATGGATGACTACTCCGATCAGTAGCGCATAGAAGACACCCGTTTTTCTGCTTTTGCTTTTATTCCTTCACATTCACATTGAGACTTCATAGTTCAAGTTCTCAAACCGGGTCCTATGCTGCAACTCGATCCTGATACCTATATCGTGGAGGCTACCTATTTTGGGAATCTGCTACACTGGATGTTATGCTCCCAGCATAACCGCACCAGGTGAGCACTATCAGTACCTTGTTCACACGTGTGCAAATCACAGTGTCATGCACTATTGTGCGCTTTGTGTTTTTTCTATCTCCCTTCAGGCAACGGTTGTGACACTCGGGGCCCCACTGGAGAACCTCTCCAGAGTTCCAGTCCAGGACTGGGGCATGTAATCGGAGCAAAGGCAGGCCCAGCAGCACGGGGTTAACGGCCTTGGACAAGACAAAAAAACGATAACAGCTCGGAGTGGAGAGCTCCCACTTGGAGCCTCAGCGGCTTGGTCACAGCTATAACTCGGTCTGGCAGAGGTAGTCCATTTTCCGAAGCAACCGTCAACGATCTCTCCAGAGAGGTAGTGGGTAATTGAAGAAGATCCACCAGGTCCCTACAAATTAAATTAGCAGCGGATCCAGAGTCCAGATACGCAGAGACCCGATGCGTTTTCTCGCCGGACACTATGGTCACGGGTATGGACAATTTAGACAGAAGTCCTTTTTTACCCAAGGTTCTCTCTCCTAGCAACCCTAGACTTTGGGACTTTTGGGGACACAGACGCACAAGATGGCCCGAAGTGCGTCTGCGTTGTTTCTCCTGGGTGGATAGCTTACACTGGTCTATCCTCATAGACTCCTTAGGAGGATCGGCAACTGAGGACAGCAGAGGTTGCTGCAAGGGTGGGACCGGACTAGGAAGGCCTCCCTCCCGACGAGCTTCTTGGAGCCGTTCTCGGATCCTGATATCAATCCGGGCAGACAGAAGGATGAGGTCATCTAGGGTAGACGGTAGATCTCGACTGGCAAGTTCGTCCTTAATCTTAGGAGGCAGTCCCTGCCAGAATGTAGCTACCAGGGCCTCATTGTTCCACAACAGTTCTCCCACCAGGGTGCGGAAGTGGATGGTGTACTAAGGAAGCCGCTGCAGATGAGACTCGTCCAGGCTCCTCAAACACCATGCGAAAAATCCGGAGGAAGCCCTGGAAGTCACGGGTCTCTGGTCCTTGTCTCTCCCAGATAGGATTCGCCCATGCAAGAGGCTTGCCAGTGAGGAGAGAGATGATGAAAGCGACCCTTGCGCCATCAGACGAAAATGCCCTTGCATACAGGCTGAAGTGGATCTGGCACTGGTTCAAAAATCCACGACAGGTACCTGCATCTCCATCATAGCGGTCAGGAAGTGGCAAAGAAAAATGGGGATCAACACTGCCAGGAGGTGTAGTAGGAGGAACGGCAGCTTGTGCCTCCTGCCGACGTGCGAGAATGTTCAAGGCCTGGAGGAGTTGGTCCTGTCGAGACTGGAGGTCCAGCATATCCGCCCGCATCTCTTGTGATGTCATTTTGGTCTTGGATCGACCAGCGGGGTCCATGGCCTGAGCGTACTGTCACGTTGGGTTCGTGGACCCACTGGGCCTTACTGCCTTGGTGGTATGGCAGCTGGCCAACAAGGCGCAGGTAACAGTCTATAGTTCGTATGGGGTACCTGTGGCAGCTCGGACAGTAGCAAGGCAGGCTCGGCTGGGACTAGGCAGCAGGCAGACGTCAGGCGTGGTGTAGCAGGACAGGCGTGGTATGCAGCACAGCACGACTACAGCTCAGCACAGCACTTGACCAGGATAGTACGAGATACAGGTACGGGAAACACTGGGAACTGGAAGACACTAGGAGACCATTTTCATAGACAAACGTTGGGTACGACAACAATGCTCAGGCATGGGAGGAAGGGGCTGGGCCCTTCTTATAGCCCAGGGTGCTCTGGGAGCAATGAGCCCAATCTCCCACCTGCGTGTGCTTTGGCTTCTTAAGTCTGGACTGAGCTCGCAAACGCACCCTGGTGGTCAGTGTGGAACAGGACGGCGTATGTGCAGACATCTCTGGAGAGAAGGGCTTTGACTGGATGGAAGGAGTTCATAGTCAGCGACCACGGACATTACATGTGCATACACCTGGGACATTTTGTCTCGTTAACACATCAGCTTCCAAAGTCTAAATATATTATAATTGCATTAAAGGGGTTTTCCGGTTCTATTAAATAAAGCATAAAGGGTTTTTCCCATAATCGATATTTATCACCTATGCACAGGATTGGTGATAAATATCTGATCGGTGGGGGTCCGACCACTGGGACCCCCACTGATCACGAGAACGGCTTACCTTGCTGTTCCTGGAAGCCCCATAGGATTGGAGAGGTAACGTGCATCCTCAGCCACTGCTCCATTCATTTTTATGGGGCTCCCAAAAATGACAAGGTTAGCCCATTTTCGTGCTCAGTGGTGGTCACAGTGGTTGGATAATAAATATTGATTATGGGAAAACCCCTTTAATCACTGCAAAATAAAAAGTTCAGCAAATTTACAATATACTTTGTATTTCAATTCCTCACCATTGTCGAGATACAGTATGTTTTCTTGTTATTTAGATCTAGAGGCAGCAAACCTACTATACCCAGTCCTGCTCTCAGTGGATTATATCCAGTCTAGACAATGTTCTGTGAGCGAAACAGCCTGGAGTCCAGACGCTTAGGCTTCGTGTAAACGGCCGTAGATGTAATCCGTAATTACGGAGGAAATTACGAACCCATTCATTTCTATTGACCACAGACATCTTTCAGTATATGTACAGATGTGTGTCCATGCCATAGAAATGATCCGCAAAATATAGAACATGTCCTATTCTTGTCCGCAATTGCGGCACAGACTCACCCATTGTAGTCTATGAGCGCTTCCGCAATTACGGATGGCTACGGGTGTGTATCTGTAGCCGTCGGATCCGTATTTGAAGACAGTAAACACCGTTGTGGCCGTGTGCACGAGGCCTTGTATTGTAGCAAACTACTGGACAGATTTGTGCAGCTGCTGCTGATGTATTTTGAACCATTTTTTATAAGAAAATTAGGACTGTCAACATCTCCTTTTTTTTTTCACTCCGTATGGAGCAATGTCAAACTAAAACAGAAAAAATGTAATTACGTTGAATTAGGAAAAAGCTTGATTTTTGGGTTTGTTGACTTCACAGCAAAAGTTAAAGAAAGGTGGAGCTTCAATTTAAAGAGAACAATCCCATTTTATATTGATAAGAAAACATTAGCTCCTGGTAGCATCCCAAGGGAAAAACATCTGGACTTTTTGGTGCTGGATTCAAACATTTACCTCCTTATGTCAGATCTGTAAGCGCCTCTACACTCCCGCTCACTGCTCTAACATCGCAGGACACGGCCAAACAACAGGTCTGTTTATTTCTTGCACAAACTTCTATTATGTTTGTGTGGATCAGGGTTGGAGCTGTTGTCTGTGTATCACACGGGAATATAAAATAAAGTTATTCAAAGACTTATTGTCTAGTTGCCAAGAAGATATTTGAAAAAGTCAAGTGCACCTCCTAGTGGACGAAATGAAAATATGCTAGATTTAGTTTTTTGCCACATAGCCTGGTTTATGCCATTTATTCTAACTCATAAACTAGCTTCCTGGGTGTTTGATGATATAAATGTACAAGAGTGGCACTGTTTCAAGAAAGACCCTTTTTTCGAATCTGAGAGAATTCATTTAAAAAAAGACCTGCCAGTATGTTATAGAAGTTGAATTTGTTCACTGACCTGAACAATCTCCCTTATTCCAGTGCTGTTTTTCTTTTTTTCCTGGACCCCCCATTCCAGAGATATGGCCCACTGTTGTGTTGGCTCCCTATATGCTAATTTGTTGTATTTAGCCAACAGGGAGGAGCTAGCTTCCCTGCCTTTGATGCTGACCAATGTTCACGAGGCATCTTGTGGGTAGTTCACGCCCTGTTGGCTAACTACAGAAAATTAGCATATAGGGAACCAACATAATAGTCAGGATGTCCGTTGTTTTACTGGGAACAATAATGCAGCATGCTGCGCTATTGTCTCCGGTATTTTTGGCTGGATCTGTGACTGAGGCCCCTAATGGATCCTCCGCGCAGATGTGAACCAGGCCTGGTTCACATCTGAGTCAGTATTTCCGTTCTGCTCCGGTAGTGGAGCAGAACAACAAAAATACCAGAACCGCCGCTGCTGTTGTGCAACGGACACTATCGGCGCCCGACAGAACCCATTGACTCCGATCCATGGGTTCTGGTCGGGGTGCCAGTGGTTTTACCGGAAACAATATTGTTTCCAGCATTTTTGCCAGGATCTGTGACGGAGGCCCCTAACGGAGCCTCCAATGCAGATGTGAGCCGGGCCTAAAGCGAATGACATATTTTGTACTTTACATGTAATGAATTAACATACAGTAGGAAAAAAAATTGCAGAATGCATACAATCCACTGCAGATATTTTCCACTGCAAGTGAATGGGATTTAGTATGACCCCATTCACATGCATTGTACTGCACCTTTTTTTTTTCTACACGTATTCCACAACAAATAAAGTATATGTGAACTCAGCCTTATGTTTTAGTTGTCTGGTTAACTTTTACAGAATATAATAATTTTTATTAAATAGGCTGTCCTGTTTAGGGCATTTAAAGGGATATTCCCATCTTAAGAATTTATGTTTTATCCACAGAATATGCCATAAATGCCCGATAGGTGAATGTCGCAGATATGGAACCCACACCTATCAGAAGAACAGGGTTTCGGTGACCCAGGTTCGTTGATCGCTGGCCGCAGCAGTCTCCACAGGTTTCAATGGAGAGGTGACCGTGCTTGTGCTCGACTCTCTCCATTAAAGTCTATTGGAGTTACAGAAAGAGCAGAGCAAAGACTTTAATTGACCTCTCCATTAAAAAGTGTATGGAGAATGCAGCCGCTTAAAAAAAACCTGTAATCTGATTGGTTGCTACATCCTGCATGAGTTCAATGCGTGTGTTACTGAGTGCCCAGTGTAGATGTCTGGATCTAAAGTGCACAATACTCAAATATTTAGAAGCAGCCAGATCTTATAGCATTAAACATGATGAGTACTGTACTTTATTAAACTTCTAGGTTGCCGGTTAGTAACAGGCAGAATTCACTCCTGCTCTGTATTCTGCACTCAGTGGGGAACATTTACTACTATTTCTGCGTCTAGAATGTGTCGTAAAATGTGCCAAATTTTGTTGCATTTGATTTTAGACTATTTTCAGAACAGATGTTTGCACCACAATAGAAACTTTCTAAAGTGTCTAGAAAAGGGGCCGTGGCTGAGTTGGGAAGGAGGTGTGACTTAAAATGCGCCAAAGTGCTCCAAATGAAACTAAGCCAACCCAGAGTTGATATAAGGAAGAGAAAGTTTCTAGCATGATGCGCCAAATTTATCATACAGCAGGCTCCACTGTGATAAATTAGGCGCATCTTCAGACTGCCTGGGGTACGTTTATACTGTCTAAATCTTAGGCTTTTTAGTAAATCTGCCCCAGTGTCTTAGTTTCTATGAACTATGAGCTCTCCTTGTCTTGTCTGTGTTAGGCCCCATGCACACGACCATACCCATAATCACGGTCCATGATTACAGGCACGACCGGCCACGGACAGTCATCCGCATTTGTGGATTGTGCTCCCATCATAAAGTATGGTAGCACAGTCCGTGGAAAAAAAAAATAGGACATGTCCTATTTTTTACAGAAGGTTTCTACGGCCTGGACACCTTCCCATAAATATACGGGAAGGTGTCCGTCGGCCAAAGAAATTAATGGGTCCGTAATTACGGACAAAATCTACGGTCGTCTGCATGGGGACTTAGGCCCCATGCACACGACCATATTTTTCATCTGTAATTACAGACCCATTCATTTCTATAGGCTATGGACACCTTTCCGTATTTTTTACGGATGGGTGTCAGTTCCGTAAAATATAGAACATGTTCTATTCTTGTCCTTAATTACGGCACGGACTCCCCATAGAAGTCTATGGGCACTTCCGTAATTACGGACAGCTACAGAAGTTAACCAGTAGCGGTCTGTATTTATGGAAGCTTTGCTAGGCGACGCCAGGTTTTCAGATGTTGCATATCATTTGTGGTTTTCTTCTTTTCGCGGAATCCGTAAATACGGATGCATTACAGATGCACTACGGACCGTATTTACGGATGCGGTTCCGTATATGCGGATGATTTACAGACCGTATTTACGGATGGATGAAATCTACGGTCGTGTGCATGGTTCCTTAATGAGCAGAGTGTATCTGAAACCAAGGAGGCAGCTTGGCCAATCAAATTTACAAAGACTCAGGCCTCATGCACACGGCTGTGCCCGTAATCACGGCGATTGCGGGCACGGACAGCCATCTGGATTTGTGGGTCGTGCTCCCATACAAAGTATGGGAGCATGGCCCGTAAAAAGCAAAAGAACGGCCATGTCCTATCTTTTGCGGTACACTTCTACGGCCCGGACACCTTCCCGTAAATATACAGGCCAGAGCCGGAGCGGCTTAACTGTGCGGGTCCGGGAGTTGGACCCCCACAGATCATGATTTGTCTAGTAGTGGACAACCCCTTTAATCCTGTTGTCTGCTTGGGTACACCTTCAAACAACGCTGTAACATACAGTCACTGGCTGGCCATCATACGACTGCTGTATCAGGCTCGTAAATGGGGTTGTATTTGGCTGGTGGCTTTACTTTTGACTCCATTGTAGAATAGTTGATATGTGCTTTATTGTGCAGATAATATCAGAAGAGACATATGTTTGTAGAAGAATGATTTTGGTATGTCAATTTAGGTCATTACATTCTGAATAATATATGTTATGGGATTTTCCCACTCAGGGGTATTATGGGCTCCTCAATACCAGGAAACGTTTATGTGAGAAATACCTGTATATTTGACTCATGTGAAACTGAAGTATGTTTCTGGATTATATTTCTGATGAATACTCACGCAAGAACTTTCCACCCAGACAGTAAAGGTTGGGGAGAGAGGGAATTTGGTTTATTTTATATTTAAAAAAATAAAATAAAAAAATAATAAAAACTATCCCAGCAATTCCTCTTAATCTCATCTGATCCTATTTGGTCTCGTATTGCAATTAAAATTGTGAAATGTATAAAGAGTTCTTACATATTTGTTCCAGGAGTTCAGCCATTTACCCCTTCCTTCTCCTCAATATCTGGAGTCTGGCTGTAAGACAACTGGCTGCATCAGGAGCCTCCCAGCTCTGCCCTGTCTGCAGTAGAACACACAAATCGTTGAGCCTCACCCCTCAGCAAAAATAAAGTTAAGGCGGTCAGCAGGAAATTAACCCCTGTATTCTTTGCAGGATTTTTACAAGACTGTTTCAGGAACATACAGAAAATTCTGCAGACTGGCAAACAGCAAGGGCACGATAACCTCCTGTTTATTTTTATCATTCACTTCGAAGTTCAGGGTTTCTTTAACATAGAATAAGTACTATCAAAAGTCACAAAAGCAAAACACACTTCTGATTTACTTTGCTTTAATGTTACATTAAAAATCAATATTTTAGGATTCAAGTAAAACATTATCTGAAGGTGCAAATACAAAAGTTATGTTCAGAGCATGTTCTATCACTGTTGTTGTTCTCCTTCCAATGAGAGAATATTGTACGCTCGGGTTGGGGGAGGGGAGCTGAAAAATCTGTGTTTTCAGGATAAATATGAATGGATGGAAGGTAAAGTGCAAGAGGTCCACAGTGTTTTGTTCTTCCGCAGAGGAGGGGATGCCTATCACATCAAAGTAACAGAACAGCCATATTGGGATGAGAAGTGCTGAGATGCATTAAGTCTTCTGATTGGCTGAGGCCAATAATACACAGCTTAAAGGTTTTTTCTTTTAACTGTACATGTCATAGCTGCTTCGAAACCTCTTAAGTGCTGAATAGTCTTTTAGCTATAACTGTCCAGGTTCAGCTACATGCAGATCACAAATGATTTTCTTTAAGTGCTTGTAGAATATTGCTTCCGACATGTATTCTTGATGCAGACAACAAAGCTGGGGTTGAACTGGTCTGTGTGTTCTAAAGACTTCAGATTGTGACAGCAGGTTATTAACAGTCAACTGGACATGCTTAAAGAAAAGCATACAGCGCATCATACTGTCAATCATCCAGCATGGGAAGTGACTACAACAGCAAACTGGCACCGTTTTCTAGAGTTTTTGCGTTTTGAGAATGGAGTGGATTTCTTTTTTTTTACCTTTTTTGTGGTTTCTTACTTTTAACACTATGATAAAAAGAAAAGAAAAAAAAAAATAAGAGCCAAACAAATTCCCACCAGCTGTAGAGAAACAGAGGCAGCTTCCTAGACTGTGTTCAGAATTTGTGTAGAAAATGTATACTGAAGAGGCTTGTTCTGTTTTTTTCTTGAGATCAATTGCTACAACATCCACTTCTAGGCTGCTGGTCTGATCCCTGGAGATTTACACCTCTGTTGCGGGCAGCATGAGTTGGGTTTTGGGCATCTGACTTGGGCATTTTCTTTGCTGCATGGAGAGAAAACAAAGCATATGTCAAACTAAATTCTCTAGTATTGTTTTTTTTCCCCTTACATTTTCTCAATGTAAATCGTAATGATTGTCCGTATACATCAATCCTTTGTTAACAATGGAAACCCAGTCAAAATTATCTTCTAATTGGTTACAGGTCTTCACATCAATGATCTTCATTACTGATTTCCAGAAGGAAATGGCTCTATAGAGTGGTCAAACCAATTTGGCTTTAGAAATGTTCATAGATTTTTGTTACTGGAAATTTAACCCAACACTGTAAGGGCTCCGGCACAATGTTCTGTTCCCCTGCGGTTCCATATTAAATTCCTGTGGGCACCCTGTGTGCCGTCGTATGGTGGCTCCAGGAGCCACTGTATTCTCCCCTAGGAACAATGCATCAAGGAACAATACCGCCGTAATATGACGTGATGGAGAAAGCTACACTTTTCTCTCACCGATTCTGTATGAATCTGTATGGAGCCATAGCAGGCTAAAGGCACTTTAAGGATCCATACAATATGGATCTGTAATAAGGCAATACATATGAGGCCTAAGAAAAGAAGAATTGATTTGCATGGCAGTTTGCTTAAAATGTTATCAGGTGTGCTTAGAATGATGTCCAGTAACAGAAATCGCTGAGCAGTGTCAAAGAAGGTTTGATCTCTCTATTGAACTTTTTCATCCTGAAATTCAGTGGTAATCCATCCTGGAAGCGATGGTCCAAAATTTACAGACTCCATCGATCTTCTCAATTGTATCTATGACATATCAGAAGATCATGTTAACTGGATTTCCCCTTTATGGAGTAGCGGTCATCATAATAGGTCCCCTTTATATTGTGGCATCTGTGAGACGCACATACTTATCAGCTCCTCAAATTGTTAAGGGGTCATTGACATATGTGACATGGTACTTTCCGATCTTTTAAAGTTGAGTGGCAACACTAGCTGAACACAGCGGATTGTCGTTGATTAGAAAAGCCAGACCCGCACTGGCTTAGTTTTAGTTTTGACAACTCCTTTACATCGTAACTTAGAATATCACGATTATTCGGGATCGGATTTATTTGTAAGGCTTATTGACTACCTGAAGAAATGAACAACCGGAGCCTATGCTGTATATGTGGATATGTATCTATTTTATACTTGCCACCATGTATTAGGCGGTTATTTTTGTGGGGTATTGTCACTACTTCACAATGCATTGAAACCACTTGTTATATCGTAGGGCTACACCCATTACATTGCTGAATGAACATCTAATATCTCATGTACTGTAAACTACACAGAACTTTTTCATTTCTTAATGCATCATTTGAAATTGGATTAAAATATGCGGAGACTTTTCACTTTCTATAGAAACACACTTGACATACCGATTGCTAGAAACAACTCGTTTACATTCATTGCAGTTTTTGCTGAAGTTTCCATGAATAATAGTCCGGTGTCTTCTGCATACGCCTGAGCTTCCTGCGGGAAGATCATTACAGGGTTTTTTATAGTGGGAGATTAAATAAGAACCAAAGCATCTCAAGTGCAGCAACAAAACAACACTATGTGCATTCACTGGGCTGGCTGAACAAATATCTATGAAATTATTACTGAAATAAAATGTATTTACTTTTCATTTCTCTCTGGATAACAGGAATCAGACATAAAATACCAGTGATGTACTTTAAAAATGTGATCTGTGCTCTCTACGCCTCCACTACAGAGAAACCTTGAATGAGACATTAAAGAGGCTCTGTCACCAGATTATAAGTGCCCTATCTCCTACATAATGTGATCGGCGCTGTAATGTAGATAACAACAGTGGGTTTTATTTTGAAAAACAATCATTTTTGAGCAAGTTATGAGCAATTTTAGATTTATGCTAATCAGTTTCTTAATAGACAACTGGGTGTTTTTTTTTTACTTTTTACCAACTGGGCGTTGTGAAGAGAAGTGTATGACGCTGACCAATCAGTGACCAATCAGCATCATACAATTAGCATTGCTCCAGCCCAGTTTCTTTCACTGTACACACATTACAGCGCCAATCAGATTATGTAGGAGAGATAGGGCACTTATAATGTGGTGACAGAGCCTCTTTAAAGAGGCTCTGTCACCATATTATAAGTGGCCTATATTGTACATGATGTGATTACAGCAGTGTTTTTTATTTAGAAAAACGATCATTTTTGACGGAGTTATGACCTAGTTTAGCTTTATGCTAATGAGTTTCTTAATGAACAACTGGGCGTGTTTTACATTTTGGCCAAGTGGGCGTTGTACAGAGGAGTGTAACCAATCAGAATCATACACTTCTCCCCATTCATTCCCGTTTGAAATGACAGTTTACACCGTAATCTCGCAAGATTACGCTTGCCTTGCTGTAAATATCACAGAGACGCTACAGAAGTGGTCAGGATTCTGAATACACATCACATCCCGGCTGGAGGTAATGTATATTCATTGTGAGGACACTGCAGTAACGTTATAGTGTGTTTATGTGGCTGCACATAGCTATATTGCTATCTGCTGTGTAAATGAATGGGGAGAAGTGAAGTGTATGACGCCGATTGGTCACTGATTGGTCAGCGTCATACACTCCTCTCCACAACACCCACTTGGCCAAAAAGTAAAACACGCCCAGTTGTTCATTAAGAAACTCATTAGCATAAAGCCAATATAGGTCATAACTGTCAAAAATTATAGTTTTTCTAAATAAAAAACACTGCTAATCTACATTACAGCGCCGATCACATCATGTACAATATAAGGAATTTATAATCTGGTGACAGAGCCTCTTTAAGTACAATTCCTTTATAGTCAAATATAATGCAGAGACGCTATAGCCGCTTCAAATTCCTTATAGCAGAGGAAGACAAAACCCAGTCGCCTAGGGGCTAGAAAGTCAGTACTGGCGACCTGGTTTTGCTTTCTGCATTTGCTTCCAGGGCACAGGGCTTGCTGTGACTACTGGGGAGATGGGGACATCTGTACCTACTGAGTAAATGGTGCGGCAATAAGGCACACTACTATAAAACCATGACAAAGCTCAGGGTAAATACACAGACTTCACTGCTAAGAACTGTCAAATTACATAGACAGGTTAAGCCGTCGCTGTGTGAATTTGTGGTATATACTTCCTTCAAAGGAACACTATGGGCAGAACTAATACACGGTTATGACTAATGCAGGGCCTGAGGGGTAGGTGCATGACAAAGAAATTCTCTCATTGGTGTTCTTTGACTTTGTGTGTCATGCACCGCCCACTCAGGACCTGTACTAGGCATAACACAGTCTATCAGTTTTGCCCAGAGCGTTCCTTTAATGCCTTCATTGGTTTCTCAGTTATTCTGACAAAGCAGCATACCTCCAATTCTACCATCCTCTTCTCCGATAAGTCTGATTTATTACCAGCCAACGCAATCACAATGTTAGGGCTGGCTTGTCGCTGTAATTCTTTAACCCATGCTTTTGCTCGGTCGAAGGTTTCCTAGATCAAGAAATAAAGAGAAAACATATGAGAAGTGATGTAAGAGATATTTATAGCAGCAAGTTTAATGTCATTTATTCTGCCACCATCTTCAAAATATCACGGTGGTAAACATTTACTATTCTAATAGTTTTTGGCTTCATTCACATCTGCACCAGGGTTCCGTTCTGTCGGAGCTTCCCGTCAGAACGAAACCCTAACTGAAAAACGGAAACAATAGGTTTCCGTTTGCATCACCATTGATTTCAATGGTGACTGATCCGGTGCAAATGGTTTCCATTTGTCTCAGTTGTGCAATGGTTCCGTCATTTTCACGGAATCAATACCGTATTAGACTACGCCATTCATTTAATCAAAACGACGGAACCCTTGCACAACGGAGACAAACTGAAAGCATTTGCACCGGATCCGTCACCATCTAAATCAATGGTGAAACCTATGGTTTCCGTTTGTTTCAGTCAGGGTTCCGTTCTGACGGGAAGCTCCGACGGAACGTCAGAACGGAACCCTGACGCGGATCTGAACGAAGCCGTTAAGGAGGATGTTCTCAAGCGTAATGTTCTTTATTCAACTATAAAGTAAACAATAAGGACAAAATATTACTTTGATATTTTGCTTCCTTATTAGCTAGATAAAAATTTGGACTTCAACCCAAGGAATGCAAAGAACCACGAACACTGAAGTACAATTTACCATGATTTAATGAAGTGTCCTAAAGCTCAACTCCCGAGGTGGTTACCAACAATGTCTTGACACACCTAAAGACGTGCACATGTCTTGCCATGAATTGAATACAGCAGTTGCATTACCAGTAAGCATATAAACTTCCTACAGCAAAGTCAATAAAAGTTTGTTTGAACTTTTCAACTGACTAAATGTTTATTTTTCCATTTTTTTTATTTTCATTGTATATATTTTTTTTAATTACATTTTCTTTATAAGGGCAGCCAACTCGCATGAGCTGCTTGCTCTGAACCGTTCATGAGATTTTGCTTTACAGCAGCCACATGGGGAAGAAATCTCAGTGTTAGAATAGGACTCGTTGACTTCTATGGGAGTGTGTTGTGGGCATGCTCTGTGACGTGCTGAGATCACTGTGCAGAGAGGAGCAGAAGCGGCGTTGCCCCCGTTGTATAACGCCAATAGTGTGACCCTGTGTTATATGCTGCAATCTTAAAAACAGCCCTATGATGACTGCTGAAAAGTGATTCATACGAAATAGGGAGCGTCAGCCCATTGTGAGGGCTCAGCAGCTTGTATAAAAACTGAAATATTTTTTTATTATATTATAGTTACATGGGAAAAAAATAAAATAAAAAAAAACTTCAAAAAAAGAAAAATGTTTAATAAACAAAAACAGGTCTTCTCATAACACATTCCTTTTAACCCCTTAATGACCAGGCCTGAAAAGGCTTTAATGACCAGCTAATTTTTAGTTTTTTCCTCTCTGCATTTCAGCAGTCATAACTCTTATTTTCTCATTGACGTGGCTGCACGAGGCCTTGTTTTATATGAGAGAAATGTTATCCTTTTCATAGACGTTCTATTGAGCCCGTACACCACTTGCCCAGCTTTCCGATGAGACGATGAGAGCTTCTGCCATTTCATTTTAGCTATCGGTGGGGGTCTCCGTGCTTGGACCCCCACCGATCAAAACTTCTGACATGTCACATGACGTCAAAAGTTTTTAAAAGTTTAGTTACCCTTCAAGAAAACCGTGAAGTGGGGCGGGCCTGGGAAGGAGAGTACATTTTTCTTTAATAAGAGTACAAAGTTTCCTACATTCGCTTGTACTATTGATTTATGGAAAGTTGTTTTATGATTGGAGCATTGCTTTAAAGTTAGAGGTTCAATAATATGAAGAAATTCACTGCCGTTATATTTTTTATGTAACCATCTAATGCATCTTTGACAAAACATTTTTTTGTTTTCTACATTTTTAAGGATTTCTTATACTTCTTTTATACTAGGAAAACGCACTTATATCTATGAGTTCATGATAGATTTTTTTTGCTGCTAAACATATCAGGTGGCTTATCTTATAGATTCCATCAATACAACGGAACCCCGTCACAACGGTGACAAACGGAAACCTTTAGCAACGTTTTTGTCACCATTGAGATCAATGGTGAGGGAAACGAAAGCTAAGGTTTCAGTTTGCCTTTCCATTGAGGGGTTAACCCGACGGAAACCTCCGACAGAAACCCCTCAACGGAAGGGCAACACCAATGTGAACACGCCCTTAATTAACAAAAATAACTATATTCTAATCGTATTATTGGGCCCAGTTACTTGTTGTATCAAAATCTCCACTTCTTCACAAAACATTTTGTTTGCAGAACATTGTCACAAACAATGACCTCCTATTAATTATTTTGCCTGAATATGGACTATCAAAACCAACACTATTAACCCCTACCCGCACCAGGACGTAACTGTACGTCGTTGCGGGAAGTTACTTCCCGCACGAGGACGTACAGTTACTGAGTTAATCCCAGTGCACACTGTCGGCGACAGTGTGCACCGGGAACCAGGAGGTCAGCTGTCGCCGACAGCTGACACTCCCCTCTTGCCGGCCAGCGGTCCTTTGCCGCTGATTTCGGCGCATTAACCCCTTAAATTCGGCGATCGGGTGCAATCGCCGAATTTTAGGGGTTTCTAACATATCGGCAGACCCCCGTCCGAAATCGCGGGGTCTGCCGATAGTTAGTATGGCAAACGGAAGCCAAACAATGGCTTCCGGGTCTGCCATGGATGGAAGCCCATCAGGACCAACCTTCGGCTGGTCCTGATAGGCTTCCTGTCAGAGTGACAGAAAGTCACTGTGCCGTTCCCGATGCACACTGTCGGCGACAGTGTGCATCGGGAACTTGGAGATCAGCTGTCCCCGACAGCTGACACTCACCAGTGTTGCCGATCAGCGGCTCATCGCCGCTGATTTCGGCAATTAACCCGTTACATGCGGGGCTCGATTGCGATCTCCGCATGTAGCGGGTTTGTAGCGCATCAGCAGCCCCCATGCAATCGTGGGGGCTTCTGATGCTTGTGATGGCACCCGGGGGCCAGACAACGGCCCCCAAGTCTGCCATGTATGTCAGCCTATGAGGATCAGCCTCTGCTGATCCTCGTAGACCAACTGTCAGAGTGACTGTGACGTCACACTGACAGTTGGAATACATTACACTACCTAGGTAGTGTAATGTATTCTAGCAGTGATCAGAGCTGCAGGTCAAAAAAAGAAAGTGTAAAAAGTAATAGAAAAGTTAATAAACAAAAATATAAAGTGTAAAAAGTAAAAAAAAAGTTAATAAAAATGTTTTATAAAAGTGTAAAAATAAAAGGTTTTGTTTTCCTATAATAAGTCATTTATTATAGGGAAAAAATGAAAACGTTAAAAAAAAGTACACATATTTGGTATTGCCGCGTTCGTAACGACCCAATCTATGAAACTATAATGTTAATTTTTCCAGACGGTGAACGCCGCAAACAAAATAAACGGAAAACTGTCAGCATCGCTATTTTTTGGTCACCACCCCTCCCAAGATATAGAATAAAAAGTGATCAAAAAGTCGCATTTACCCCAAAATGGTACCAATAAAAACTACAACCCGTCCCGCAAAAAACAAGACCTCCCTCAGCTTTTTTGACGAAAAAATAAAAAAGTTACGGCTCAGAATAGCGTGTCCCAGAAAATAAATTATTTTATAGAAACTTAATTTTATTGTGCAAACGCTGCAAAACGTAAAAAAAACTATACACATATGGTATCGGCGTAATCGTACCGACCGGCAGAATAAATTAAAACGTAATTTATTGCGCACGGTGAACGCTGTAATAAATAAAGAATTTAAAGCGCCAAAATCGCTGTTTTTTGGTCACCCTAGCTCTAAAAAAGATCCTGAGGGGCCAAAATGATCACTATACCACTAGAAAAATTCCTTGAGGGGTGTAGATTCCAAAATGGGGTCACTTTTGGCGGGTTTCCACTGTTTTGGTCCCTCCAGGGCGTTGCAAACCCGACATGGCACTGAAAACCAATCCAGCAAAATCTGCGCTCCAAAATCCAAAAGGCGCTCCCTCCCTTCTGAGCCCTGCTGTGGGTCCAAACATCAGTTTACGACCACATATGGGGTATTGCCGTAATCGGGAGAAATTGCTTTACAAATTTTGGGGTGCTTTTTCTCCTTTATTCCTTGTAAAAATGAAAAAATTCTATGTTTCCACAGAAAAATAGGTGATTTTCATCTTCACAGACTAATTCCACTAAATTCTGCAAAAAAACTGTGGGGTCAAAATTCTAACTATACCCCTAGAAAAATGCCTTGAGGGGTGTAGTTTCCAAAATGGGGTCACTTTGGGGGGGTTTCGGCTGTTTAGGTACCACAAGACCTCCTCAAACCTGACATAGTGCCTAAAATACATTCCTAAAAAAAGGAGGCCCCGAAATCCACTAGCTGCTCCTTTGCTTCTGCGGCCTGTGTTTCAGTCCATTAGGACACTAGGGCCACATGTTGGATATTTCTAAAATCTGCAGAATCTGGGCAATAAATATTGAGCTGCGTTTCCCTGGTAAAACCTTCTGTGTTACAGATTTTTTTTTATTACAAATGAATTTCGGCAAAAAAAATTAAATTTGTAAATTTCACCTCTACTTTGCCTTAATTCCTGTGAAACGCCTAAAGGGTTAAAATATTTTCTGAATGTGGTTTTGAATACCTTGAGGGGTACAGTTTTCAAAATGGGGGGATTTATGGGGACTTTCTAATATATAAGGCCCTCAAAGCCACTTCAGAACTGAACTGGTCCCTGAAAAAATGGCCTATTGAAATTTTATTGAAAATATGAGAAATTGCTGCTAAAGTTCTAAGCCTCGTAACGTCCTAGAAAAATAAAAGTACGTGAAAAAAAATGATGCAAACATAAAGTAGACATATAGGGGATGTTAACTAGTAACTATTTTGTGTGGTATTACTATCTGTTTCACAAGCAAATACATTTAAATTTAGAAAAATGCTAATTTTTGCAAATTTTTGCTAAAATTTGAAGTTTTTCACAAATAAATATTGAATTTATCGACCAAATGTTTTCACTAACATAAAGTACAATATGTCACGAGAAAACAATCTCAGAATCGCTTGGATAGGTAAAAACATTCCGGAGTTATTACCACATAAAGTGACACATGTCAGATTTGAAAAAATAGGCTGTGTCCACAAGGCCAAAACAGGCTGTGTCCTAAAGGGGTTAATGGTGCATTGTAAAATCTCAAAGAACTTCGTATGGTAACATGACAATCTCCAATCCTTAAACATTTGGCCATATTGTTATTAAAAAGCAGGTACCTATTAATTCAATTACATCTGCTGGGTGTCTCCGCAAATACCAAGTGTGTATATGCTCAGGTTCCCAGCCACACCTAGATCAAAAATAACCCTTAACCGACACCACAAAATAATAAAGATTATTATGCATTCAAGCAGTAAACATCCGGAACAGGCAGACGAGAGGGGTGGCTGCATATTTATCCCTTCTACTTCCAATTCACAAGAAATGTGTTCCCTTACCTCTAGACAACCTTGCATCTGGCAAGGTCTTAGATTATTATTTTTGCTTTAAACGTGTTTTCCGGGTCTATAATATTAAGGGCCCCTTTCTTAAATTAGGCCATCAACATCAGATCGGTAGGGGTCCGACTCCCACCACCCCCGATCAGCTCCAGCAAGCGCCACATCGCTTTCATTTTTTACCAGGCACTGCGCTGTACATTTGGTAGTTGGTGTGTCTGGTATTGCAGCTCAGTTCAGTCCAATTGAATGGGATTGAGCTGCAGTACCAGGCATATCCACTACAAAACAAAAAGTGCTGCGGTTCCAGTAGGTGGCCCCAAGGAAAAAAGTCATCGATAATATGGTCCCCAAAAACCCGTTTAATGGAAACATATGAATGTATTCCTTTAAGCTGCCCCAAAGACCCATCCTGTCATTTCCAACATTTTAGAGCTGCATGATACTCAAACACACAGGTGGGAATTTATTAGCCTAAAAGTTGCAAATTTGTGTTGGCCTTTTTACACCACCCTTGCCACATTTGTGAGAAAGAGGCAGTGCCACAGCCACCCAACAAATTTATTCAAATTTAGACAAGAAAACTGGGGTAAATTACAGTGAAAATCTATGCCAGCTCCTAGCAGTTACTAGCTGGTGTCGTTTTCACTCTGTGGGGCATAGCAAGACATCTTCCCAGGTCCCGTACCTTGCCCCTGCAGATCGGACAATTAATTGCCATTGCACCGCACAGCCAGCAGGAAGATGCGACACTTAATAAATCTGTAGCATCGAACTCCAGCGGGGCAGATAGCCAAGACTGATGTATGAAATCCTAGTCTTCGTAAATCTGCTCCACACCATTGAACAGTTTACATGAAGAATCTGCATAAGGCCGGAATCACACATGCAGTATTAGAAGCAGTTTTTTTATGCAGTTTTTGAGACAAATTTCCCTTCTTTTTGGATTCACTTCTGTGTTTGGCTAAAAAAAAAAAAAAACTGCATGTGTGTAATTCCAGCCTAAATTAATCTATATATTTGATACTGTTCCTAAATTACAGTCTGTAGACCAGAGCTGCATTCACAACAAATCTCCCAGCATTCCCTGTAACTCCGTACCCTCAAAGCTAGCTGTAGTCTTTATGCCAGGTACTGTATGTAATCTGTAGGAAAACCAATAATCCCGCCACATTACAGGAGCTCAGCTGAGATGTCAGGGATGTGTCTGCCAACAAAGCCGTTGACTTTTACAATTACTCAACTTTTTATGTAAAATATATTCACAAATTCACCATAAAATGGTGTTCAAAATGAACAGATCCCATCTGAGAAGACGATCCATCATTGAAAACCTAAGGAGGCAAATTAGCTGAAATGCTTAGCATGGAAAGCTGCAGATTCTTACCGGTTTCGTGATGTCAAACACCACAATAGCAGCCTGTGCTCCTCTATAGTACATGGGGGCGAGACTGTGATATCTTTCCTGTCCAGCAGTGTCCCAGATTTCAAACTTCACCGTTGTATCATCCAGACATACAGACTGAGCCAAGAAGGCAGCTGGCGATATGGGAAAAGGGAACCTGGTTAACTCACGACTATGCCAGGAGAAATACATTTGTCCAACTTATCATGCATCATAAAACTTAGAATTGTGAGAGAGAGTGAGTGAGTGAGAGAGGGAGTGTGAGTGAGTGTGAGAGGGAGTGTGAGTGAGTGTGAGAGGGAGTGTGAGTGAGTGTGAGAGGGAGTGTGAGTGAGTGTGAGAGGGAGTGTGAGTGAGAGGGAGTGTGAGTGAGTGTGAGAGAGAGTGTGTGAGTGAGAGAGTGAGTGAGAGTGAGAGAGAGAGAGAGAGAGTGAGTGTGAGAGAGAGAGTGAGAGAGAGTTAGTGAGTGTGAGTGAGTGTGAGAGGGAGTGTGAGTGAGTGTGAGGGAGTGTGAGAGGGAGTGTGAGAGAGTGAGTGAGAGAGAGAGTGAGTGAGAGAGTGAGTGTGAAAGAGTGAGTGAGAGAGTGAGTGAGTGTGAGTGTGAGAGAGAGTGAGTGTGTGAGAGAGTGAGTGTGAGTGAGTGTGTGAGAGAGAGTGAGTGAGTGTGAGAGGGAGTGTGAGAGAGTGTGAGTGTGAGTGAGTGTGAGAGGGAGTGTGAGTGAGTGTGAGGGGGAGTGAGTGAGTGGGAGAGTGAGTGAGAGAGTGAGTGTGAGAGAGAGAGTGAGTGAGTGTGAGAGAGAGAGAGAGTGAGTGTGTGAGAGAGAGTTAGTGAGTGAGTGTGAGAGAGAGTGAGAGTGTGAGTGAGAGAGAGTGAGTGTGTGTGAGAGAGTGTGAGAGGGAGTGTGAGTGAGTGTGAGAGTGAGAGAGAGTGTGAGAGAGAGAGTGAGTGTGTGAGAGAGTGAGTGAGTGAGTGTGAGAGAGAGTGAGTGTGAGAGGGAGTGAGTGTGAGTGAGTGTGAGAGGGAGTGTGAGAGGGAGTGTGAGTGAGTGGGAGAGTGAGTGAGTGTGAGTGAGAGAGTGAGTGTGAGAGAGAGTGAGTGTGAGAGAGAGAGTGAGTGTGAGAGAGAGAGTGAGTGTGAGAGTGAGTGAGTGTGAGAGTGAGTGAGTGTGAGAGTGAGTGAGTGTGAGAGAGTGAGTGAGTGTGAGAGAGTGAGTGAGTGAGTGAGTGAGTGAGAGAAACACTTTGCACATAACTGGATGCCTTAGTGGAAAATTAACTTATTTTATTACAACATTATATGTATATATAATATATTATGCAGAGAAATAGATGGTATCCAGTAGATAAGATTTACAACTTTTTAAGCAGGCAATTTATAATGTATGACAACCGCTGGCCTAAAGTTGTCAGCCAGATGTTATGACCCACATTCATCTTTTAACATGCATGTTACTTTCTATAGATGAGGTATGGGGAGCAACTGTCAGATCCCTTGCAGCATTTATGCAGGTGAAGGTAAAGGAAGAGGGGACAAAAAAAATAACTAGCCTAAAAAGAAAGAACCGCTTTCAATGGAATGAGTATTTGCTAAAGACTTTTAAAAAACATTTGACATGTCATAGTGACATGTCAGAAGTTGTGATCGGTGGGGGTTCGAGCACGGAGACCCCCACCGTTCACTAAAGTGTCAGAAGTGCTAGGATGAGCCCTGTGCCACTTTGTTTCTAATCGGCTTTCCTCAAAAAGCCAAGCAAGCGGTGTACCCAGTCCGACTTTCTATTGAGCCCGAACACCGCTCAGAGAATAACCGATCAGAAACTAAGCGGCATAGGGCGGGTCTCATTGATCAGACCCCCACTGATCAAAACTTGACATGTCAAAAGTTTTTCAAAAGTTTAGTTACACCTTAATGAAAAACAGACACACAGTATAAAGAAAAAGGTGCAAAGTGCAAAACAAACAAACAAAAAAAATCACATCATCTTGCCTAGAGTATGTTTTTTTTTCCCAGTCACAGCCCTGTGCCTAAAGCTTGCCATACACACTACATAAAGGTTAGCTGGTCCCACTGATTTTTACATGCCCAATACTTTGTTTCCCGAGAGAAAATGCTGCCAAAGTTGTCGGACATGGTTTTATCCCCCTCTCTCTATTGAAATAAACATACATGCTCAGCCAATCCAAGAACGGGAGTCACGGGTGATGGCTGTTGGCTGGACGAGTGTTTGGCTGTCAGCGGTCTTATGTGTGTGGCCCTCATACCAGGATTACTAGGGATGATCACATGACAAGCCGCAATGCTAACTTCTTTTTAGGATATAGTGACATACGTTTTTTGTGTTTTCACCAGTAAAATAAATACGGCATTTGCAGTGTTTTAAATCTGCAGCAGCAGATACCGCAGCGGGAAGGTGCAGATGAGGAGAAAGGACTTTAATATTAAGACATTCAGAGGGGAATTAATGCTTCTAAGCTCATTTTACATACGTTGCAAATACATAAAAAGTCGCAATTAGTGTCCAAAAATATTGCAACTTTTAATGCTTTAACGCCACCTGTGCCACATTAAAAGAAGGAGGGTCAGGCTTAGAAAAAGAAACTGAGCCACCCACAAGTCAACACATTTTAATTTACGCCAGAAACTGGCGTAAATGATACCGGAAATCCACGACAGCCCTTAGCTGGAGTAGAACGACACAGAGACACACAGAGACAGACACACACACACACACACACACACACACACAGAGACAGACACACACACACACAGAGACAGACACACACACACACACTTTTACTCCAGCTGTCTATATGTATGAAACACCACACGTAATAAATTCCACGCTCCGTTTTTAATAAAAAAAAATATATGTTTTTAACAGTACACATTTCTACAAAGTAATTTGTAAAAATTAATAGAAATCTGCCCTAAATACAGAAAATCAGGGAATAAGATTTTGATTTTCAAGCAATAAAAAGTATGTTACCCACGGATTGCAAAGATAGTAAAACGGCGTCAAAGAAAATGCATTTATTCGCCGCAGTGTGGCCCTCAGCTGCGCCAATACCGTCCCATGTGAAAGTACCCTAAAGAAAAGCCCCACAAGTGTAATAAATTATCCTTCCTATTTGTCTTCCCAAAGTGCGAAGCACTGCAGTATTTCCTTATCTGGGAGGCTCCTACTGCATTGTTCATCCTGGACCTCCTGGTTCATGAATGTAATAACAGAACTGCCAAACCTACTGACACAGGCAGTCGAAGATCATGCACCCTAGAGAATTGGCGCTTTGCAGAACGACGTAGTCTTATGTGCCATTCAGGGAATGTGAAAAGCGGAGTAGACAATCCATACGTCACAGCTGCCATTCGTGCCCGTCTCCCAGCACATATCAGTTATGTATTTTTCTTTCAGGAAGACGTATATGCCCAGTTAATAAAATAGAAATCATACTTCATGTATCAATCACAGTTAAATGTATCAACAACATTTAGCAGTTCCGTTAGCGAGTACAAGGTCTAGATTCATATTTCACAAGTGATCAGTAAATATACTCCATAGAGAGTAAGGATTTCACTAGTGTGTTGCAAAATACAAAGTGCTATGATCCAATGGGGCGGTGAACGCTGCAATCCGGATGTCTGCCAAGCTTATTTCTGTCTGTAGGCACGTGATGTTTTGCAACAGAGGTGACGTCTGGGCTAATGTTTCCCACAATCCCTTGCGGAGGACAAGGTGAAAGGGGTGTCAGGAGTGCTGTTCCAGACACGGCAATGTCAAACAACTTTTCCAAACTTTTACCAAGGCAGCTAACCTAGCAGAGCAACCCGAATATACCTGTATGTATTACAGTAACCCATCAATAAGAGATTACCATACATTAAGCTAAAGACAAAGACTTTGTAAACCTTTGCAGGGAATTTTTTTTTCTTTGTAAATAAACAGGTCAGTCAGTGTGTTTGGTGTAAGTTTATAAATAGTTTTTATTATAAATTTGTTTTACTTTTCGAGATAGTTGCTCTGTATTCTCTATGCAGAGCAGCCCTTCATAGGTGTACATGGCCTTTAAACTTGTCAAACTATTTAAAGTGAAACTTCAGTTATGTGGAGCACCACAGGATTATCCTGGATGTAGTTCCTATAAAATAAACAGTTTATTGCTCACTGCCATCCATCGAAGGCTTCGTTCACATCTGCGTCAGAGGCTCCGTTAGGGGCCTCCGTCGCAGACCTGGCAGGGATCACCGGAGACGACAACGCAGCATGCTGCGCTATCAAGTCCGGTAAAATCACAGACACCCCGACGGAACCTATCAAAGTCAAGGGTTCCGTCGGCAACCAGCGGTGTCCGTTGTGTCAGTTGGTTCCGTTAGGCTGGGTTTACACGAGCATGTTCGGTCCGTAAAGGACGGAACATATTTCGGCCGCAAGTCCCGGACCAAACACACTGCAGGGAGCCGGGCTCCTAGCATCATAGTTATGTACGACGCTAGGAGTCCCTGCAGGACAACTGTCCCGTCCTGTAATCATGTTTTCAGTACAGGACAGTAGTTCCACGGAGAGGCAGGGACTCCTAGCGTCGTACATAACTATGATGCTAGGAGCCTGGCTCCCTGCAGTGTGTTCGGTCCGGGACTTGCGGCTGAAATACGTTCCGTCCTTTACGGACGTAATGTGCTCGTGTGAACCCAGCCTTAGGGAAGAACGCTGGTTGCCGACGGAACCCATTGAGCCATCCCTTAAAGTTGATCCCTTTGTTCTGCTCCTCTGATGGAGCAGAACAACGGATTGGCACAACGCAAGTGTGAACCAAGCCTAATAGATGTGAAGCTAAAGATAGATAACTGGAGAACCACAGGTGAAAGAACACTGCAGCATACAGTAGTTTAGGCTATTTTGTACAGTCTTTGCACAAGGAACACTGCACAGTGATTTGAGATAAACATTTATTACCCACCTGAGCAGTTCTGACTAACCAGTTCAGGACCGGGCGCCGTTTAGCCATTTTTAGAACGCGTTAGTTGAACGGCTATAACGTTTTTATTTGTTGGGCCAGCGACATGATTAATGCCATTTTTTTTCGTTTTCAATGCAGGTTTCTTCACTCATCATTTTAATACACATCATTTTTGTTTGTTTTTTTAGCATTTTTAGGCTTTTATATTGAAAAAAAAACAAATGCCTTTTTTAGCCCATTTTTTCTGGTAATAATACGGTTACCCTAAAAAATACTTTATTTGTGATTTACGATATACAATGACAATTTTGAAACTCTACATGTCTATTTTAGGGTAATTGGGTTAGGGCTAGCATTACAACTGTGATTGGCGGGAGGGAATTTTTTTGGGGGGCTATTTTAGGTGTAATTTTTATTTTGTTTTTTACTATTATGGTGTGTGTATATATATATATATATATATATATATATATATATATATTTATTATATACACACATAATTTTTTTTTTTTTTATACTAGAATTTTCCACTGTAACTGGGGCTTCACTGCAGGGGAAGTCAGCCCTGTTGTAGTGACTATTGTCACGGTTAAGGCTCTGCTTGGTCTAGTTAGACCCAGCAGCAGCCTACTACTACCACCATCATCATCATAATCATCATAGCGATCATGTGACCAGTCACATGACCACCAAGAAGAATAGAGGCAGCAGGCTCTATTCCATACACAACGCTGTGTGAAAACCGCTTTTGCCTTTTCTTCAGGGTCCCAGGCAGATCAGACTGCCAGGCACTACACGTTCAGCTGCCCAGTCACTCGAGCAGCAAGCTTAAATCCGCACCTCATATTTACAGTGGGCGGTCTTCAACTGGCTAAAGATGTGGTAAGTCTCAGTACAAGATTCACGCTGTTCATAAAGGTAACCTATTATGGGGCCTCTAGACACCCAATACTTTGTCTCACTTTGCACTAGGAAATAAAGCCAAGAAGTGGTCAGTAAACATTGCTTTGATTGGTTGGGAAGATGGGAGCCTATGATAAGACCTATCAAAAAGTGCCAGTATACATAGGAAAAGGTGCTCTTTTGGAGAGGTTTTACTGTATATTTGCTTATTTATTTTCTTGCGCAAACTACAATATGTAGTGGACTAGGGAAAATAAGGTGCTAATTCCAGAATCCCTGGTTGTCTAGGGCAGCGAAGGATTTAAGGTCAATGTCCTTGGTAGTCTAGGATAGAGAAGAGGTCACTGTCAGAAGGGGGTTTGCATTTTATACCTGGTGTCTACTGGGTTACTCACCACACAGTTCTCTCTATGATCGGGCAGACCGTGCCTGATCTCTATGATCGGGCAGACCGTGCCTGATCTCTATGATCGGGCAGACCGTGCCTGATCTCTATGATCGGGCAGACCGTGCCTGATCTCTATGATCGGGCAGACCGTGCCTGATCTCTATGATCGGGCAGACCGTGCCTGATCTCTATGATCGGGCAGACCGTGCCTGATCTCTATGATCGGGCAGACCGTGCCTGATCTCTATGATCGGGCAGACCGTGCCTGATCTCTATGATCGGGCAGACCGTGCCTGATCTCTATGATCGGGCAGACCGTGCCTGATCTCTATGATCGGGCAGACCGTGCCTGATCTCTATGATCGGGCAGACCGTGCCTGATCTCTATGATCGGGCAGACCGTGCCTGATCTCTATGATCGGGCAGACCGTGCCTGATCTCTATGATCGGGCAGACCGTGCCTGATCTCTATGATCGGGCAGACCGTGCCTGATCTCTATGATCGGGCAGACCGTGCCTGATCTCTATGATCGGGCAGACCGTGCCTGATCTCTATGATCGGGCAGACCGTGCCTGATCTCTATGATCGGGCAGACCGTGCCTGATCTCTATGATCGGGCAGACCGTGCCTGATCTCTATGATCGGGCAGACCGTGCCTGATCTCTATGATCGGGCAGACCGTGCCTGATCTCTATGATCGGGCAGACCGTGCCTGATCTCTATGATCGGGCAGACCGTGCCTGATCTCTATGATCGGGCAGACCGAAGGGAGTCTGCGGGAGAGCAATGATTGTAAATCATGCAAAACAGTCTTATAAAAGATACAGGTGACTACTAAATGCCCCATGGATATAAAGTAAACAATTGTATATCTATTTCTATAACCAAACCGTTTATTAACCGGTTAATGACTCCCAACAAGACAACATTTCTAAGTCATATAACACCAGATACAAAGGTTTACAGTGTGACATGAACCTTAGTTTAAGTCAACAGCAAACACGTTATGGGGAATCTACTTACTCCTATCAAATGACTGAATGAAGGGGGATAAAAATTAGACTGCATTTCTTCTTCTTACCTCCAATGGTGGTCTCCTGAAACTCATCAAACTGACCCTTGACGAACCTCAGCACAAGACTGGATTTTCCTACAGCCATGTCTCCAAGTAACACCAGTTTGAACTGGCAGATTTTTGTCTGGCCCACTCCATTAGCCCTTGTACTTCCCCTGCTAGCCATGGTATCCTCTGTCTCCCGTGATTTGTCTTCTCCAGTCCTCTGAAGGATAATATTTGCTGTTCAGTTAAGTGAAATCCAAAGTAACCTTCAGGAAACACTCTGCCAGACAGAAAAGAAACAAGCTGAGTTTTCTGGAAACCTTACAAATTAGATTATCCAAATACGCAAGTACTTGAGCGTGCACTGGCACCATGCTTCTGACAATTATGTTTACTTAACCTTTTTGATTAACAAACCAATATGAACAGGACAGAATTTCTTAATTTCACAGTGGAAAGATGCCAACACTAAAAAAGGTGTTCAACTGGGCGCAATTCACAGGGATGTGAAATTAAGACATTGATCGGACATATTGTCTAAAACTTGCTGATAATTTATGGCGACTACTGTCCTGCCTAAAAAACAATGTTGCTGATAAGTATATTATCATAGTTTCACTGCCACAATGGTGACCCAGTATTAAGTCAAGGAAGTACTGACTGGCTATTCACTATTAAAGGGGTATTCCGGAACTAAAAAATTACATTTATTTAAATAAAACAATGAAAATGATATAACTTTACAATGTACTTACGTTTCATCAGATGGCTGTAGCGTCGTATATCCTCCTCCGTCACCGCCCCCTTAGTGAAGCAAAATCTGCACTTCCTGTGCAGACCCGTCCATTTAGTCTTCTGCCTTGCTTCCGGTTTCCGGCTTTCACACTGTACGGTTACGTCACAAATGACGTAACCGTACCACGTGCTTCTTTATCTCAGAGCATGCGTGGTTAACACACTCCACCGCGCATGCTCTGTGAAATTATAACCCCTTATAAATTACCGACGGAATACGAAGTTGCGGGAATAACGGCCGTTTCGGCCGTCTTCCCGACAGGTGCAGGAGCTGTGACAGCTGCTGTCTCGTACAGCAGCTGCCGCAGCTCCTACAGCGGGGACCGATCGCTGTGTCCCCGCTGTCTAACCCCTTAAAAGCCGCGTTCAATAGAGATCGCGGCTTTTTAGGGGTTAAGTTACCATCGCCGGCCTGCTACACGATAGCGGCCGGCGATGGTTACTATGGCAACCGGACACCAAACAATGGCGTCCGGCTATGCCATCGACGGAAGCCTAATGGGTCCTGACAAAGTCAGGACCCACTATGCTTGCTGTCAGTGAACAGCTGACAGGTCTAATACACTGCACTACGCATGTAGTGCAGAGTATTAGAATAGCGATCAGGGCCTCCTGCCCTCAAGTCCCCTTATGGGACAAAGTAATAAAGTAAAAAAAAAATGATGTGTAAAAATAAGAAAATAAAAGTTAAAAAAAAAATCCCCTTTTTTTCCCTTATCAGTCCTTTTTTATTAATAAAAATATATAAATAAATAAACTATACATAATTGGTATCGCCGCGTCCGTAACGGCCTGAACTACAAAATTATTTCGTTATTTATCCCGCGCGGTGAACGCCGTAAAAGAAAATAATAATAAACCGTACCAAAATCACAATTGTTTGGTCACTTCACCTCCCAAAAAATTTATTAAAAATAGATCAAAAAGTCGCATGTACCTAAAAATGGTCCTGATCGAAACTACAGTTCGTTACGCAAAAAATAAGTCCTCGCACGGCTTTATTGATGGAAAAATAATAAAGTTCTGGCTCTTAGAATAAGGTAACACAAAAAGTGAATGATTGTTTACAAAACGTATTTTATTGTGCAAACGCCATAAGACATAAAAAAAACTATAAACATCTGGTGTCACCGTAAGGCCGAGTTTACACGAGCGTGTGCATTTTGTGCAAGCAAAAAGCGCGGCGTTTTGCGTGCGCAAAAGGCAATTAACAGCTCCGTGTGTCAGCCCTTTATGATGCGCGGCTGCCTGGTTTTCGCGCAGCCGCCATCATTATGACACTCCGTTTGGATGTTTGTAAACAGAAAAGAACGTGGTGCTTTTCTGTTTTCATTCATCCTTTACAGTGCTGTTGCACGAATCACGCGCGTCCCACGGAATTGCTTCCGTGCCACATGCGTGGTTTTCACACACCCATTGACTTCAATGGGTGCGCGATGTGCGAACAGCGCACAAATATAGGACGTCGTGCGTTTCACGCAGCGGACATACGCTGCGTGAAAATCACGCACCTGGCTGCACGGCCCCATAGACTAACATAGGTCCCTGCGACGCGCGTTGCACGGATGTATAACACGCTCGTGTAAATGAGCCCTAATCGTATCGCCCCGCAGAATAAAGTGAATATGTCATTTATAGCGCACGGTGAACGCTGTAACAAAAATAGAATAAAAAAACAATAGTATAATTGCTGTTTTTTTAGTCACCCCGCCACCTAAAAATAGAATAAAAACTGATCAAAAAGCCGCGTGCACCCCAAGAAAACTACAATGAATTCCTCAAGGGGGTCTAGTTTCCAAAATGGGGGCACCTTTTGGGGGTTTCCACTGTTTTGGTACCACAAGACCTCTTCAAACCGTTTAACCCCTTAATGACCGGGCCATTTTGCACGTTAATGACCAAGGATTATGTCTTGTTTTTTCACGGTCGCATTCCAAGAGTCGTAACTTTTTTTTTATTCCGTCGACATAGCCGTATAAGGGCTTGTTTTTTGCGGGACGAGTTTTATTTTGTAATTCCACCATTTTTAGATGCTTAGAATATATTGATTAACTTTTATTAACTTTATTTTAGGAGAGAATTGAAAATAAGCAGCTATTCCAGCATTGATTTTCACGTTATAAATTTACGCCGTTTACTATGCAGCGTAAATAACATGTTAACTTTATTCTATGGCTCGGCACGATTACGGGGATACCAAATATGTAAAGGTTTTATATGTTTTTTTTTCTACGTTTGCACAATAAAAACCCTTTTAGAAAAAAATTACTTGTTTTTGCATCGCCGCGTTCCAAGAGCCGTAACGGTTTTATTTTTCCGTCTATGTGGCCGTACGTGGGCTTGATTTTTGCGGGACAATGTGTAGTTTTCATTAGTACTATTTTGGGGTACATAGGACTTAGATTAATTTTTATTTAATTTTTTATGGTGGGAATGGGAGAAAAGAGCGAATTTTGCCGTTGTTTTTTTGGACGCCGTTCATCCAGCGGTTTAATTAATGTGTTAATTTTATTGTTCAAGTGGTTACGATCGCGGGGATACCATAGGGTATGTGCACACACACTAATTACGTCCGTAATTGACGGACGTATTTCGGCCGCAAGTCCCGGACCGAACACAGTGCAGGGAGCCGGGCTCCTAGCATCATAGTTATGTACGACGCTAGGAGTCCCTGCCTCGCTGCAGGACAACTGTCCCGTACTGTAATCATGTTTTCAGTACGGGACAGTTGTCCTGCAGCGAGGCAGGGACTCCTAGCATCGTACATAAGTATGATGCTAGGAGCCAGGCTCCCTGCACTGAGTTCGGTCCGGGACTTGCGGCCGAAATACGTCCGTCAATTACGGACGTAATTAGTGTGTGTGCACATACCCATATATGTGTATGTGTGATTTGTTTTGACACTTTTACTTTAAAAAAAACACTTTTTGGGCAAAAAAAGTAGTTTTATTTGATTTTCACTGTAATTTTTTTATTTTTTTTTCACCAACTTTATTTAACGGATTGACATTTTTTTTTTTAGTCCCACCAGGGGACTTCACTATGCGATGTGCCGATCGCATATATAATGCTTTGGTATACTTCGTATACCAAAGCATTATTGCCTGTCAGTGTAAAACAGAGGGAGCTCCCTCCCTCTGTCAAACACATTAGATGCCGCTGTCACTATTGACAGCGGCATTTAATGGGTTAAACTGCCGGAATCGGAGCGCGCTTCGATTCCCGCAGTTGCAGCAGGAGCCAGGCTGTGTATAACAGCCGTGCTCCTGCCGCTGATCGTGTGGGTACACTGGCAGTACCCGCACCATCACAGGACGGATATATCCCTCCTCCTGCGCGAACTAGCAGCTGCAGAGGACTGATATATCCGCCCTTCGGCGTTAAGAGGTTAAAAACGCAGATATCCAGTGATTTCAGCTTGTGCTATCAGTAATAGAATGAGAGCACCAAAATGAAGACTGAGATTGCAGAAGTTAGTAGAGCTGGGTGTAGTAGGCGGAGCAAGTGCACTGCTGCATGCACATTGCATGCTGGGACTAGAGCAGTGCATGCAGGGAGGAGAAACACAGGAAGAGAAGAGGAATGAACTTACTGAGCAAAACAAACCTCTCAAGGTAAACAATAGGGAGTAATGTTACTAAAACCATTTATTATCAAGAAAAAGATAGTCAGAGTGCACTAATATATTAATAGAGGAACATTGCATTGATTTAAAAAAAAAAAAAAAAAAGGATTGGAAAACCCCTTTAAAGTGAAAATTTCCATTGCTGGTCTCCATAGGATAGGCAAGTGTGATCAGTGGGGGTCCAACCCCTGGGATTCTGACATTCAGAAGAACAAAGGGACGTAATCTTCTGGATTGCCGTGACTTCTTTAATGTTGTTCTAAAGCCGTACATGCAGCTGTATTTGGTACTGCAGATCTGCCTTAATCAAGTGAATGGAGCGAAGCTTGGGTTGAGCTCTAGTACCAGGCACAGCCACATATACAGACGTGTCGCTGCTTCTGGAACAACAGTGAAGGAGCCGTGACAGTTTCTGGACTATCGTTCTGCTGATCCATGGGGGTCAGGATAGGCCATCAATGGAAATATAATGTGGTTCCTCCAGTTTTAGACTTCTGCTCTTTTTTTTCTTTTTAGCCTGGAATCATGCGGCGGACAGACCGATTTATAACATAACATTCTGGCTACCCGCAGTTGCCACTAGAGGGAGCATAAGAGCTGACCGCATACTGTGTTATTATTGACTTCAATGTCTAACATTATGCAGTGAGCTCTAGTAGTGGCTGCAGGTACACAGAATTTAGAGCACATGGGGGGGACTTACTAAGAAAAATGCGCCAAAAAACTGTGTGCCAGATTTATTGTGTGTTCTAGACACTTTTTGAACCTGCCTAGACTGTTTTAACGATTAGATAGTAAAAGAGGCGTGGCTAAGAGCCAGATTATTAATAATACGTCTTTCTTTGGCACAAAATATTGAGGTAAAGCTCGCCAGCCACGAGGTGTAGGAAGAAAGAGAAAAGGGTCTTACATTTCTAGCAAAAATGCGCCAAATTTATCATAGAGCGTACCCCACTGTGATAAATTTGACAGTTTCTGCCCGTCTAGTCTAGTTTTATCCCATCTGACTTTAAGTATTAATAAATCTCCCCCATTGTGTTTTTGTACATGCTTCGGTCAGCCCGCCAGTTTAGTGTAACCACTGCAGCCAGTCAGTCAACCAGTCTAGTGTAACCGGCTGCAGCGGTAACACTAAACTGGTGGACTGATCAGCTGAAGCGATCAGTCCACGGCAACTGCTGCAGCCGGCCAGTCCACGGCAACTGCTGCAGCCGGCCAGTCCACGGCAACTGCTGCAGCCGGCCAGTCCACGGCAACTGCTGCAGCCGGCCAGTCCACGGCAACTGCTGCAGCCGGCCAGTCCACGGCAACTGCTGCAGCCGGCCAGTCCACGGCAACTGCTGCAGCCGGCCAGTCCACGGCAACTGCTGCAGCCGGCCAGTCCACCAGTCTGCTGCAGCCGGCCAGTCCACCAGTCTGCTGCAGCCGGCCAGTCCACCAGTCTGCTGCAGCCGGCCAGTCCACCAGTCTGCTGCAGCCGGCCAGTCCACCAGTCTGCTGCAGCCGGCCAGTCCACCAGTCTGCTGCAGCCGGCCAGTCCACCAGTCTGCTGCAGCCGGCCAGTCCACCAGTCTGCTGCAGCCGGCCAGTCCACCAGTCTGCTGCAGCCGGCCAGTCCACCAGTCTGCTGCAGCCGGCCAGTCCACTGCAGCCGGCCAGTCCACCAGTCTGCTGCAGCCGGCCAGTCCACCAGTCCACTGCAGCCGGCCAGTCCACCAGTCCACTGCAGCCGGCCAGTCCACCAGTCCACTGCAGCCGGCCAGTCCACCAGTCCACTGCAGCCGGCCAGTCCACCAGTCTACTGCAGCCGGCCAGTCCACCAGTCTACTGCAGCCGGCCAGTCCACCAGTCTACTGCAGCCGGCCAGTCCACCAGTCTACTGCAGCCGGCCAGTCCACCAGTCTACTGCAGCCGGCCAGTCCACCAGTCTACTGCAGCCGGCCAGTCCACCAGTCTACTGCAGCCGGCCAGTCCACTGCAACTGCTGCAGCCGGCCAGTCCACTGCAACTGCTGCAGCCGGCCAGTCCACCAGTCTACTGCAACTGCTGCAGCCGGCCAGTCCACCAGTCTACTGCAACTGCTGCAGCCGGCCAGTCCACCAGTCTACTGCAACTGCTGCAGCCGGCCAGTCCACCAGTCTACTGCAACCGGTCAGTCCACCAGTCTACTGCAACTGCTGCAGCCGGCCAGTCCACCAGTCTACTGCAACTGCTGCAACCGGCCAGTCCACCAGTCTACTGCAACTGCTGCAACCGGCCAGTCCACCAGTCTACTGCAACTGCTGCAGCCGGCCAGTCCACCAGTCTACTGCAACAGCCGGCCAGTCCACCAGTCTACTGCAACCGGCCAGTCCACCAGTCTACTGCAACTGCTGCAGCCGGCCAGTCCACCAGTCTAATGTGACCGCCGTCTCTGGTCAGTTCACTAGTCCAGTGTATCCGCCACCTCATGTCAGTCAACCAGTCTAGCGTAACCACTGCCACCGGTTAGTCCACCGGCTCCTAAATTTTTAGACTTAGAAACAAAAAGGTGCACAAGTGTTTTTGTTTTATTTGCCTGTAGTCGGGCTAATACAAAAGCTGTGTGGCAGCCCACGTTGCCCGCCATTACAGTTCTATGAGAGGGGCACATGTGGATGTATAAATGCATAACTGACATAACTAACAATTGGCTGAACTGATTTCCTAACAAAGTGACAGGAGAGAACAACTCCGGGACCTATATAATAATACTTATATAGATGTAATAAATACCAGTGAGTTTCTGATTTTAATGGGAAACGTTCATTATTAGTACTTGTATAGAAAGGGTCACTGCCATCTCCCTTCCATTTTTCCTTGTGCATCACTTTATTTATTGGGTATTTTGGATACTAGAGCCCTGTGATAGACATTTTACTGTTCTCTATACAGAGTCCAAACCCCTTTTGCACAGCTCGGAGATTCTGCTACTAGAAATCTCTGAAACGACAATCTAAGGCCTTGTTCACACAGTGCAGATTTTGAATGCATTTTTAAGCCAAAACCAGACTAATAAGGCCTTCCTGTATATATTTATTCTGTTAAGGTTCCATTCCTGGTTTTGGCTTAAAATATACATGCAGAACCTGCAGCAAATCTTTACTGTGTGATGAAGGCCTAAGGTCATTGATCTGAATGGCCCTTTGTTTAGGATGAAGTCAGATTTCTTGTGCTGGAAATCTTTGAACGGCATCAAAGGAGTTTGGGTGCTCTATAGTTTTGGATATAGGAGGCCTAAGCTCACAGACTCCACCTATGTGATCTTCTATGTGTCTATGGGACATATCTTTGAACATTATCTAAAGCAGTGGAGTGCCACCGGCGGCCTGCCACATGTTGTAAAACTACAACTACCAGAATACACTGCCATCTGAAGACTCCCAGAGAACGCTGGGAGTTGTCATTTCACAACAGTGGGAGGCCCACTGTTTGCACACCACTGATCCAAATTCAAAGAGGCTCTGTCACCACATTATAAGTGGCCTATCTTGTACATTATGTGATCGGCACTGTAATGTAGATTACAGCAGTGTTTTGTATTTAGAAAAATCATTTTTGACAGAGTTATGACCTATATTAGCTTTATGCTAATGAGTTTCTTAATGGACAACTGGGCGTGTTTTACTTTTTGACCAAGTGGGAGTTGTGGAGAGAAGTGTATGATGCTGACCAATCAGCGTCATACACTTCTCTCCATTCATTTACACAGCACATAGCGATATAGCTATAACGCTATATGCAGCCACATACACACACTAACGTTACTGCAGTGTCCTGACAGTGAATATACATTACCTCCAGCCAGGACGTGATGTATATTCAGAATAGACACTTTGCTAATGTTTCTGTGAGATTTACAGCAAGGCAAGTGTAGTTTCATTTTAAATTACAGTATACAGCGTAATCTTGCGAGATTACGCTTGCCTTGCTGTAAATCTCACAGAAACATTAGTGAAGTGTTCGGAATCTGAATAGACATCACGTCCTGGCTGGAGGTAATGTATATTCACTGTCAGGAGAGAGTGAGAGTGAGAGTGTGTGTGTGTGTGTGTGTGTGTGTCTGCACATAGGGATATAGCTATATCGCTATGTGCTGTGTAAATGAATGGAGAGAAGTGTATGACGCTGATTGGTGACTGATCGGTCAGCGTCATACACTTCTCTCCACAATGCCCACTTGATCAAAAAGTAAAAACACGCCCAGTTGTCCATTAAGAAACTCATTAGCTTAAAGCTAATATAGGTCATAACTCTGTCAAAAATGATTTTTCTAAATACAAAACACTGCTGTAATCTACATTACAGTGCCGATCACATAATGTACAAGATAGGCCACTTATAATGTGGTGACAGAGCCTCTTTAAGTCCCAGATTTTTATGTGTATGGCCAACAAGGCATAATGTTATTATGTTTCTGATGGGTTTCCATTACCTAGAATAATGACGGATATATCAATAAATATTCTGCAATCCTTGCTGGAGCTTGCTATTTTCTGTGTTCAGTATGAAAAACCAAACTTGTTGCTGGTCTTGTAGCATCTATACTGCTTCCACTCATCAGGACAAGGAAAGCACTTCTGTGTCTGGGACAGGAAATAGCTGTCTGACAGCCTTGACTGTCATACATATTAGCTTTCATAGGGCTAATTTTATAGTCACCGGGTCACCAACAGTGTCTTTCCCCTCACTTTCTCAGCTCTCCCTGGCAGTCCATTCTGATGTTCATCTCGCTGAACAAACATGTTTTTCTTCAGAAAAGCCATATAGTGTTATTTTCAGAAAGAGAAAGTTGGATGCTCTGATTTCCACGCAAACAAGCATAAAACAAAATTTCAATGGCCTACATAGTAAACGCTCAAGATTACTAGTTGAGCTCAATGTACACATGTATGGAATTTACCCTTGTGATAACCATGAAAGTTACTTGGCCAGGAATAGCGGTCCATAAACAAGCCTGCTTTCATATAAACAGAGCGCATTTCTAGTCAGGCTAATACTTTATGAGCCTTTTATAGAAAAAAAAAAAAATCTACCAAGGATAAATAAGCCGACATCATGGAGAATTCATCATGTGATATGGAAGCGTAACGTCAGGTTTTAGCTGTGACAACAAATCTGATTCACAGCTTTGTTCTTAAAACAGATACACTTAGAGATTTAACAAAACTGGATCCAAGGAAAAGTGGATCAGTTGCCCATGGCAACCAGATTGCGGTTTTCTTTTTCAGAAAGGGTCTCTGAAAAATAAGAGGTATAATCTGATTGGCTGTTATGGACAACTATCCAACTTTTCTTTGCACAAATTTTGATAAATCTACCCCAGGTTTAGGCGGGGACTCTATGGCGACACAACGCCCATGATGTGTTGTGCTGCAATGTCCTGAGATCGCAGCACAAACTCACATGCGATATGTTAACCATGTCTGTTAGATTTTTTTGTGATCGTGAAATCATTGACGCATGACATCATATATACAGATTTTTATTTTTAGAAAATCATATTTTCTGGGATGATAGTCACTTATACAGACTGTATGAATGTCGTAGGATTGGACTGCAGATGTCAGAAAAATTGGCAGATCTCAAGCTGGCCGTACACATTAGATATGGAGTGGCCAGCACTTGGCCGATCAGTCACATGATGAATTGTACATGCAACCTTTTCAGACAACCATTTGTATCATGGGATATTTCATATCTTTGCATTGCCCACATGCATTCTTCTCCAACGATAGTGAACACTACGACTGTAACCCTTGCCAGTAACAACTAAGAAACCTTTTGGGGCATTAACAATCAAGTGTTCCGACCAGGATTGGGCCGTGGTACATGAGAGAGGGGAAACATTACCTGAGCAAGACTCCGATCCTCCTATTGATCTATAAAGACGTATGGGTGAGCAGATCTTTCTCCAGACTCCCCTCCTGCTTTTGCCTCAAAAAACTGCTCAAAGTGTGAACACAGCATTTGGTTGCTGCCACGGAGGATGACGCGGGCTCCTTCTTGCTCCATCCCTTTTTCATAGGAAAGATATCACTCACATACAAAGTATTGTATAATGACTGTCAGAAAGACTGTTACAGAATTTCCTAAGAATGGAAATGCCAGTGTCGGTGAACTTCTGATGCAACAGGCCAGATCACGCTAACCACTGCAGCAACTGGATGATCCTCTGGTTGTCTCTACAAGGCTCTATTCACAATATACCTTTAAATCTATTGTGTATTTAATCGGCAGTTAGACCAGGCTCAGATTTGCAACCGCGTTTCAGGCAACACATGCCCTTAGTCTACTGACTAAGGGCATGTGTTGCCTGAAATGCGTAAGCGGATAGTCTGCTGGATTTTCAATCTCCAAAATAAATATGATTATTTTTTTTACCACCGCGGTGCTGGATCATACTTGCTACTCTGGAATCCCTGCTGTTAAAAAGCTGTTTAACACCAAGCCACTTGCACACAGAAATAAATCGCTCCGTAAACATTAAAATGACATATGAAAATCCTTTGGGTTTGTTCACAGTTCGGATTTGAAATCGGGAGATCCACCATGGATTTTCAGGAGAATTTGCAGCAGAAATCTGCACCTAAGACGGAGACTTTTGCTGCAGATTCGCCCGCTGTTTCGCACGTGTATAATGGTACTACTACAAATTCTAAAATCCATGGCATGGTTTTTATGAAGAGCGGATTTATTTACGAAGCACATGAACGGGGCATAAAATACCTTATTAACATACATTGTCGGTGTTGTCCGGGGGGGGGGGGGGGGGGAGGGGAGACAGAGTCTGCGTCCAAATCCAGGCAAAATACTCAATGTGTGAGCATGGCCTCTTAGGGGCCGTTTACATTGTCCGGCGTCCACTTTAGTTTACCTCCGGCGTGTTGAAGAGCCAGAGGCAAACTGATGCTAGAACGGATCCCATAGCTTTCTATGGGATCTGTTCTGGCACAGGGGACATCAGTTGTGGCGCCGTATGGCACCGGACCTCCCTGGGAACCGGATCCAAAAACGTTACCTGTAGCGTTTTTTGTTCCGGCGCCGTATCCTATTTTAATTTTGCCCACTCACATCCACCGCTGTGTGGCGCCAGCTACAGGGGGAGCTGTGTGGCGCCAGCTACAGGGGGAGCTGTGTGGCGCTATTGCGGCATTATCTACAGGGTGCTGTGTGAGGCACTACCTACAGGGTGCTGTGTGAGGCACTACCTACAGGGTGCTGTGTGAGGCACTACCTACAGGGTGCTGTGTGAGGCACTACCTACAGGGTGCTGTGTGAGGCACTACCTACAGGGTGCTGTGTGAGGCACTACCTACAGGGTGCTGTGTGAGGCACTACCTACAGGGTGCTGTGTGAGGCACTACCTACAGGGTGCTGTGTGAGGCACTACCTACAGGGTGCTGTGTGAGGCACTACCTACAGGGTGCTGTGTGAGGCACTACCTACAGGGTGCTGTGTGAGGCACTACCTACAGGGTGCTGTGTGAGGCACTACCTACAGGGTGCTGTGTGAGGCACTACCTACAGGGTGCTGTGTGAGGCACTACCTACAGGGTGCTGTGTGAGGCACTACCTACAGGGTGCTGTGTGAGGCACTACCTACAGGGTGCTGTGTGAGGCACTACCTACAGGGTGCTGTGTGAGGCACTACCTACAGGGTGCTGTGTGAGGCACTACCTACAGGGTGCTGTGTGAGGCACTACCTACAGGGTGCTGTGTGAGGCACTACCTACAGGGTGCTGTGTGAGGCACTACCTACAGGGTGCTGTGTGAGGCACTACCTGCAGGGTGCTGTGTGAGGCACTACCTGCAGGGTGCTGTGTGAGGCACGACCTGCAGGGTGCTGTGTGAGGCACGACCTGCAGGGGCGTGTGAGGCACGACCTGCAGGGGCGTCCGTGGCACGACCTGCCGGGCGTCCGTGGCACGACCTGCCGGGGGTCCGTGGCACGACCTACCGGGGGTCCGTGGCACTACCTACCGGGGGTCCGTGGCACTACCTACCGGGGGGCCGTGGCACTACCTACCGGGGGTCCGTGGCACTACCTGCCGGGGGTCCGTGGCACTACCTGCCGGGGGTCCGTGGCACTACCTACCGGGGGTCCGTGGCACTACCTACCGGGGGTCCGTGGCACTACCTACCGGGGGTCCGTGGCACTACCTACCGGGGGTCCGTGGCACTACCTACAGGGGGTCCGTGGCACTACCTACAGGGGGTCCGTGGCACTACCTACAGGGGGTCCGTGGCACTACCTACAGGGGGTCCGTGGCACTACCTACAGGGGGTCCGTGGCACTACCTGCAGGGGGTCCGTGGCACTACCTGCAGGGGGTCCGTGGCACTACCTGCAGGGGGTCCGTGGCACTACCTGCAGGGGGTCCGTGGCACTACCTGCAGGGGGTCCGTGGCACTACCTGCAGGGGGTCCGTGGCACTACCTGCAGGGGGTCCGTGGCACTACCTGCAGGGGGTCCGTGGCACTACCTGCAGGGGGTCCGTGGCACTACCTGCAGGGGGTCCGTGGCACTACCTGCAGGGGGTCCGTGGCACTACCTGCAGGGGGTCCGTGGCACTACCTGCAGGGGGTCCGTGGCACTACCTGCAGGGGGTCCGTGGCACTACCTGCAGGGGGTCCGTGGCACTACCTGCAGGGGGTCCGTGGCACTACCTACAGGGGGTCCGTGGCACTACCTACAGGGGGTCCGTGGCACTACCTACAGGGGGTCCGTGGCACTACCTACAGGGGGTCCGTGGCACTACCTACAGGGGGTCCGTGGCACTACCTACAGGGGGTCCGTGGCACTACCTACAGGGGGTCCGTGGCACTACCTACAGGGGGTCCGTGGCACTACCTACAGGGGGTCCGTGGCACTACCTACAGGGGGTCCGTGGCACTACCTACAGGGGGTCCGTGGCACTACCTACAGGGGGTCCGTGGCACTACCTACAGGGGGTCCGTGGCACTACCTACAGGGGGTCCGTGGCACTACCTACAGGGGGTCCGTGGCACTACCTACAGGGGGTCCGTGGCACTACATACAGGGGGTCCGTGGCACTACATACAGGGGGTCCGTGGCACTACATACAGGGGGTCCGTGGCACTACATACAGGGGGTCCGTGGCACTACATACAGGGGGTCCGTGGCACTACATACAGGGGGTCTGTGGCACTACATACAGGGGGTCTGTGGCACTACATACAGGGGGTCTGTGGCACTACATACAGGGGGTCTGTGGCACTACATACAGGGGGTCTGTGGCACTACATACAGGGGGTCTGTGGCACTACATACAGGGGGTCTGTGGCACTACATACAGGGGGTCTGTGGCACTACATACAGGGGGTCTGTGGCACTACATACAGGGGGTCTGTGGCACTACATACAGGGGGTCTGTGGCACTACATACAGGGGGTCTGTGGCACTATATACAGGGGGTCTGTGGCACTATATACAGGGGGCACTGCAGTATTATCTACAGGGGGTGTGTGGCACTATATACAGGGGCACATTTTCAGAGCCTAGACTACCATTTTGTGAACCATTGTGGTAAAAACTGATGTTAAAAACCGATGAAACCTAACGACAACTGACGACAACTGATGGTTTTGTAGTAAAAATCGTGAAAAAGTCTGATGGCAACTGATACATTTTTGCATCAGTTGTAATCCCTTGAGACCGATACAACTGATATACGTGAACGAGCATTTTCTAAGCTTTTAATGTTGCCTGGCTGGACGCGGTAGAGCATGCCCATGACTCAGATGTGGCAGCTAGTGTTATTTTTCACAGTGTGACTTGAAACAATGCCAGCACTTGATGTCACATGCGTGTATGTGAAAGTAATGTTTTACTCGTGCACTCATCCTCCATCTAGCAGCACAAAATACACAGCAGCATTACGGAGTGCAGAGACATAGAACATAGGGTTATTTTCACATTAGCATTAGGAGCTTCCATGGAGGGTTTCCGCCAGACTTAGCTTCTTTTTTATGGCAAGAATAGCGCAGTCTGCAGTGCTCTTTTACGGTGTCAAATACACGAACCCTAACGGAAATTCTGATGGTCCCCATTAAAGTCCATGGTGTCCGTCAGGATTCTCCTGTATCTATTTGAAGAAAGAGTCGGAATAGCGGTCATCGCTCTGATATAAATGTAACTTATCGGGCACCCGTGGAGCATTTGACACATTTACTATAAGCATCATCTTTTTAAGCCAAAAGCAGCCAAGTTTGGAAGGCAGGAAAAATTTAAAGTCTTCCTTTATATTTTTGTCTTTTGGACATGAAGTTTTGGCACAAAAAAATACACCCGTGTGGACCCAGCCATAGACTGGTTGGTAGATCACATAACATACACTCTACAAAAATTAGCTCACATACCACAAAAGTCCAGTCACCCTCGGTGGAAACCTACCCTCAGGGTCCCTTACATATAGAAGTATTATGGATCCATAATATGGCACCAACCGAGATCTATGGGCCATACCATTCCTCCTATAAAGGTATTGCTTCTAAGGGAGAAACTGGCACAGAGTGCCTATGGCTCCATAATGCGGAACCGTAGGGGCTCCATGTGCCATTGTACATGCTCCGTGCACTCAGCTGTGCCATTGACATAAGGTTTAGTGATTGGATGTCTATACTTTGCGGTGGATAGATATAGGAAACCGCTCAGAGTAAATACCAGTCATAGCTCAGACGGCTTCATCTTGGCAGATCCATGTGTTAACATAATACTTTGTAGTCTATCGGCTTGTGAAGTGGACACGAGAACAATCACAGAAGCCACTGCAGATAAAGTGCCGTCTAATATCTCTGGTATTCGTGTATGTCTCATATACGGCCCTCAGAATGATCATAGAACTAAAGTATTATACAGAACATATATAAGGGCTTTTCCACACGCAGCGGAGTTGCTGCGTATTTTCCGTCTGGAATTTTGGACGGAAAATACGCAGAATACAGTAGCAGCAAAGTGGGTGAGATGAAACAAATCTCATCCACACGCTGCGGAAAAATTTCCGAGCAGAAATTCACCTGCGGTGCGTATTTTTCGTACCGCAGCATGTCAATTCCTGCTGCGGAAAGTGGACAGATTTGCTGCGTTTTTCAGAGATGTCACCATCTCCCAGCTTTGTAAGGGCCGTGTAAGGGGTCCATCGTTTTGACAGAATGAATACTGTAGTCGAATGCGCTATTCATGCCGTCAAAACAACGGAACCCTTACACAACGGTTACAAACGGAAAGTTTTAAAAGTGGTAAAACCTAAAAACAAAAACAAATTTTACCGCCTGATGGACGCCGTAAAAACAAAACCCCCCCAAAAAATGGTGTAATCGAGTTTTTTTTGCCCATTTTACCACACAAATATTTTTTTTTCAGCTTCCCAGTACATTATGCAGTAGAATAAATGGTGCCATGAAAAACGACAACTTGTCCCGCAACAAACAAGCCCTCATATGGCTATGTCGACGAAGAAATAAAAAAGTTATGGCTTTTGGAAGGCGGGGAGGAAAAAAATAAAAAAACCTCAAATTGGCCGTGTCCTTAAGGGGTTAAGATCTTTGCTTGCTGTCATCCTACACGGTACAATTGAAAAAAACAAAAACTTGAAACACAAATAGCAGCATATAAACAGTTAAAGGGGTTTCCTAGATTTATATAAATAAACTTTAAACAATATATAATGAGAGGTTATTCAGCTTACTATGACACTTGGGGTATGTTCACACTGCTTATTTCAGCTCCAAAAACGGCCGTAAAAAACACAGCAAAAAACACCCGATTAATAAAAAACAGCTGAAAATCAGAGGCTGTTTTCCCCTGAAAACAGCTCAGTATTTTTCAGCCGTTTTTAGTTAGCCGTGTGAACATACCCTGAGTGTTTCAAATCCTGGTCATTTTCAACATGTCTGCTTGCAGTCAGTGAGTGGAAACATTTTTGTTTTTCATCCAGAGACTGAAAACCTGTGGTAATCATGTCCAGCTTCTGTCCGCAGCCACTTTTCGGTTTTCCATTTTCACTTTTTAAATTTTTCCTTTGATATAGCCGTATGAGGGCTTGTTTTTTGCGGGACAAGTTGTAGTTTTTCCCGCCACTATTCATTGTACCATATAATGTGCTGGAAAGCTGGAAAAAACTTCTTTGTGGGGTGGAATGGGAAAAGAAAAATAGTGATTTCTCCATTGTTATTTGGGTTTTCGTGTTTACAGCATTCATTGTGTGGTAAAAATGACATGTCGATGGGACCATCACCTCTTTTTAACGGCATAGATGCTGTAGCTGCTATTGACCGCGGCATCTGAGGGGTTAAACGAACAAGATCCATAGTGAAGCGTCGGCTGTAACATACATCTGACACGCAAGTCATCGAGTGGGCTCAGCCCGTGAGTCCACTCCATACTTTCCGTTCCGGCCTCTGCCGTTTACATACGGTGGATGTCAAGAAGAGGTTAGAGCAGGGGTCTCAAGCACGCGGCCCGCATGCGGCCCCTGGGGCTGTCATCTGCGGTCCGCGGGACACAGAGCCGCTAGTATCGGCTCTGATCCGAGACTCTGGAATTCCCTGACATCGCTGTCCACATATGAACAGACATATGAACAGCGATGTCTGGGGCTTCCCCAGAGCCGGAGTCCCGGGCAGAGCGCTAGTACAGGCTCTGCTCCGGGACTCTGTGGAATTCCCTGACATCGCTGCCCATATATGGACAGTGTGTCAGGGTCTTGCCCAGAGCGGAGCAGAGCGCTGGTGTCGGCTCTGCTCCTGGACTCTGTGGAATTCCCTGACATCGCTGTCCACATATGAACAGCGATGTCTGAGGCTTCCCCAGAGCCGGAGTCCCGAGCAGAGCGCTGGTGTCGGCTCTGCTCCGGGACTCTGTGGAATTCCCTGACATCGCTGCCCATATATGGACAGTGTGTCAGGGTCTTCCCCAGAGCGGAGTCCCGGGCAGGGCGTTATTATCGGCTCTGCTCCGGGACTCTGGGGAAGCCTCTGACATTGCTGTCCATACATTGACAATGATGTCAGGGGCTTCCCCAGAGCAGAAGTCCCAGTGATGTCAGGAACACAGCTGGAGTCCCAGGAAGAGCCTACTAGCGCTCTGCCTGGGACTCCAGCTCTGGGCAGGCCCCTGACATCACTGGGGCAGCCTCTACAGAGGGCACTGGGGCAGCCTCTACAGAGGGCACTGGGGCGTTATCTACAAGTGGGTGTGTGACAGTATCTGAAGAGGACACTGGCATTATCTAGGGGTGTGTTGCCTTATCTACAGAGGGCACTGTGGCCTTATCTACAGAGGGCACTGTGGCCTTATCTACAGAGGGCACTGTGGCCTTATCTACAGAGGGCACTGTGGCCTTATCTACAGAGGGCACTGTGGCCTTATCTACAGAGGGCACTGTGGCCTTATCTACAGAGGGCACTGTGGCCTTATCTACAGAGGGCACTGTGGCCTTATCTACAGGAGGGCACTGTGGCCTTATCTACAGGAGGGCACTGTGGCCTTATCTACAGGAGGGCACTGTGGCCTTATCTACAGGAGGGCACTGTGGCCTTATCTACAGGAGGGCACTGTGGCCTTATCTACAGGAGGGCACTGTGGCCTTATCTACAGGAGGGCACTGTGGCCTTATCTACAGGAGGGCACTGTGGCCTTATCTAGGGGTGTGTTGCATCATCCACAGAGGGCACTGCGGCACTATCTAAAAAGGGGCTGTCCAATCTTGACATGTGTGCTAACTGAGCCGCCGGACTGCATTTAGCGACACTTAAACTGGAAAGCTGGATTGTTGAAATAAGCACGTGGAGAAATCTCTCAAATTTTAAACCTAGCGCTATTATTATAGTAATGTAGTATTATTATTCAAGTAATATAGTGTTATAGTAGTTCAAATAACTAATTGATTAACAATAATTTTGTATTGTATCAAATTTGAAAGTAATGCGGCCCGTCAACTTCCCATTTTTTCTATATGCGGCCCACTTACCCGGCCGAGTTTGAGACCCCTGGGTTAGAGAATCCATTCCACCACAACAAATTATCACCTATCCACAGGATAGGTGATTAGTGTTTGATCGCTGGGGATCCCACCTCTGGGTCTCGACTTCCCTGAATATCCAGGGCGGCGGTCACGCCATTTATGGGACTGCTGAGTTCATTTAGGGGACTCGAGACCCCCGTTCTCTTGATCAGTGGGGGTCTCAGCAGTGGGTCCCCCAGCGATCAAACACTAATCACCTGTCCTGTTGATGCACAACAGAAAAACATTGTAACAGGACTCCGTGAGCGCTAGGGCCATCAAATGCGCTGTATTTCGATTATTTTGCATTACTGCGACATTCACTATACTTACAAATATGAGGTCCTTAACGTTTTGATTAAATTGTATGAACCCACCTGCCACAACAAGGCGACATCTTTTAAGCGGATCTTTAAGGCCCCATGCACACAACCGTATTTTTCATCCGTAATTACGGACCCTTTCAATTCTATGGGCTACGGACACCTTTCCATATTTTTACGGATGGGTGCCCGTTCCGTAAAAATGATCCGTAAAATATAAAACATGTCCTATTCTCGTCTGTAATTACGGCATTGACTCCCCATAGAAGTCTATGGGCGCTTCCGTAAGTACGCACGGCTACAGATGTGAACCCGTAGCCGTCCGTAGTTATGGAAGCGTTGCTAGGCGTCACCAGGTTTGCAGATCGTTTGTGGTTTTCTTATTTTTGCGGATCCGTAAATACGGATGCATTACAGACTACTGTATTTACGGACACCGTTCTGTATATGCAGGTGATTTACGGATGACTAGAAATGACTACGGATCCGTATTTACAGATGGATGAAATCTACGGTCGCGTGCATGGGGCTTAACCTAAAAATACAGCTCTCTCCTGGGCCTTATCCTGCAGAATATACTCAGGGTAGGTACAGTAGGAACCAGCTTTAGTTTATCTAAAAACACCCTTGGGCAGAATAAGCGTGAACAACCAAAATAAAGGCAGTCACCACCCCCCACGTGTACAACACAAACCACAAAAATGTTGGTCTGCAGATCCTAACAAAATGACATAAATGTGCAGGTGCGCGTACGCTATGACTACAAACAATATACAACAAAACATCACAACCGCACCGCGAGCGCCAAGACCACCAAATGCTGTATTTAGATTATTTTGAGTTACTGTTGTGTTTTCTATACTTATAAATGTGGGGTTCTTAGCGCATATTTTGATCAAATTTATGTAGGCTTAGGCCTAGGAGAGAGGTGTCTTCTTAGGTTAGAGACCCACATAAAAGAGGTCGCCTTGTCGTGGCAAGTGGGCTTACACAATTTGGTCAAAATGTGCCAGTCACTGAATGGAATTCTTCTCCTGAAGTTACGACACTGGTATAACAGTTCAAGATTTTACGACCTTGCCGGAGAACGTAGCACACAGCATTAAGCAGAAAAAAGTTTTAGAGAAAATTATCCATACTAAGGGTTAGTAAATATTAGAAGCCCCGACAACAAGTCAAGCCCATAAATTGGATGTGTGGCTGTAGACTATGGGGTGTCACCCGTATAATCAGGAACTTTTTTCACGGTCATCGCTGGTCTGTGCACTGGATTCCTCCAGAAATCATCTCAAGTGTGTGACAGGACGATCAAAAATAATGGAGCATCCCTAGCAACTATGTCACATGACGCGCCAAAATGTGTCCCCAGAAATAGCGCGATTAGGCTATAATCACGGAGAACATCACTGAACGCGTTATTATATGGGGCTACACACAGGTTCATGCTCCCTATAACAGGGCACATGGGGCACCAGGACAAGACCATAAAGTTCTCCATGATTTGGTTTTAAGAAGCAGAATAACAGTAGATATGGCACCTGTTGGTAAATATCAGTAGTGGGCATTATCCATACCTGATAGTAGTAACAGTACTAGCAGCCGGCACGTAGTCCCTGCCCAGTGTTTGTCAGGAAGTGGCAGCTTGTGATGATCAGGGCACAGGGGCACCACTCTTACAGACAAATAACAAATGACGCAGTGTGCGGCTGACCACTGGCATGGGTGACTGATAGTTACCGGTCATCGGGTGCTGGCGCTGAGGTATCACTGACAGCTCTCCACTGTGCCTGCTCTGGCCTCGGCGCCCCTCTATGCTGTCAGGATGTCTAGCTCTCCAGAGGGGGGGCAAACATCCCCCAGACACCGGAAATCCATCAACCATTACCGTATCCGCCGCTCGTTACTGGCAACTCTATGGTTAGAATTTGGAACGCTGTATCCAGAACCGGAAATCCACTGGAAGCCATTTTTGAAAAGGTCAAGTGAATGGGAAAGTGTCAAATTACAATGTCTACAGTACGATGTCTGTGTTATAACTATGAGGAGATGAACACATTTTCGTTCTACCAGCTAGCTGTGGTGTGCATTGTACATGTATTCCCTGCCACCATCATATGAAAATAGTAAAGGTAAGACACTAAAGGACGTTTGGTTGTTGCAATAAATTGCTACAGCGTAAAAACTCTGCAAAAACTAAAGCCGCTTGTGAATACAGCCAAAACCGCTAACATTACCATAAGGGTATGTTCACACACAATAATTACGGACGTAATTCGGGCGTTTTTGCCCCGAATTACGTCCGAAAAATGCGGCTTGAAAGTGTTGACAAACATCTGCCCATTGAAAGCAATGGGCTGACGTTTGTCTGTTCACAGGAGGCGTATATTTACGCGCCACTGTCAAATGGCGGCGCGTAAATAGATGCCCGCGTCAAAGAAGTGATCTGTCACTTCTTGGGGCGTAATTGGAGCCGTTATTCATTGACTCCAATGAAAAGCAGCGCCAAATACGTCCGTAATGGACGCGGCGTTCAAGCGCCTGCACATGCCGTTATGGCTGAAATTACGGGGATGTTTTCTCCTGAAAACATCCCCGTAATTTCAGTCGTTACGGACGCTGTCGTGTGAACATACCCTAACAGTATGTGCCAGCCTCAGAAGGTTCCTCAGATGCCCCTAGAGTGCCAGCCACAGATCCCCCTAGAGTGCCAGCCGCCAATGCCCCCCGAGAAGACAGACAATGGCTGCAGCCAGGAGCCATTACTTTTTACTTGACGTTGCTTTATGAGGACTTGCTTTTTGCAGGAAAAGTTGTATTTTTCAATGGCGCTATCTTGGGTTACATATAATTAATAGGTTAACTTTTATTGTTGGCGGGGGATGGCTAAAACAGCCATTGATTTTTCCATTTTTTTTTAATGTTGTTTACCGTTCGTTATAAACAACGTTAAGTTTATTTTATGGGTTAAGATTATGGTGATATGAAATATGTATAGTTGTAGGAAGGATGAGTTGTAGTTTTTATTTGCACCATTTTTGGATCCATATTATTATGTTAATTTTATTCTGCGGGTTGTTACGATTGTGCTGACACCAAATATCTACTTTTTTTTTATGTTTAATTATTTTTAAACAAAAACATATTTTACTTTTTGGGGGAGACTTATTAAACTTTATTCAATTTAATTAAAGTTTTTTTTTTCCCACTAGGCGGCTTGAAGCAGCGATCATTTGATCGCTGACATAATTCTTTGGAATAATTAGGGTCTGTTCTCACGACTTATTTTCAGGTGTAATTCAGAGCGTAAAACGCTGGTATCGCAATCCAAGTAACTCTTGAAATATTCCTGCAAACAGTTTCTCATTGATTTAAATGGGAAGTAGACTGTGTAGTGCACACGAGGCGGATTTTTAGACTATGCTCACACGCTAAAGTAAAAACGGCTGTTAAATACGGAGCTGTTTTCAAGGGAAAACAGCCTCTGATTTTAAGCTGTTTTTAAAGCATCCGTTATTTGATGAGTGTCTGAAGCCGTTTTTTGAGCTGTTTTTCTATTGACACAATGAAAAATGGCTCCAAAAACGGCTCAAAATGTGACATGCACTTCTTTATACGGAACGTTCTTTTACACGCCATTTTTTCAAACGTCTGCTTAAAAAAATCCCCGTCTAAATGAAACGCCATTTCTCCCATTGAGATCAATGGGCAGATGTTTGGAGGCGTTCATCTTCCGTTTTTTCAAGGGTTTTTTGAGGCGTTTACACCCCAAAAAACACCTGAAAACACTGCGTGTCAACATACCCTTACACTGCTGAATTCAAAAACTGCCTCGTAAAAATATTCCTCGTTAGGGTATGCTTAGACATATGTTTGAGGCAGTTAAATATGAGGCTGATTTCAAAAGAAAAAAGCCTTTGCATTTAGGTGTTTTTTAAACTGATTTTTATAGCGTTTTTGATTTTTGCAAGTGTATTTTGAGGCGTATTTTTGAAGCCCCGAAAAACAGCTGAAAATACGGGGGCTGAACGCCTCCAAACATCTGCCCATTCATTTCAATGGGAAAAAACTGCGTTTCGTTCCCACGGGGAGTTTTTTTACGTGCCGTTTTTACAAATGGCGGGTAAAAATATTCTCCCATAAAAAAGAAGTGCATGTCACTTCTTGAGCCATTTTTGGAGCTGTTTTTCATTGACTCAATAGAAAAACAGCTCTAAAAACGGCCGTAAAAAAACGCAAGTTGCTTAAAAAACGGCTTCAAATCAGGGGCTGTTTTCGCTTGAAAACAGCTCCGTATTTTACGGCCGTTTTTGGTTTGCCATGTGAACATAGCCTCTACATACCCTGAAAATCAGCTCCAAAAATGCCTGGGTTTTCTATTGAAATCCACCTTTTGTTGTTTTTTTGCCTCAAACATATGCCGTGTGAGCCTACCTGTAGGCCTCATGCACACGACCGTAGCTATGTGCACGGCCGTTATTTCCGGGTCGGCCGGCTACAGAGTGACAGCCGCGAGCCGCCCGCAAATTGCCACGGTGACGGTCGTGTGCATGGCCCCATAGGAATGAATGGGGCCGCAATTCTCCCATGCATTTTTGGGGGAATTGCGGCCACAAAAGCACGTTCGTGTGCAGGGGCGTAACTAGGAAAGACTGGGCCCCATAGCAAACTTTTGACTGGGGCCCCCCTCCGCTGGGTATCACACAACCCCCCCCTTGAGATAGTGCCTCCCTATAGATTCCACCACACAGCGCCCCCCTATAGATAGCTCCATACACAGCCCCCTGTAGATAACGTCTTACAGCCCCAAATCCCCCCTGTAGATAATGCCATACAGGCCCCCCTGTAGATAATGCCATATAGCCCCCTCTGTAGATAACGTCTTACAGCCCCAAATCCCCCTTGTAGATAACGTCTTACAGCCATCCCCCTGTAGATAACGCCATACAGACCCCCCCTGTAGATAACGCCATACAGACCCACCCTGTAGATAACGCCATACAGATCCACCTGTAGATAACGCCATACAGACACCCCCCTGTAGATAACGCCATAGAGACACCCCCTGTAGATAATGCCATACAGACCCCCCTGTAGATAATGCCATACAGACCCCCCCTTGTAGATAACGCCATACAGACCCCCCCTGTAGATAACACCATACAGACCCCCCTGTAGATAACGCCATACAGACACCCCCTGTAGATAATGCCATACAGACCCCCCCCTGTAGATAACGCCATACAGACACCCCCTGTAGATAACGCTCATACAGTCCCCCCTGTAGATAATGCCATACAGACACCCCCTGTAGATAACGCCATACAGTCCCCCCTGTAGATAATGCCATACAGACACCCCCCTGTAGATAACGCCATACAGTCCCCCCTGTAGCTAACGCCATACAGACCCCCCTGTATATAACACCATACAGAACCACCCCCTGTAGATAACGCCATACAGACCCCCCCCCCCAAAAAAAAATGGCCTATAGTTTGTCCTACAAAAGACATGCATCCCCTATCCACAGGATAGGGGATACATGTGTGATCGCTGGCAGCGATAAGGAGAACAGGGGACAGAAAGTCCCCCAAGTTCTCCATGACAAACCTCGGACTTCTGGCGTCTGCGCAGTTCAATAAAAATGAAAGGAGCGCTGGTCACGCATGCGCACAAGCGCGACCGGTGCTCAAGTAATTTCTATGGAGCTGCCGACAGACCCTGGAAGTCTGAGGTTTGTCATGGAGAACTTCGGGGGACTTTCGGTCCCCTGTTCTCCTTATCGCTGCCAGCGATCCCACATGTATCTCCTATCCTGCGGATAGGGGATGCATGTCTATTGTAGGAACAACCTCTTCAGTGGCGTCGTGCTGCAGCAGCCATAGCAGGGGGGGGGGGGGGTGGCACGGGCCCCCTCATGCTGCGGGCCCCGTAGCAGCCGCTACGGCTGCTATAGCGGTAGTTACGCCACTGTTCGTGTGCATGGGGCCTTAGTGTATCACTGCAATTTATTAGGCCCGCTGACAGAAAATAAAGAAATGCTGGTTCTTGGAATTCGGCTACACAAAAATGACTTTTTGTTTCCATAAAACATTATTTTGTTGTGAAAAAATATGAAACATGAAAAAAACAACAACATGAATTTGGTATCCCTTCAATCATAACAATCCATAGAATAAAGTAAATGTGCTTTTTTACTGCATGGTAAACTGTAAAAAAAAAAAAAAAAAACCCTGCAAAAAGCAGTTGCGGAATTTTAGGTTCCGCTAAAAACAGGTACAGAATCTTAAAAATAAAGCCCTATGGCTCTTAGAATGCGGTGAAATAACGGAACCACATGGCCCTGAAGTCCCTTAATAGGCCGGACCCTAACCCCTATCCGCACAACTCCGTAACTGTATGTCATTGCGGGAAGTTACTTCCCGCACATGAACGTATAGTTTAGAGGCCGTTCACGTATGTCCGTTGCCCCTGTCAGTTTCCCTCCAGCGTGTTGCAGGAAAGCCGGAGGGAAACTGATGCTAGAATGGATACCATAGCTGTCTATGGGATCTGTTCTGGCACATGGGACATACGTTGTGCCGTCGTACAGCACCGGACCTGTGCAGGAGCCGGATCCAAAACCGTTACTTGCAGCGTTTTTGTGTCTGTCTCCCTGGGAGGTCTGGCACCGCATCCTATTTTACCGTGCTGCTCCCAGATCAATGCCGGGTGCTGCTGCATCCACCTCCGGGCAGCACCCAGCTTGGGAATTGCCGACGCTCTGGCCGATAGTGCCACCCCCCGGTATATAGTCTTATACCCCCTGTAGATAGCGAGTTATGGGGACTTTCTAATATATAAGGCCCTCAAAGCCACTTCACAACCGAACTGGCCCCTGTAAAAATCGCCTTTTGAAATTTTCTTGAAAATGTGAGAAATTTCTGCTAAAGATCTAAGCCTTGTGACATCCTAGAAAATAAAAGGACGTTTAAAAAACGATGCCAATCTAAAGTAGACATATGGGAGATGTTAATTGGTAACTATTTAGTGTGGTATTACCATTTATTTTACAAGCAGATACATTTAAATTGAGAAAATTGCTAATTTTGCAAATTTTCTCTAAATGTTGGTGTTTTTCACAAATAAATATTGAATTTATCAACTAAATTTTTCACTAACATAAAGTACAATATGTCACGAGAAAACAATCTCAGAATCGCTTGGATAGGTAAAAGCATTCCAAAGTTATTACCACATAGAATAAACATGTCAGATTTGAAAAAAATCGTCTGTGCCACAAGGCCAAAACAGGCTGCGTCCTAAAAGGGTTAAGGGTTTAAAGGGTCACTGTTGTTTTGCAAAACTTCTGACATGTCATAGTGAAGTTTTGAATGGGTGGATGTGCCCCTCCGGCTCTTCTTTCTGCAGACGAGATTAGTGAATGGGCTGTACAACAATCCGCCAACCACTACTGCCCCTTCATTCTAGTGATTGGTAGAGTTCTCAGCACCCAAATCCCCAGCAAAGTTTCTGATATGTCAAAAGTTCTGCGAAACAGCGGTTACCTTTTCAACTCCATGGCGGCAGTATTTCTTATGATCTGCAAGGAACAACAGCTATGTGTCCCTGGAAACTGTTTTCATAATGTGCTATGTATACTACAATACATTGGGTTCATGGACTGTGATATATTTTATCTGCAAAATAAAAATTAACATTTGCCTCTGTTTGCCTTTCATGTTGTGTGCTAACACTTTACTGACACAAGGTGGCGCTGTGGTAGTTCATAAGTTTGGACCATGCGACTTGCCATACCAGTGCAGTGACTTTGCTGGCAGAGAACGAGGTAAACACTCTTGTTATCAATAATGAAGAAGTGACATGTTTATAATGGACTTGTCCTTCTTTTCCTGATATACTACAATGACGTGCTGGCGGAATACACAGTGGATTTATAATCCTGCCTTTTTCTGCACACGATGAGTCCACAAATGTTTTGCTCTTATGTAACCTATGTGTCTGCAGCTAACCTTATTCTGGAAAGCTGGTGCTCAGACTTTAGTCCCTTAAAGGGTTATTTTCCGATCGCAGACATTTATGGCATATCCACAGTATAACTTAAGAACTATGGATTCGGGTCCAGCTCTGGGACCTGCACCTTTATTAAGAACGTCAGACACCCCACACCCCACATGGTGCGGCGGCCGCTGGCCACCGATTTCAGGAGGGAACTATGTGGAAAGGTGGCCACGCATGCGCGCAACTCTCTCCATTGTGTTCTGTGGGAATTACGGAAATAGCCGAGCAGGGGTTAAAAATTTGTAAGAAAAAGGGGATGAAGTAAAAGAGCATTCAACCTTCTCTAACAAATTTCTAGGTCCCTAATATAATGACGAAATGTCTCTAATCCGTAGACGTAGTATAGATACATATGGATCTCGCTGTGTACCCTGTACGTAGGAAACAATGGAGCAGCCCCAGTACTGACAAAAGCATTGATATATCTACCCTCTCTTCAAACAAGAAAAATGCTGTCGAATATTTCCGAAATATAATAAATAAACGGTAACGTTTACAGATGATAAATGCATTAACCCTATAAAGACTCCGCCTAGTGAACGCAGCAACTTATTTATTTTTCCGTCGATGTAGCAGATTTTTGCGGAATGAGTTTGCATTTTTGATCACCATTTTGGGGTACATATAACATGTTGAATATTTTTATTATGTTTTTTGAAAGAGAAATGGAAAAAAAATAACGCAATTCCATCTTTGTGTTTGAGGATGTAAATTTATATAGTTTTTTTGTTATATTACTTTTGCACAAAACCCTATTTTTACAAAATATATTTTTTTACATTGGTGTAGCTGTATGAGAGCTTGTTTTTTGCAGTATAAGTTATAGTTTTCAACGGTACCATTTTGGAGTACCTACGACTTTAATCACTTTTTAGTCCTGATTTTGGTAGGCCAGATAAAAAACAAACAGCAATTCTGGGATTGTTTTTTTAGTGTTTATTTTACAGTATGGGTTATTACGGAAGCTGCGATCTATGGTAATTATGTGTATATATATTTTGTTTAGTTCCACTAGGGAACTTCACCCCGCAGAACCTTTTATTGCAATTAACGGCAATACTTCTGTATCCAACTATGAGTCACTGGATGTAACTGTGCTGTATTCACTTATACAGTCTGCAGAGCGCCTGTTTAGTACTTCTATCTACCACTATATGGTCACTGTATGGTGGTAATATTAGTCGATGTATAGTGTTTTTTATTCAGTAACTGTATGGTGGTATTATTCAGTCAATATTTGGTGGTAATGTAAGTGATCATGATGTGGCGGTATTATTTGGGCCTTTTAAAGTGGTATCATTGGTAATATTGGTCTTTGTATAGTGGTTTTTATTCAGTAACTGTATGGTGGTATTATTCAATCACTATGTGGTGGTAATATGTGGTTATGATGTGGAGGTATTATTCAGTAACAATATGGTGGTATTATTCAGTCACTTTGTGGTGGTAATATGTGGTCATGTTGTGGCAATATTATTCAGTACCAGTATGGTGGTATTACTCAGTCACGATGTGTTGGTAATATGGTGTGGCACTATGATTCAGTAACAGTATGGAGGTATTACACAGTAACAGTGTGGTGGTATTATTCAGTCACTATGTGGTGGTAATGTGTGATCATGGTGTCGAGGTATTATTCAGTAACAGTATGGTGGTATTATTCAGTAACAGTATGGCGGTATTATTCAGTAACAGTGTGGTGGTATTATTCAGTCACTATGTGGTGGTAATGTGTGATCATGGTGTCGAGGTATTATTCAGTAACATTATGGTGGTATTCTTCAGTCACTATGTGGTGGTAATATGTAAATGGTGTCGAGGTATTATTCAGTCACTATGTGGTGGTAATGTGTGATCATGGTGTCGAGGTATTATTCAGTAACAGTATGGTGGTATTATTCAGTCACTTAGTAGTGGTAATATGTGGTCATGGTATGGTGGTATATTTCAGTAACTGTATGGTGGTATTATTCAGTCACTGTGGTGGTAATATGTGGTCATGTTGTGGCACTATTATTCAGTAACAGTATGGTGATATTATTCAGTCACTTTGTGGTGGTAATATGTGGTCATGGTGTGGAGAATTATTCAGTAACAGTATGGTCATTTTATCTCGTTTTTATGTGGTCATATTGGGGAGGTATTATTTAGTAACAGTATGATGGTAGTATTCAGTAACAATATAGTGGTATTATTCAGTCACTATGTGGTGGTAATATGTGGTCATGTTGTGGCACTATTATTCAGTACCAGTATTGTAATGGCAGGAAGGAGGTGAAGGGAAAGTGAGCCCTAATCTACCCACCGCCCTGTCCCTGCCTACTTGCAACGACCCGCCCTAGGCGACGAGGTACAACTGGGCGGCGGTCCCTACGCTGTCTAAGTGCACAGGAAAACAAACAGGGAACACGCAAGGGAAGGGGCAGTAGCCACGGAACGCCACGAGGAAACGGAGCGGCGAACGAACAGTCAGGACCAGGACGAAGTGAGTACACCCGAGCGGGCACGGAGACAGAAGCAAGCCAGGGGCAAAGCAAAACAGGTCAAGCAGAACTGCAGCAAGGCAGAAGCGTGGCAGAAGCAGGCTGGAGCAAGCAGCAGTGGGGCCAGGAATCCAAAAGAATTACAAGCACTGAGGGAGAGAACAGGGCAGGTAATAAAGGACAGGGGGCGGAGCTAACTCCGACAGACCAGGCCGCGATAGGCTCTCCCACTCCTGAGCCTGCCACCCTGGTTGGTGGGAGATGGTGTCAGTCGAACAGGTCTGGCCTCAGGTGTGGATTGATTAATCCCAGGAGTATACCTAGATGAAGTACCTGGCAGATCCCTAACAGTACTCCCCCTTTTATGAGGGGCCACCGGACCCTTACTAAGGGGACCCGGTTTAGTGGGGAAGAGAAGGTGGAACCTCCTGATCAATACCCCAGCGTGAACATCACGGGCAGGTACCCAAGTCCTCTCCTCCGGCCCGTATCCTCTCCAATGGACCAGGTACTGGAGGGAGCCCTGGACCATCCTACTGTCCATAATCTTGGCCACCTCGAATTCCACCCCCTCAGGGGTGAGAACGGGAACAGGAGGTATCCTCGAGGGGGACCAGGACGGGGAGCAGCGTTTAAGGAGGGAGGCATGGAAGACGTCATGTATGCGAAAGGATGGGGGGAGCTACAGACGGAAGGATACAGGGTTGAGGACTTCAATGATCTTATAAGGTCCAATAAATCGGGGAGCAAACTTCCTGGACGGGACCTTAAGGCGCAAGTTCCTGGACGACAACCAGACCAAATCCCCGACGACAAACCGGGGGTTAGCAGAACGTCTACTATCCGCCTGAATCTTTTGTGCGCTCTGGGACGCCTCTAGGTTCTTCTGAACCTGGGCCCAGACAGTGCACAGTTCCCGATGAACATCCTCTACCTCAGGATTATTGGAACAACCAGGGGAGACGGAGGAGAACCTTGGGTTAAACCCGAAATTACAGAAAAACGGGGAGACCCCTGACGAGTTACTGACCCGGTTATTCAGGGAAAATTCAGCAAGGGGAAGGAATGAGACCCAATCGAATTGACAGTCAGAGATGAAACACCTTAAATATTGTTCCAGGGATTGGTTGGTCCTTTCCGTTTGGCCATTAGTTTCGGGATGGAAGGCGGAGGAGAAGGACAGATCAATCTCCAACTTTTTACAAAAAGCTCTCCAAAATAAGGAAACAAATTGTACCCCTCTGTCAGAAACGATATTGACTGGGGCCCCATGGAGACGCAGGATGTGTTTCACAAACAAAGAAGCTAACGTCTTGGCGTTAGGTAGCTTCTTAAGGGGCACAAAGTGGCACATCTTGCTGAAGCGGTCGACTACCACCCACACCACCGACTTGCCCTGAGATGGAGGCAAATCGGTGATAAAATCCATGGAGATATGGGTCCAAGGTCTCTGGGGAATGGGCAAGGAACGTAGTAGGCCCGCAGGTCGGGACCTAGGGGTTTTGGACCTAGCGCAAACCTCACAAGCGGCGACGTAAGCCCTAACGTCTTTAGGCAACCCAGGCCACCAATAGTTTCTGGTAATGAGGTGTTTGGTGCCCAAGATGCCAGGATGACCAGATAGAGCGGAGTCATGGTTTTCCCTGAGTACCCTCAGCCGGTATTGCAGGGGAACAAACAGTTTGTCCCCAGGGACGTTCCCGGGGGCTGCACCCTGATCAGCCGCGATATCAGAAGCTAAATCAGAATCCGTGGCAGAGACGATTATACCAGGGGGTAAAATACAAGCAGGATCCTTCTCGGAAGGAGGATTGGCCATGAAACTACGTGACAGAGCATCAGCCTTAATATTCTTGGACCCAGCCCTATAGGTAACCAAGAAATTAAATCTGGTAAAGAATAGTGCCCACCGAGCTTGTCTAGGATTAAGCCTCCGGGCCGATTCTAGGAAAACCAGATTCTTGTGATCCGTAAGGACCGTTACCTGGTGTCTGGCCCCCTCCAGGAAGTGCCGCCACTCCTCAAAAGCCCATTTAATGGCTAGAAGTTCGCGGTTGCCAATATCATAGTTACTCTCCGTGGGCGAAAACTTCCTAGAGAAGTAAGCACAGGGGCGGAGATGGGTGAGGGAGCTGGTACCCTGGGACAAGACGGCCCCCACTCCAACCTCGGAAGCGTCAACCTCCACAATAAATGGCTCCTCTTGGTTGGGCTGAATCAGCACGGGGGCCGAGATAAAGCACTTCTTGAGAGTCTCAAAGGCCTGGACGGCCTCAGGGGGCCAATGGAGGACATCAGCACCCTTGCGGGTAAGGTCCGTAAGAGGCTTAGCGACGACCGAGAAGTTGGCAATAAATCTCCTGTAATAGTTGGCGAACCCTAAAAAACACTGTAACGCCTTAAGGGAGGCCGGTTGGACCCATTCCGCCACAGCCTGAACCTTGGCAGGGTCCATGCGGAATTCATGAGGAGTGAGGATTTGCCCTAAAAATGGTATCTCCTGTACCCCAAAGACACATTTTTCAGTCTTAGCAAACAGATTATTCTCCCGAAGGACCTGGAGCACCTTCCTGACATGCTCCACGTGGGAGGACCAGTCCTTGGAAAACACCAGTATGTCATCAAGGTACACAACAAGAAAATTACCCAGGTACTCTCTCAGGATTTCATTAATAAAATTCTGGAAGACAGCAGGGGCATTACACAACCCAAAGGGCATGACCAGGTATTCGAAATGACCCTCGGGTGTGTTGAACGCAGTTTTCCACTCATCCCCCTCTTTGATGCGGATAAGGTTATATGCCCCCCGTAGATCGAACTTAGAAAACCATTGGGCTCCCTGAACCTGATTAAAAAGATCCGGAATCAAAGGAAGTGGGTACTGGTTCCTTACGGTGACCTTATTCAGGTTACGATAATCAATGCACGGCCTAAGACCACCATCCTTCTTCCCCACGAAGAAGAAGCCAGCACCTACAGGAGAAGTCGAGGGGCGAATGAAACCCTTGGCCAGGCATTCTTGGATATACACCCTCATAGCTTCACGTTCAGGACATGAAAGATTAAATATCCTACCCTTAGGAAGCTTGGCACCAGGCACCAAATCGATAGCGCAATCGTAATCTCTATGGGGGGGCAACACCTCGGAGGCCTCCTTAGAAAACACATCGGCGAAGTCCTGAACAAACTCAGGAAGCGTGTTTACCTCCTCCCGGGGAGAAATAGAGTTAACAGAAAGACATGACATAAGACATTCATTACCCCATTTGGTGAGATCCCCAGTATTCCAATCAAACGTGGGATTATGCAACTGCAACCAGGGAAGGCCTAAAACCAGATCAGACGATAATCCCTGCATCACCAGTACAGAGCACTGCTCCACATGCATGGAGCCAACCAGGAGTTCAAAAACAGGAGTATGCTGAGTAAAATAACCATTAGCAAGGGGAGTTGAGTCGATTCCTACTACAGGGATAGGATAAGGTAAATCAATACAAGGCATCTTTAGAGACATAGCAAATTCCACAGACATGATATTAGCAGATGAGCCAGAATCCACGAAAGCACTGCCCGTGGCAGACCGGCCAGCAAACGAGACCTGAAAGGGAAGCAAAATTTTATTGCGTTTCACATTAACGGGAAATACCTGTGCGCCCAAGTGACCTCCCCGATGATCACTTAGGCGCGGAAGTTTTCCGGCTTCTTATTCTTGCGCCTGGGACAGGTGTTCAGTAGATGCTTGTCGTCCCCACAGTAGAAGCAGAGACCATTCATTCTGCGAAACTCCCTACGTTGTCGAGGGGACATGGAGGCCCCCAGTTGCATAGGTACCTCCGAGTCCTCCGTGGAGGGGCGAGGAGACGGGACCTCGGGGGGGATCACAGAAAAGTCAGAGGGGAGCACACTGAAGCGTTCTAGCTGACGTTCCCTGAGACGTCGGTCAAGTCGTACTGCTAGGGCCATAACCTGGTCAAGGGAGTCAGACGAGGGGTAGCTAACCAGCAGATCCTTCAGGGCGTCAGATAATCCTAACCTAAACTGGCACCTTAGGGCCGGATCGTTCCACTGAGAAGCTACGCACCACTTCCTAAAATCAGAACAGTATTCCTCAACCGGTCTCCTACCCTGACGTAAGGTCACCAGCTGACTCTCGGCTAAAGCAGTCCTGTCAGTCTCGTCGTAAATGAGTCCGAGGGCAGAGAAAAAACGATCAACAGAGGAAAGTTCAGGGGCGTCAGGAGCCAAGGAGAAGGCCCACTCTTGGGGCCCTTCCTGGAGTCGGGATATGATGATACCCACCCGCTGGTTCTCGGAACCTGAGGAGTGGGGCTTTAGGCGGAAATACAGTCTGCAACTCTCCCGGAAGGAGAGAAACGTCTTACGGTCCCCTGAGAACCGGTCAGGTAACTTGAGGTCGGGTTCTAGAGGTGAGGTGAGGGGTACTACTAGAGCAGCGTCACCCTGATTGACCCTTTGGGCCAGGGCCTGGACCTGTAGGGAGAGGCCCTGCATCTGCTGGGTCAGGGTCTCAAGGGGGTCCATGATAGCGTCAGCGTAGGAGAAATGGTAGACTAGGTAAGGGCTTGTAATTATGTAATGGCAGGAAGGAGGTGAAGGGAAAGTGAGCCCTAATCTACCCACCGCCCTGTCCCTGCCTACTTGCAACGACCCGCCCTAGGCGACGAGGTACAACTGGGCGGCGGTCCCTACGCTGTCTAAGTGCACAGGAAAACAAACAGGGAACACGCAAGGGAAGGGGCAGTAGCCACGGAACGCCACGAGGAAACGGAGCGGCGAACGAACAGTCAGGACCAGGACGAAGTGAGTACACCCGAGCGGGCACGGAGACAGAAGCAAGCCAGGGGCAAAGCAAAACAGGTCAAGCAGAACTGCAGCAAGGCAGAAGCGCGGCAGAAGCAGGCTGGAGCAAGCAGCAGTGGGGCCAGGAATCCAAAAGAATTACAAGCACTGAGGGAGAGAACAGGGCAGGTAATAAAGGACAGGGGGCGGAGCTAACTCCGACAGACCAGGCCGCGATAGGCTCTCCCACTCCTGAGCCTGCCACCCTGGTTGGTGGGAGAGGGTGTCAGTCGAACAGGTCTGGCCTCAGGTGTGGATTGATTAATCCCAGGAGTATACCTAGATGAAGTACCTGGCAGATCCCTAACAAGTATGGTGATATTATTCAGTCACTTTGTGGTGGTAATATGTGGTCATGGTGTGGAGAATTATTCAGTAACAGTATGGTCATTTTATCTCGTTTTTATGTGGTCATATTGGGGAGGTATTATTTAGTAACAGTATGGCGGTATTATTCAGTAACAATATAGTGGTATTATTCAGTCACTATGTGGTGGTAATATGTGGTTATGGTGTGGAGATATTATTCAGTAACAGTATGGTGGTATTATTCAGTCACTATGTAGTGGTAATATGTGGTCATGGTGTGGCGGTATTATTTATGTTTTGTATATTGGTATTATTGGTCTATTTATGGTGCGTTTTATTTAATAACAGTATAGAGGTAATATTTTATCACTGTATGGTGGTAATATTTGGTCCTGATACATATGTATAATAATCATTTTGTGTGTGGGGGGAACACATATGCCATGGGGCTTGTGCCTCTAATTTATAAAGACCTTAGCAACGCCCTTGAATAGAGGTACAGCACAGTGCTAAGAGTTGTAGGGCCCTCTTTACATCGCGTTTCTGAACTACATTTATCATGTACGTCAGCAAAGCTCCCAACGTACATGATTAACGTGTCCATAAGGCACCATTAGCCCGATGGAGGCCAAAAGAGTGTCCTTTTGACCTCCATATGGCAGGTATATGTTCGTATACCATTTTCTTTAAGGCTGGATTAGTGTAGTAGACACCATTATTCCATCCGGAGGGATCCTGCAAAAAATCTTATAATGTGCACTTTTTTTTAACCTGGGAGTCTATAAGTGACATAAATGACATATGCCACTGTTAGGCATCTGTCACAGGTATACTTTTAACTTATACGTTGGAAAGCTCTATTAACATAACTGTTCATATATGGTCAGTGATGTTACCGGAGCTTCCTGCACAGGTCCTCAAGCAACACCGCTGTCCTCAGGAGGCGCTCTTCTCAGGGACCATGATGTCAGGTGCTTCCCCAGGGATGGAGTCCCGGGGCGCTGGATTGGGGCTATTCAGTCAACATATACCATCGTATGTCGTAAAGTAGGATACGTTGCAGCCTTCCGTGGAAGGAATACTTTGGGAGTTCACCTCTGATGAAAGTCAATTAACCCAATGTAAAGAGGGCCTAATAAACGGTGCTCCAACATTGTTATTTCATGAAGAAAGTTTAAACATCCGCTTTAATTTAAAAAATGTCCATAAAATGTCCCTTGAGTCACGATAAATGGATCAGATACAACCACGCTCTGCAGCTCTCATCTCTTGTATATTTACTCCTTTTATGAAACACAATTCTGCTGTTAGACATTGATCTATATGTGAGTTACTGCTTTAAAAATGTTTTAAGGTGTATAAGGCATATATCCCACGTGAGGCCCCATACAACAGACAGTATATGCCGTCATATTTTCAGGATGTCCATTGGGGTACATTCACAGAGGACCCGTCTACCCCACTATCAGCTTGCTATGCCCCTCAGCCCAGTAACCCTGCCACCTGTTCGTGTTTGCCAGGAGCATATGCAAGCCCTACAAGTCGACTTTCCTGTGTGATGGAGGGCTTCGCTCTAGAGGTTTTTTCCAGTCGGATCTGAAACTGATGTTTCAAAAAAAATTTTTAGGCTTCTTTTACACTAGCGTTAGTATACGTTAACCTCTCTTCCGTCAGAGGAAGAGAATATCCAAATATTAAACGAAAAGCAACGGTTCCGTTAGAATTAACATTGATTTCAATGGTAATTCTAATTTTCGATCCTCTCTTCCTCTGTCGGAAGAGAGGTAAACGTATACTAACGCTGGTGTGAACTTAGCCTTATTCATTAAAAGATTACTTTCTGAATAAACAATAATAAATATGTATCTAATAAATCGACCTCATTCTCTTCAATGTGCTGCTGAATAGTTACATAATACAACAAATAAATTCTAACTAATGAATGTAACCAATGAATAATAAATTCTGCATGCAAAAAGGAGAACCAGGCAGCACATTCAAAGAAACAAGGAACTTTTTATTCACCCATGCAATGTTTCAGATCCTCAGAGCCTTTCTAAAGCTTAAAGGGGTTTTCCCATGAGGGACATTTATGACATATCCACAGGATATGTCATAAATGTCAGATAGATTCGGGTCCTACCTCTGGGACCCGCACCTATCTCTAGAGCGGGGCCCCCCAAACCCTGTTCTAGCTTTGTTTGCTATCGCTGACTCCCGGCCACTTCCTGACTTTATGGTAGGGAGTTACGAAAACAGCTGAGCTACGCCTGCTTCCGTAACTCCCATAGTAGTGAATAGCAGTTACGGAAGCAGTGTAGCATGCGAACTACGCTGTTTCCGTGACTACTATTCAGTTATATGGGGCTTACGAAAACAGTGTAGCTCAGCGAGCTACGCTGTTTACACCTTCATGGTCGGAAATCAGCCGACACACACAGACGTAAAACGGGGTTTAGGGGCCCCGTTCTAGAGATAGGTGCCTGTCCCAGAGGTGGGACCCGCATCTATCTGACATTTATGACATATCCTGGGGATATGTCTTAAATGTCCCTTGTGGGAAAACCCCTTTAAGAAAGACTCAGGAGCTGAAACGTTGCATGGGTGAATAAAAAGTTTATTTTTTCTTTGGATGTACTGCCTGGTTCTCCTTTTTTCATTGGCTGGGGATGGTTGGATCCAGTCCTGTCGGGCTGGCGCCCTTATCATTTTTACTGTTACCTTTTCGATCTTAATAAATTCTGTTATTATTTCTATAGAGCACCAAAATGGCATCTAGCAAGCTTGGAAAGAATTTAGTAGCCTGCCTGTTAAATGTTTCCGAGGCCAGGAATAAAGACATTATTGAGAGAATTGCAAGAGCTGCTCTATTTGACAGTTGTGGTAAGTTTGACAGTCTGATATTATGTACAATACCTCTACAGGAAGGGACCCATAGGAACTACCAGGGTTTCCAGTATGTCACTGCTAGCTTCTTTTACAGTCCTGACATTACTCATCTTATCAGATATTGTGAAGTCCAGCAAATATTCATTGCCACATTGTATTTGTTTGTTTTTTTGTTTTTTTTTCTTAAAGGCGACCTGTCAACAAATCACATATTAGATTTATTATGCTTTTGGATACAGATTCTTCACAAAAAGCAAAAAAAATAGGGTTGATATGGTGCTCATCCTCTCTGAGGAGAGAAATATGTCTAGAGCTTATTGCTTACTCACAAGTAGACAGCTGCCTCTGCTACAAAGAAATACAAGGTGGTAGCTGCCCAGGATTAAGCATAACTGTAATGGACACCTAACCCAATAAAGGAAGTCCTGTCTGTGCTAGAAGTTGAACAGGTACGTAGTGGTTCAGATCGCACTAGACTTAACTGCTGCACAAATAGGGACCCAACCCAATCGTAATGAACAGAAGTATTCGGCACACAATGCTGTAGTTAGAAGAAAATCTTGATTTTATTTGAAAAAAAATGGCAATGACTTAGTGCGACGTTTCGGTTGTTATATGATCTTCATCAGGCACTGTAAAGACAATATAGACGATTTAAAAAATATATATTTTCTACATATAATTTCAAAGTACATATGTCTAACATAGTATAAGCATCATAAACAGAGCCATAGCATGTACGCAGACATGCCTAGTCAGTGGTAACCGGTGCCATCAAATATAGAAAACCAATAAAAGGAAAAAAATAAGAAAATAGAATAAAATAAAATAAAGCTAAGTAGAAATCGTTTGTAATTAGAAGAACAAAAGGATATGAAAATATAGATGGCAAGTGAGCATCATCAGTCAGGTATCAACTTAAGGGACATAATGGTCAAGAATACCAAAGCATATTATGTTATACCTAGCACGTGAAGGCACTATCAGATGGTGGGCATTATCACCTCAGCTTAAAATCGTCAATATTATCTTTACAGTGCGTGATGAAGGTCATTTAATGACCGAAACGTCGCACTA